>NW_020954737.1:3582674-3993987 GCF_900497805.2 Vombatus ursinus
AGAGAGAGAGAGAGAGAGAGAGAGAGAGAGAGAGAGAGAGAGAGAGACTTTAGTGTTGCCATTTGCACACAGATTACCTCCATATCCCTCACTGCTGAAAGCTCCTTGAGGGCAGGGACTAGTCTGTTTGTTATCTATATCACCAACACTTGGCACATAAGTAGCTGCTTAAAAATGTTTGTTGGGAGGAGGTAGTAGATTGCAAGGATTATTTATCATGAAATAGGCAAACTGCTGGTATACCTGCCAAAGACGTTAGATGGAGAATGTGGTAGGAAGAATGGTGACTAGGATGGGACAATTGGCCTAATAGTAGACACTGTAAGGTTTGCTCAGACTCCTGATGGTGCTGGCAGTTGTTATGGTGGAGAACCTAGTGATAGGATGGTGAATAGAACAGATTTTATCCAGGGGAACTACATGGCAGTGGGTCCCATTTTGGCTCCAGCTCATAGAGCCTTCTTATCAAGGACAGAGAAATCTAGTGGCTGTGACTGATGGGACCTGATCTCCAACCCAGAGAAGAGAAGCCTGGACTTCTCTGGTCCTGGTGAACTGGTCCCTTCAATGTCAATAGCAGCCAGTGGCAACTCAGGATGATGGGACCAGGGGAGGATGGATGGGAAAGAAAGGTATGAAAATCATCTACTACTTACATTTCCCCCAATCTACTCCAACTGGAAGAAGCTACTGGGCTACCTTAGTTGGTAGAGGTAAGCTTGAGGTCAGAGTGGGCCCAAGAAGAATTAAAGGGTTACCCTCCTAACTAAGGTACTCATCCTAAGTCCTGAGGCAAGGGGCTGGTGCTCAGGAAGAACCAGTGCCCATGGGAGTATTAACCTAGTGATCCTTGTCTAAATCTCAGGTCAAATGTCTGCTTCCTGCCTAAAAGAGCGATTTACTAAGTCAGAAGACCTGAGTTTTAGTCTCTGCTCTGATACTACCTCTGGGGCACTTCTTCCTGATCTATAAAATGAAGGAGGGTGTTCTCCAAGGCTCTTTCCCATTCTAATAGTCATATATCTGTGAGATCTGGGCTCCATTTAATCCCAGTCCTGCTCAGCCTCGATTTCTGCAAGAGTTGAATGAGCTTTCCACCCCAACCTTGGGTAAATCGCATCCCCAGGCTCAGGCTTCAGTTTTCCTACTTTGTAAAATGGAAGAGCTGGATTTGATGATCCCCATGGTCCTTCACAACTCTAACATGATACCTCCATGATAACTGAAGGGACTTTTGAGGGACTGATTTCAAGTGCTCTTGTAGCTCCCTCCTCAAAAGCTTCTGTTTGTTGTAATGGTTCCCCTTCCATCTCCACCCACTCAGTAATCAGGCTTCTTGAATGCTAAGTGTGAAGAAACAACTGAGCCTAGCACCTAGTGATCAAAAATAGTTAACCAGATGCTGTGTTTCCTCTCCCTGGGGCAGCTTTTCAGTGGCTCCATCTGTTTCTCTACCCCTGGGTTACAGCTGTCTCCATACTGCTCCTTCCCTCATACCAATTGAGGCACTTGGGTAGGTACTTTTGTAGTGCTTGTCCCAGACCCTAATATTCCCAGCTATGGATCATAGATTTAGAGCTAAAAAGAGCTTGGCTTGTGTGGTAACAGTTCAAGGTGGTGATGGGCTGTGTGTCCTTTGGCACAAGAGCAGAGAGTGAGTACACCTGGAATAGTAAGAGTCTAGGAATATAGTGGCAGGAACTGTGAAAGTGGCCACTAGTTAGCAGGGCTTGCCTTGGGTCTCCTTCCCTGGTATGGTTATTGAGGTAGATCTAAGGCAATCTTCTGCTTAAGTAAGTCTTTGTTTTCCTTACCGGACCAATTTAGGGTAAGATAGTCTCTTTTGACTCATTCCCCACCCTTCCCCCCCTAACCAGGCAGGTGTATGGGGGGTTCAGGGAGGATTAGCACCTCTTGTGTAAGGGCTTGCCAGCCCTTTTCGGGGTTGCTCACCCACCTTTGATGTCCACCTGATTCATCCAACTTTCACCTGTGGCTCCAAGAAGCTGTAGCATGTGAAGTAGTCACACCCCAGTAAAACCTTCTAAGCAGATGAGCTAAATCACATTGAGGGTAACCATTGTGAGTTAAGGGGATGTCTATTCCAAACATGTGAAGACTTCCCCTGATAGAATGGATCTATGAGAACAATTTGTTCCAATGGACATAAAGATGGTTGAAGCAGGCTATGTGGAGTGCTTAGAACTTGGTCAGGCATCAAAGATGCCAAGGTTTTCCACTGCATCCCAGGCCCTCATCAATTATCTTGACTTTCATCCTGCCACTGGACTTTGATGACTCTGGAAGAGAGAGGCTGATGACTTTGTTCAACTTTTCCTTACCTAAATCCAATTCAAGGGCAAGTCAAGATATCACCCTGGGATATCACTGGTCCTCTTCAAAAACAAAGAACAGCCACTGCCCCCAACATCAGGACAATGTCCCTCCCACTTATTCTAGCACTTTCTATTTAGTCTTAGAGTTCAGAGATAAAACTCCACTCTCTCCTTGCTTGCCTTTCTATCTCCCATCTCTCTATGAGGTAGCCAAGCTGAGTTATTCAATTATCCCAGGGTAGTGGCTTGAAAGATTTCCAAATAGGAAGGCAGGGGTAGAACCAAAAGCATAGGTCCTTGCACCTAATTTTGTGGTAGTCCTTTCTACTGATTCGGCAGATCCCTAAGCAAATCAGCCTTTTCTTCTTTTGATCTTTCCGCACAGACAGAATCTTCTCCACTGTGTGTGGTACAATATGGTGCCGGGGATCCCACGTCTTGCAGTGAGCACTGAAATGAACTAACCAAATGCCTAGTTTTAATCAGATAGACTTAAAACTCAAAACACCATAAAGAAATAGATTCAAAGAGGATACATGACTTGATAAAGGTACATGAGAGAGCATGTTGTTCTCCATCCTTTGTTCTTGAAGAGGACCAATGAGTATCAGGGCAGCTGATCCAGCTGCCAGTGGATAGAGCACTGGCCCCGAAGTCAGGAGGACCTGAGTTCAAATCCGGCCTCAGACCAAACACTTGCCACTTACTAGTTGTGTGACCCTGGGCAAGTCACTTAACCCCAATTGCCTAAAGAAAAAAAAAAGAGGAACAATGACATCAGGATGGTGATGTCTTGACTTGCAAATGAATTGGATTTAAGTGAGGTGGAGCTGTGCAAAGCCATCAGCCTCATTCTCTCCTCCAGAGGTCATCAGAGTCCAGTGGCAAGACAGTAGGTCCAGACAACTGGCTATGGCCCCCATGAGAGACCATAGTCTCAAAGGAACAGCTAAATCAGAAGGAAGTAACCCATGATTGCAACATGAGGGGCAGAGAATGAAAACAAGGAGTAAAAAGACTTTTGTTTTGGGGAAGCAAGTTAAGTCCAATAAGAGCTCAGTTCCCTGGTACTTCACTCCCTCCATAGCTTCTGCCTTGGGGCCCGACACTCCGAATTAGGTGACTGCCTCTCCCAGACCACTACTTTAGGAAAAAGCTATGCTTCTCTTCACTTCTCTTCCTCTAGCCGTCTACTCCTTAGCTTCAACAACCCCCTTCCTCCCTCAAGAGTACCCTCTCCTCTCCCACCACCCCCCCGGGTCTGGAACCTTGAATCATGATCAGATCAACTCAATCATTGTTCCTGAGGGGTGTCAATCTATGCCCTTAAGAGTCCCATTCACTAGCCCTGTAACTGTCTAGGTCAAAATTCGGCCCCCACTTCTCCTTGTGTGTGGTCTCCCTCACTGGAATATTAAGCTCCTTGGGAGTAGAGACTACCTTTATTTTTTGTATTTGTAACCCCAGCACTCAGCATAATGCTTGGCACATAGCAAGTGTTAAATCAATGCTTTTCCTCATTCATAGCCCTTATAAACTCTGGGAATCCTTTTCTCCACTCTCACTCACACTCATAACTCAGGTCCCCTGGTCAAGACTACCTTTTCTCTTTGGGGGTCATAGGGAGTACTCCTGAGAGGTTGGGGGTTTTTTCCTCTAATATCTTCAGGCCCCATTCTAGTGTATTTGTCCCTATATTAATCACCAGTTATTAGCACTCCAATATCATTTAACCGATGTCAGATCCACTTGAGCCCTTCATCACCTGAAGAGGGCGAATTGGACAGGACAATTTGAGCCCTTCAGGACTAATATACCAACAAACCTGTGCAATGCTCTCTGAGTGAACCCAAAATCCTTCTGCTGTGTCAGCAACCACAAGACCAGATTAAGCTTACACAGACATCCTGAGTCAGGGGCACTTCCTTGCTCAACTAACCCTTTCTCAAGCTCAGTTCTGACTACAGCTCTGCATATATACCACCAGCTTGAGAGAAATAAAACATGCATACAACCAAATTCTGTTTGTCTTTCTTAGACCAAACTCTGGGGTTGACACCAATTAATATCAATGAACTTTTACAAAGGAATATTTTCTGAGAAGATATAGCAGGAACAGAAGTACAAACATCTCCCCATAACATTCTTCCCTATTCCATCTCATTCGCTGGTGAGAGTGAGCTCAAACTTAAAGTAGTTTCTACAAAACATTTACACCCCTCAAGCTCAGTTCCAATTGCAGCATGGATACTGAATGAGTCACTGTTGCTCCCTCTTGGCTTTGATTCACTCCTATGCTAGGCCAACTGGGTCAGTAGGGATTTTACTCCTCACCAGGCTTGGCATAGGCTCAGACGCTTGGACCTCTGACAGCTTGCTCTCCCAACTTTTCAAAGCTTACAATGTCACAGGTTAGTCCAATATTCCACCTAAGAACAGGAAAAAACAGAGACAGAAAGTAACCATACCACTAACATGTCCACATGTTGGTGCTCCAGGTGGAGAGATAAAAGCTGGAAGCCTCTCTCTCCACACAGAGACTTATAGTACTCCTCAGCTGAAAGCATCTGGGACGGAAAGCCCGAGTCATCTGGTTACAGCTTCTTTAAGTAGTTTGAGCTCAGCAGCCAATCAAGAGGTTCCTCTTCTTCTTGCAGTAATCAGACTAAAAACATGTTCTGAAGCCCACGTGGGGATTATGTTACATTGGCCAGCCCCTTCCTCCCCCTTACACATGCATTTATTCGCTCCACTCATTTGGCTTTTACAGCTTCCTCCAGTGCTAAATTCCTGCTCTGCAAATAGCCTGTCTGCCCGTCTCAGTATCTCATAATCTTCAGATACTTGAGTATGAACCTCGGTGTGGCTTTTTGGTTTACACTTGCTTTCATTCCAATTAGACTTCACCTCCTTAGGCCCAGATGGGGTGCACTTTCCTTACTCTTGAGGTTTTCCTAATCACTGGTCCTACTGAATATAACACATAGTCCAAAGACTGGAAAGTAGTGGAACCAGGACTAGAACCCAGCTTTCTTTATTCTAGTGTTCTTTCTATTAAACCATAGAACCTCTCCTCTTGATCATTTGTGACAATGAAGAGATGGAGACAATCTAAGACACTGAGAAATATAATAAATATGTATTTGCTTTTAGAACATCATTCTATAAATTTACCAATTAATCAATATTTATTAAGGACTTCTTTTTTTGCCAGGCACCGTGCTAAATGCTTGGAATATGACAAAAGATAAAACAGTCTCTGCCCTGGAAGAGATTACAGCCTAATGGGGGAGACAACATGCGTAGATATAGATGCAGATATATATATATATATATATATATATATAAACCCATCACACAGATAGCAAATCTTTCCCATAAACTCAAGCACTGTCTCTGAATTAAAACTTCCCTCTCAGCATACCAGCTTGCTATTGCAATTATGAAACAAATGATGGAGGAGACATCATATAGTTTCTACCCAGTATGAAAATGTCATTTCTAATACAGTAAGTTGTCCTTGGATTTTGAAGAGGACTAATGACATCATGGGTGATGTCTTAACTTGACTGTGAACTGGATTTAAGTGAGGCAGAGCTGCATGAAGCCATCAGCCTCTCTTTCTCTTCCTGGGTTATCTAAGTCCAATGGCAAGACAAAAGTCAAGGCAACCGGCAATGGCTTGGGATGTAGTGGATGACCATGGTATCTTTGATGTCTGACCAAGTTTTCAGCACTCCAAATCCCCTACTTCATCCACTTTTGTGGATGGACATTGAAACAAATTGTTCTTATGTACCTATTCTGCTGGGGGAAGTCTTCGCGTGCTTGGTGTAGACATGCCCTTAATCCACTGACAGGTTTGAGGCCTGTCGGTTACCCTCAGCCTGGTTTAGCCTATCTGCTGAGATGGTTTACTGGCGTGTGGCCACTGGGTATGCTACACCTTCTTGGAGTCACAGGTAAGAATTGGATGAATCAGGTGGATGAACAGCCCTGAAAAGGGCTTGGCAAGCTCTCACACCAGAGGGGATAGTCCTCTTGAACACCCTGCATGCCCCCAAGGTAAGTAACCATGACAGAGACAGAGCCTGGGGACAGCAGGTCTGGAAAGCATTCAGAAAGGAGCCTGAAGGAGATGATTTTATGGGTGGCCCCCAGTTTTGCTGGAACTGGTTTCCCTCCATAATGATTCATAAGATCTAGAGCCAGAAGGTACCTTAGAGATCATCTAGAATTCAACTCTCTCATTTTACAGATGAGAAAACGGAGGCCAAGAAATATTGGGTGACTTGCCCAAGGTTAAATAGGTAGTAAATAGCAGAGGCAGGATTTGAAACCAGATTTAAACTCCAAATACTCTATTATTTCTATCTCACCATGCTACTTTTCTCATGGAGCTTGGAGGTGGCGTGATAGAATAGAAAGAAAGCTAAGCCTGGAGTCAGGAAGACCTGGGTTCAAATCTGAACTCTGACATTTATTAGCTATATGATCCTGGGCAAGGCACTTAACCTCGGTCTGATTCATTTTCCTCATCTGTAAAATGGGGATGATAATATGACCTACCTCACAAGGCTATTGTGAGAAAGGATCAAATGAGATAATATCTATAAAGCTCTTAGAACAGTGCTTGGCGCACTGCTGTTGTTGTTCAGTCATTTCAAACTCTCTGACTCCATTTGGGGTTCTCTTGGCAAAGACACTGGAGTGGTTTGCCATTTCCTTTTCCAGCTCATTTTATAGATGAGGAAACTGAGGGAAACAGGGTTAAGTAACTTGCTCAGAGTCACACAGCTAGGTAAGTGTCTGAGGCCAGATTTGAACTTGAATCCGAGGCCAGATTCATCTTCCTGACTCCAGGTCCAGAACTCTATCCATTGCACCTCCTAGCTGCCCTATGTGCCTGGAACATAGTCGGCACTTAATGAATTCTTGTTCCCTTCTCTTCTCATATAGTGGGGGAAACACTGGAGTCAGAATCAGAAAGACCTGGGTTCTAAATGTGGGCATTTTGGACTTCATTTTCCTTATCTGCAAAACAAGAAGTAATAATACCTGTTTGCCTTTCTTCTTTATAAGGTTAGTGTTCAGGTTCAAATGAGGTGATATGTACAAAAGTGCTTTGAAAATTGCAAAGGGCTATACAAATGTATATATTTCTCCATTTACCTTCTCCATCTTCCTTTTAATTTTGGAAGGACTGATAACCTTTGTGTTTAATGCCCCTTTCTTTACCCAGTAGCTTGAGAATAATAATACCCCTGCCAATAGAGCACTCTGCACACACACCAAGTCAGTACTTGGCAAGGACTCAATCTACTTGATACCAAGCCTCAGCTCTTCTAGGATCAATAATCTCATTTGGCCCTAGATGAGTTGTGGAAGGGGAAGGCTGCCTGGGAGTGAATTGGCAGAAGAGATCAACCTCTACAATACAATGGATGATTCCTTCAGAGATCCCCAGAATTCAATGTGCACCCTCAAACTTTCTATCTGGAGAGCTAAGATGCCTGACATATTCTGATACATTCAATTAGATTCAGTTACTGGGCAGCAAATAGTTAAGACACCACTTACTGCAGCATCAGTGCTTGTATCCCTGAGGGATTAAGGCAGAGTCCTTCAGAATAAGATATGACAGGGGCAACATTAACTAGAGCTGGGCCAGAACTGTGCAGAATACAACACAGATTTCAAAAAGCTCTCTTTAGAGCTGTTTCTTTTATGACACCAAAGTGAAGCAACTCAGAGTAGCCAAGGGCTTATACAATTCTCCAGCAATGTTGAAAGTAATTAGGGGCAGGTGGTTTGTCAGGGAAACAGGGTAATTAGATGCCAGGTTGGGGAGTAGGGATTACAGGGAGGGAGCTAGATAACAGATATCCCCCCAAAGGCCCCAGAAAACACTTGTTTTCTCCTTAGCAGATGATCTCCAGGCTGGCAAAGGGTCCTCATCCTTCTCTTGGGAGTTCGGGTGTGAACTTGTGTTATATTTGCTGTAATTCTAGGACTTAGGAGGTCAGAAGAACCCTGGGATATTAGAGTCTGCTCAATAGGTGAAGTCATTTCTATTATTCCCAACACAGACTGGTGTCTGTGTTTCCCTGGGGAAGAGGGTCAAGAGGCAGGCAGTCTACAACATTTAGTTCATTTTTTAAAATTCTTACTGTTTTTTCTGTTTCCTTTAACAATGATTTTCACTCAAGAGTTTTTAGGGAGCGTCTTCAGAGAATCACAGAGCTGCAGGAAATTGGACATGAGGAACTGGGGCTGGAGGAAAACAGAGATAGCTAGCCAGTTCAATTCAATTCAACAGACATTTCTTAACCAACTAGCCTGTTCACATCATTGTGTTAGCCAGTAGGGATACACAGATGGCCGAATTCCTGCTCTTTGTTTTAAACCTCTCACACCCAAAGTACAGAATCAAAAACACTGAGAATTGGAAGGGACCTCAGCAGCCAAACCATACCTGAAAGAAATCTGTACTATCATGTCCCCTGACTGGAAAAGGAGGTAGATTAGTCATTTAGCAAGGAGACAATAGATGAGCATCTCATCACTGTCCATTGTACATTGGTATCATGGTACCATATTAAAAGAACCAGGGAAAACCTCCAGCACATTGAATAGACTTCCAGGGAGAATTATGGAAAGATATGACTGAGAATTGCAGTCAATGAGAAGAATAGCTAACAATAATACCAGCCTGCATTTGTGGAGTCATTAAGGTTTGCAAAGTACTTTGCATATGTTAATCTCATTTGATCCTCAGAACAGCCCAGAGAGCACGGTACTATAATTATCTCCACTAAGGAAACTGAGTCTGAGCAATGTTGAGTAACTTGCCAAGGATCACACAGCTAGTAAGTAACTGAAGGAGGATTTGAACTCAGGTCTTTTTGAATCCAAGTCCAGCACTCTATCCACTGTCTAAAGAGCAGGGGATGTTGCAATCTGTATCCGTGAAGGGAATAGCCAGCCAGGATATAATAGATTCAACTAAGATCCAGCTAAGAAAATTAGAATATGGTAAGGGGTCAAATAAAGAGGTAACAACAGATTCAAGTAGGTAAAAACCCTTTTACGTACATGGCCATCAGAGAAAACTTCAGTGGAAAAAGTGGCATCTGACATGCCCTTGGAAGGAAGTGAAGGATTTTAATAGACAAAGATATGGGATGACTTGGGTCCAGACTGTGGAATGGGAAGCATTTATTATGGCATGCATAAACATATAGGAAAAGATTGAGAAGAATCATGAGCAGTTCAGTTTGGTTTGAACAGAGGGCACTTGAATGAGAGATCTCTGAAATAAGTCAGGAATGGTAGTTTGTAGTCAAATTAGGTCCTAGAATGTCAGGTTAAGTTTTGATTTTATTTACTAGGCAATGAGAAGCCACTAACATTTTCTAGGAGGGTAATGATTTGATTAGATCTTGGAAACAGGGACATAACTTTGCCAAGTATGTGAAGGATGAATTGGAAATTTAATTTATGGTTTAATGCGTAATCTTTTTTTGATGTTTTTTCTTTATGTATTTTAATATTTGTGTTTGCTGATTGTTAAGTTTTTTTAAAGGATGGGTTGAATCAGGGAGACATTAGAAGCAGGGAAAACAATTGGGAGGCTGTTATAATAGCTCAGAAGAGGTGATAAGGATCTGAACTAGTAAGGTTGCATTATATGTGAGGAAGAAGAGTTGGATGTTAGAGAGAAAATCAACAAGATTTGGCACTGATTAGATTTGAGGGATAAGAAAGAGTCAAAGTTAACTGAAGGGTTTCAAGACTGTTCGGGATAATAATGACACCATTCATAGGTTATGGGTATGTTAGGAGGGGGCAGGTTTGGAGGGGAAGATAACTTCAGTTTTGGACATGTTGATTTTGAGGCGTCAGAGGGACATCAAAGTGAAAGGAGTCTAGGGGTCCTGGGGCTGAATATGTAGATTTGGGAGTAATCTGCATGTAAAACCTTGTGCCAGTGACTCTCTCCTGACATAAAGAACCTGTGTACATTTTGGGAACCTCTCACTTACTGGGATCATTTACTCTGATCCAGGTGCAGACTGGGATTTTTGATATCTATCACTCCCCCAGTGGTAACACTAGCTTCCCTTCCAAGCAGTCAGTCTCACAAGATGTCAGCATAGAAAAAGGATTATTTAGATAGTAAAGAACAAAGAAAGGACTCACACTAGACCCCAGAAAGAGTCAAAATAACCCCATTTCTTCTTGTGGTCCCCCTCCCACCCACCTCAGAGAGCCTTACATTGCTTGTAAGTCTCAGTACTAAATGGGTAGGGGTTAAGTTGACTCCTCCCCATGATTTATGTCCACTACTTCATTGCCTTATTCTTCCATAATTCCTGGTAGGTGTTATGGATCTCTCTTGCCATCATTGATACCCTCCACTTCAGAGAAAGGTCAGTGCCTGTGGGGTCTAGCCCTCACAAGCAGTGGGCCAGAGGAACAATCAGTTTTTTCAGCTGACAATAATAGTGCTCCCTTGCCCTCCAGGAGCCAGGATGCCTCCAGGCTATTTCAAGCTTTCTATTATTTTATACCCCAGTCCTATAAAGGTAGTTTACCTCCTCAGGTAGTTATGGGAATACTTCCTACTTGCCTTGTTCTATCAATCTATCTCCCACCTTTAGATAGGGGGAGTGGAAGGTGATTTTGTCTAACTGAATCTCCTTCTTTCACCAGCACCCAGGAAATGCTCCTCTTATGCATGTTAGTACCTCTCCAGAGACCTTTTGAGTTTCAGAACAGTACTCAAGCTTTCTTATATTTGCCTTTCTGCTTCTCACCTTCCCGTGCTGAAGTTGCTTCAGCTTGCTTCTAGAAGAAGGGAGGGGACAGAAGAAGAGCTGATGGCTGCTTGTATTGGCAGCATCTATGATTCACAAGGGGAGGGATAGTTCTACTTTTCATTCCCCCGCTGCATGCCAAGAGGTGATAATTGATGCCTTGGAAGTGGGTGAGAATAACAAAGGAGAGAGACTTCATAAGGAAGAGAAAAATTATGGAGACAGGATGTTGGAGGATACCCTGGTGACAAGTTGAAAAGGAAATAGCAAAGAAAACAAAAAAGGAATAATCAGAAAATTCAATCCTTTCTTTCACAGGTGGAGATATTGAGGTCCAGAAAGATTAAGCAACTTGCCCAAAGTAACCGAGCTAATTAGCTGGTGACTGAGCTGAGATCTGGATCTTTTGATTTTCCTCTCGATGCTCTTCATAATTTGACCCTCACATTCCTCTCTTTAAAATGTAAACAATAATATATTACATAGTGGGAGTTTTAAATTTTCTCCCTCTCCCTCCCCCCCTCCCCAATCTGATATACGCTCTACATATACATTCATATTAAACCTATTTTCACATTAGTCATATTGTAAAGAAGAATTAGAGCCAATGGGAGGAACCATGAGAAAGAAGAAACAAAACAAAACAGCAACGAAAATAAAAGAGCAAACACTTTGCTTCCATCTGCAATCAGATTCCAAAGTTCTTTCTCTGGATGTGAACAGAATTTTCCATCATGGTTCTTTTGAAATTGTCTTAGATCCTTGCATCGCTGAGAAGAAGTAAATCTGTCAAAGGTAGTCATTACACAATGTGGCTGTTACTGTGTGTACAATGTTCTCCTGGTTCTGCTCCCTTCACTCAGCATCAGTTCACATAAGTCTTTGCAGGTTTTTCTAAAGTCTGCCTGTTCGTCATTTCTTATAGCACAATTGCATTCCATTACATTCATATACCACAACTTGTTCAGCCATTCTCCAATTGATAGGCATTCCCTTAACTTCCAATTCTTTTCCATCACAAAAAGAGCTGCTATAAACATTTTTGTACATGCAAGTCCTTTTCTCACTTGTATGATCTCTTTGGGATACAGACCTAGAAGTAGTATTGTTGGGTCAAAGGTTATGCACAGTTTTATAGCCCTTTGGGTATAGTTCCAAATTGCTCTCCAGAATGCAAACAACTTTTTGAAAAGCACATCAAATTAAGTTTCAGAGTGGTAGAGCCAACAAAAAGGTCATTTTTCTAGCCCAAGAAAATTTAGGAGGTCGGCAGGAGAGGTCTGCAACTCTGGGGTGGAAGCATTTCCAGAGCACCCATACACAGCAACCTTAGAGGTAGCAGCAACAGCAGTGGTAGCAGCAGCAGCAGCTTTGGGACCTCTTAGCCCAGAGACGGTGAGGGGGTCAGACAACTGGTCAGAAAGAGATTACAGGAGACCCTTTGTTGGATCTGGGTACAGCTGGCGTTAATTGGCAACTCTGTTGCTATACACAGTTCTGGGCTGCAGTTCAAAGGCAGAGAGGAGTACCTGTGGTCAGTCGCAAGGGAATATGGGCCCTGCTCAGAGCTCCAGAGTGGAGAGGAGTGCTAGTGTTTGTGGCTTCAAGGGAGCAGGGGCCCTTCCTGAGTAAAGATGAAAGTGTAGACTAGGAGAGCAGTAACCACATCTCTCTCAGGACAATACCACCTTGGAAGCACCAAAAACTTGCAGACTCCCAGAACTGCCTCTGAAAACAGTAGCACAAAAAAGCCTGAAGCTTGAGATGGTACATCCCCATTTCTAGGTGAGCAGAGCCCAACTTTCATATAAGGTTCCATGTCAAGAAATACACTGGAAATTGAGCAAACAACAACAACCAAAAAAGAACTTCCTCATAAAAGGCTACAATGGGTAGCAAGAAAGACCAAGACACAAACTCAGAAGAAGACAATAATGTGAAAATAGCTACAAGCAAAACCTCAAAGAAAAATGCTAATTGGACCCAAGGCCAACAAGAATTCCTAGAAGAGTTAAAGAAAGAGATGAGTGGTAGAGGAAACATTGAGAAATGAAATAAGAGTAATACAAGAAAATTATGAAAAGACAATTAACACCTTGGTAAAAGAAACACCAAAACATATAATGAAGAAAACAATACCTTAAAAAGCAGAATTGGCCAAATGGAAAAAGAGGCACAAAATTCTCTAAAGAAAAGAACTCCTTATAAAGCAAAATCAGGCAAATGGAAAAAGAGCTGCACAAAGTCACTGAAGAAAATAATTCCTTAAAAATTATAAATGGAAACCAGAAGATAATTACTCCATGTAACATCAAGAAACAATAAAACAAAGTCAAAAGAATGAAAAATAGAAGAAAATGTGAAATATCTCATCAGAAAAAAAACTGACCTGGAAAATATGATGAAAAGATAATTTAAGAAATTATTGGATTTTCCATGCTCAAAAAGCCTAGACATCATATTTCAAGAAATTATCAAGGAAAACTGCCCTGATATCTTAGATACAGAGGATAAAATAGAAATTGAAAGAATCCACTGATCACTTTCTGAAAGAGATCCTCAATTGAAAACTCACAGAATTGTTTTGCCAAACTCCCAGGTTAAGGAGAAAATATTGTAAGCAGCCAGAAAGAAATAATTCAAATATCATAGAGCCAGTCAAGATCACAGAAAATTTAGTGCTTCCATATTAAAGGTGTGGAGGTCTTGGAATATGATATTCTAGAGGGCAAAGGAGTTAGGATTACAACCAAGAATCACCTCCCTAGCAAAACTGAGTGTAATCCTTGGTGGAGGGGGAAGGGATATTTAATGAAACAGAGGACTTTCAAGCATTCCTGATGAAAAGATGAGAGCTGAATAGAAAGTCTGACATTCAAACACAAAACTCAAGAGAAGCACAAAAAGGTAAACATGAAAGAGAAATCATAAGAGGCTCAATAAAGTTAAACTGTTTATATCCCTGTATAGGAAGATGATACATGTAATTCCTAAAAACTTTATCATTCTTAGGGCAGTTGATAAAAATTTACATAGACAGAGGGCATGGGTATGAGTTAATTATGTTGGAATACTCTCTAAAAAATGAAGGGGTGAGAAAGAAGGACACATTAGAAGAAGGGGGAAGGAAAAGGTAAAATGGGGGAAATTTTCTCACATAAAAGAGGCTTACAAGGAAGAGCTTTTATGGTGGAGGGGGAAATGGAGGAGTGGCAGGCAATGCTTGAACCTCACTCTCATCAGAATTCATTCAAAGAGGGAAGAACACATATACACACTCAGTTGTGTAGAAATCTATCTTACCCAGTGGGAAAATAGGAGAGGTAAGAGATAAGTGAAAAGGGGAAGGATGGTAAAAGGTAGGGCAGATTAAGAGAGGCAGTGATTGGAAGCAAAATAGACTTTTGAGGAGGGACAGGGTAACAAGACGGGGAGAAGAGGAAGAAGAAGAAGAAGAAGAAGAAGGAGGAGGAGGAGGAGGAGGAGAAGGAGGAGGAGAAGGAGAAGAAGAAGAAGAAGAAGAAGAAGAAGAAGAAGAAGAAATGGCATAGAGGGAAATATACAATAATCATAACTGTGAATGTGAATGGGATGAGTTCACTCATAAAATGGAAGCAAATAGTAGAATAGATTAGAAGCCAGAATCTAGCAATATGCTGTTTACAAGAGACACATTTGAAACAGAAGACACATATTGAGTTGAAATAAAGGGCTGGAGCAGAATCGAATATGCTTCAACTGAAGTAAAAAAGACAGGAGTAGCAATAATGATCTCAGACAAAGCAAAAGCAAAAATAGGCTTGATTTAAAGAGATAATCAGGAAAACTACATTTTGCTACAAGGTACCATAGGCAATGAAGTAATGTAAAAAATTTTACAGCAAGTTTCTCTGATAAAGACCTTATTTCTCAAATATATACTTAATATAGAACTGAATTAAATTTATAAAAATAAGATCCCTTCCCCAATTAATAAATGATCAAGGGATATAAACAGGAAGTTTTCAGAAGAAATCAATGCTAACCATGATCATATAAAAATGCTCTAAATCACAATTGATTAAAGAAATGCAAATTAAAACAACTGTGAGGTACCATCTCATACCTATTAGAAATGACAAATGCTGGAGGGGAGAAGAGAAAACATGTACACTAATGAATTGCTGGTGCAGTAGTGAACTGGTTCAACCATCTTGAAGAATGATTTGGAACTATTCCCAAAGGGCTATGAAATTGAGCATACTCTTTGACCCAGCAATACCACCACTAGGTCTATATCTCAAAGAGATCAAAGGAAAAGGACCTATATGTACAAAAATGTTTATAGCAGCTATTTTTGTGGTGACGAAGAATTGGAAATTGAGGGGATGTTTATCAGTTGGGGAATGGATGAACAAGTTGTAGCATGTGATTGTGATGGAATTCTATTGTGCTTCAAGAAATGATAAAGGGAGTGGTTTTAGAAAAACACGGCAAGATCCATATGAAGTGGTATAAAATGAAGTGAGAAGAGCCAGGAAATCATTGTGCATAGTAACAACAATGCTTTAATGATGATCAACTGTGAAAGACTTGGCTTCTCTGATCAAAACAGTAATCCAGAACAGTTTCAAAGGACTCATGATGAAAAAATGCTATGGATCCCCATGGAGAGAACTAATGACCTCTGAGTGCTAATTGAAGCATAATTTTCTCACTTTCTTTATTTTTCCTGCCTTTTTGCAATATGGCTAATATGGAAATATATTTTGCATGTTTTCACATGTATAATTGATATTGTATTGCTTGCCTTCTCAGTGGGCGTAGGAGAAAGTGGGAGGGAGGGAGAGAATTTGGAACTCAAACTTTAAAAAGAAAATAATGTTAAAAATAAATAAATTAGACTTTTTAAAAATACATTATATAGTTGTAAGGAGAGAGGTTGACAGACAATAAAGTACTATATAAATCCAAGGCACAGCCAATAAAGAGCCACACCTGCATTTGGGATGACCAGAGTTCAAATTTTACCTCAGATACTTACTATGAGACCCTGGGCACTTAGGATGGGTTGGATTAGACAGATATTTGAGGCAAGGAAAATAACTAGTAGTTTATTACAATAGCTTAGGAGACGGGTAAAGGTCTAAATCAGTAAGACAGCAATGTATGTGAGGAAAAAGAGATGGATGTTAGAGAATTAACATGAGGTGGTAACTGGTTAGATTTGCAGAATGAAGAAGAGTCAAAGTTAAAGGTTTCAAGACAGTGATTGGGAGAATGAAAAAAACCCCACAAGAACATTAATATTAGGAGGGGGCAAGTTTGTCTGCCTCAATTTTTCTCAACTGTAAAATGGGGGTAATAATCGCACCTAACCACCCAGAGTTACTGTGAGGATCATATGAGATGGCATTTTTAAAGCACTTTGCAAACTTTAAAATGCCATGGAAATGCTTATGAGCTACTATGCAATATCTCTCAGTATGGGGCAGTTTCAGTGTACTTTGTTATTAGTAACTACGCAACTCACTGTCAGAGCCTCCATTTAATCCAATCTTTATTTGCTGGGCCATATGAGAGGCATAAATCTAATAGCAAAAGCTTTTAATTAAAACATAAAACAATGTAAATCAAGTAGCAAAAACATTCTTGGCACTCATACACAAATGGAAATAATCTTTTCCATCTCCAGGGAAGTTCTAATCTAATTCCTTTCCAGCCCCTCTGATGCCGTAACGTTACAGAAGGACACATTTGCTTCAATTTTCACAGCCCTGGTGCTTAGGAAGCAGTGTTGTCTGTGCCTTGGGATCAGTCAGTAAACTAGGATTTATCAAGTGCCTACTATGCACCGTCCATACGAAGAATATGAAAAAATAGTCCATGTTCTGAAGGAATTCACAGTCTTGGGGCACAATCCCCAGTCAGTTAGAGAATGCTAAAGCATAGCTCTTGCCTTGGCTCTGGAATCGTAAGGGACCAGTCTCAACTCTTAGGTTTGGGACACCATGGACAGACACACCTTTCCCTATATTCCCCTTCTTTTTCATTCTCTAACTTCAACCCTAATGTTTGTCTCTCTCCAGCCCACTCATACTACCCTCACTCTGGTGCCAGTATCCCTGCCACCTTGTAGAAAAGTTTCTGCCAATCGGATTATTCATCTGATGGACATCACCACCCTAATTGGTCTCCCCATATCAATTCTGTCCCAACTCTAATCCATTCTCCACAGTCACACAGTCAACAAAGTGATTTTCCTAAAGCACATCTTACCATGTCACCTTCTCCCCCTCCCTTTTCCCCCCACATTCAAAAAACTCCAGGGGCTCCCTATTATACACCAGGGCTTCCCGGCATTTAATGCTGTTCAAACCTGACTCCTTCCTACCTTTCCAGTCTTCTGACACATAACTCCCCTCCACATACTCCATGGTTCAACCATACAGGCCTATTTGCTGAGAGAGAGAGAGAAACATTCCATCTCCTGTCCCTGAGCTTCTGCATTGTCTGTTCCTCACACTTAGAATACATGTCCTCTACCGCCCCGCCTCTTGGGATCCTGATTTTTCTTCAATTTGGCTCAAGTGTCGTCTTCTGCATGAATATTCCTTGATTCTCCCTCCTGAAGCTATCTTATATTCCTACTTTTTCTGTATATATTCTGTACATACTTGTTTTCTGTATGGACATGTTTCCATTCCCATTAGAACATAAGCTTCTTGAGGACAGGGACTGCATGACTTTTTTCTTTTTATCCCTAGTGTTTAGTACAGTGCCTAGCACATAGTAGGTATTTAATAAATGCTTGTTGGCTGTTTTTTCTTTGCTATGACAGAAGGTTCAAGTGCGATACAGAGGGGAGGCCATATCTGGAAACCATTTGCAATGAAAATCTGGAAATGATTGTCAAGTAAAGACAAAGGGCATCAATAAAACTTTGATAAAGTAGATGTAGGGACTTAAAAGTTTTAAATGTAAGAGAACAGAACTTTTTTTCCTGTTCAGTCATTTTTCAGTCATGTGATTCCATTTGGAATTTTCTTGGTAAAAACACAAGAGTGGTTTACCATTTCCTTCTGCAGGTTATTTTACAGATAAGGAACTGAGGCAAACAGCATTAAATGGCTTGCCCAGGTTCACCCAATTAGTAAGTGTCTGAGGCTGGATTTAAACTCAGGAGGATGAGTCTTCTGATTCCAAACTCAATGCTCCACTCACTGTACCACCTAGCTACCCAAGACGATAGGACTACCATGATAGATTAGGGGTTGACTTTATCATGGTCTATTTAGTGTTCTAAAACAATGGAGTCTCCTAGCCATGCCAAAGGGGCTGCTAAGGCTTCAGAGAGGTAGTAAAGAGAGCTAACTTCAAAAAGAAAAGGAAAAAAAAAACATAAACAGTGTCAGGGAATACAAGTCTCAAGAAAAGTATATAACAAAGAGAAAAATATGTAAGATGGGGAAAAAGTACAATGTACTAACTCAGAGCTCAAGAGTAAAGCATCTTTAAGGAGAATTTATAAGAACATCAGAGACATGAAAGTATTGGTTGTCATAGGGATCTTGGAGGTCATCTAATTCAAACTCTTACTTTACAAATGAGGAAACTGAGATCAGAGAGGTCAAGTGAGTTGGTCAATGTCATATAGGCCTAGGATTCATAACCAAGTCTCCAGACTCCAAATCCTTTTACCTCACAGGGTTCTTGTGAATCTCAAAAGGGCTAATGCATGTAAAGCATCTTTTGAGCTTTAAAGGGTTAATTAAATAGCCAGCATTATTATACACACTGAAAACAGATTGAATTTATGAACAGAATGGCATAGTGAATTAAGAATTGGCCTCAGAGTCAGGAAGATCTGAGTTGAAGTTCTGCCCCAGATACATACAAGGACTGTGTAAATCATTTAACCTCTCAGTGCTTTAGGCAACTCCCAGAGCCCAAGGCGCAGAGAAGGTGCTGAGCTGTTTTGGTAGAGGGAGTTTTCTCACCTGGAGTTCCTTACACCAATTTAATCTCAGGTCTAATCTCTATCCCTTGCCTATTAGAGTCATGTGAACTTTATTGATTAGGGTAAGAATGTTTCTTTAGAGATGAAGTGTGGCAAAGTGAATAGAGCAAGTGCTATATATATAAATGTATAGTATTATGAGCTCTGGAAGTAGAGTCAGAGGGCCTGAGTTTGAATCCTGGCTCTGCCACATACTTCCTGGGTAAAAGAGGTCTCAAACTAGGTGATCCCTAAAGTCTTTTCCAGCTCTAAAGTTTTATGATTCTTAACTCAGTGTTCGGATTCCAAGCTATACATTTGGAAAGAATAGCATATTTCCTGGATGACAGAAACAAAATTCAAAAACATCTTTGACAGGCTGGAATGATGGACTAATTTTGACAGGATGAAATTTAAGGGCTAAATGCATTTAAGTTCAAAAAATCAATTGTTCAAGTAGAGGACAGAGAAGATATGGTTTGACAGCAGTTAATGTGAAAAAAAAAACTTGGAGGTTAAGTTCAATATGGTCTAATAATGTGGTCTGGCTGCTAAAAAAAAACAAACAAAAAACAAACAGAACAAAAACAAAAACAAAACTAATGTAATATGAGGCTGCATTAATAGAAACAGAGAATCTTAAGAATAGTTTCATCGTACTCCATACCAATCAAGCTACATTTGGGTATCATATCCTGCTACAGGCAGCTAGGTAGTGGGGTGGCTAGAACTCTGTGTTTGGAGGCAAGAAGACCTGAGTTCAAATCAGACTTCAGACACTTATTGGCTGTGTGACTCAGTGCAAGTCACTTTACCTCTGCCTGCCTCAGTTTCTTCAAATGTAAAATGGAGATAATAATAACACCTTCATCCCAGAGCCGTTATGAAGATCAAATGAGATAGTATTTGTGAAGTGCTTAGCACAGTGCCTTTGCACATAGTGGATGTTTAATAAATGCTCATTTCATTCCTTTCTCCTGTCCTGGGTGTCACATTTTCAGAGAGAAATTGACAAATAAGAGCTCCTTAAGGGGGGGTGGGTGGTGACCAGAATCATGGTGAGAAATCTGAAAACTATGTTATTGCATGAGAAATGACTGAAAGACTAAAGAACTATAAGGTCAGAAAAGAGAAACTTTGGTGGGGAAGACTTATATAAATATAAACTCTTGTAGTTTGCTCTGGCCTGATAGTTGCCTTCAAATTTGTGCTGGGTGGTAGAGGAGGCAGAGACGTATTCTTTGACATTCTGAAGGGAAGCACTGGGGAAGGGAAGGGAGAATAAGAACTACTAGGTGAGCGTAATATAGAAAGGCTCAATGTATTTGGTTCATTAGATAGAATTTTCACAATTAGAGCTGTCCAGCAATAAAATGAGCTGACCTCAAACATTATTAGCTCCCTGTTACTAGAAAAAGCTTGAGTATTCATGCAGAGGCAGTATGGCTGTATAGCAGGGAGATCATATAGGTAATTCTTGCATTGGGAGGAAGTTTCCAGTGTCCTGCTTAAGTAGGTGATTAATAAATTTTTGTGAAAGTATGGGTCGGACTAGATGACCTCTAATGTCTCCTTAATCTCTCAGATTCTATAACAATAATGATAAACAGTTTTTTGCATCTTCCAGAGCCAGGTTAATTATATTTTGCTATCCTGCACAAATTCCTCCAAGTAAAAAAAAAATGGCTCAGGAGCCTTAAAAGACTGTAAAAATCAATTTAACACCCAATTTACCACTACGCCCTTCCAAATCCAGGCTGATCTTCACACCTGTAAAGTTAAACTCAAATATTATTAGAATTCTCCATTACCTTTCAAAGGAAATGTATTTCTTTTCCTTCCCTCCTGAGAAAGTGTCTTCTCTAGTTAATAGCATCTAAAGCATTCAGAAGAGCTGGCTAGCAACACTTAGTACTTTTCAATTCAGCAAGATCTCATCCAGGCACTGGGTTGGCAAGTGAGAAATGAAATGCATTGGGCATACTAGTAAGTGAAACTGACAATTGTCTTCCCCCAAGCCTTTTTCTATGAATGGAACCTCTCCATCTTATAATCTAAAACCTGTCTGTCCTTGGATCATCCTTTTCTTCCAATACCATTTTCTAGGATTTGTCTCTTCCTTTATGGTCCCCAAATTCCTCTGAATCTTTAATCAGAGAAGCAGATAATCTGAAGTGTTGTTTCTGCTTTCACTTCTCATTCTTAAAAAGAGTCTCCTAGGACTCTTCCTTCCCCTTGCCTTCTTGAGTTATAGTTTTGGTCATAGAAGAAATAGGTGAAAAATCTGGGGCCCAGAGAAAGTCTTACCTAAAGTCACATAGTTTGTCCATGGCAAAGTGGGGACCAGAATTCAAATATCCAGAGTTAGTGCTGATTCTTACTACACAATGTGGAAAAATCTGGAAACTCCAAGATAAATGGTCATCCAACCTTGCTTGAAGCTATTTAGTGAGGGCAAACTCCCTAAGGCAGCCTGTTCCATTATGGAACAACTCTAATCATTTTTCCTCATGTCAACTCTCAATTTGCCTTTTTGCAACTTCTACCCATGGCTCTTAGTTTTGCCCTCCAGAGCCAAGAAGAACTAACGTATGGGGATGGGTAATGAAATTGTAATAATGAATATCATCCCACTGTAAGCAATGATTAATATGAAGAAATTCAGAAAAGTCTGAGGTAATTTTTATAAACTGGTACAGAGCAAAAAAAAAAAAAAAGCAGAGTCAGGAGAACAATAAATAATGTCTGCAGTAATGAAAACAACACTGAAAGCCATCATAATTCAGTTAAAATCCAGTGACCAATGATGCAGAGACCAAGCAGGAATTCCCTCTCCAATAGTGATTTCATGGGAAAGGTGCTGAATTTGGAATCAGAGGACCTGGGTTCCTAACTCCAGTTCTGCAATGGAATACCTGTGTGACCTTGGGCAAATTACTTAATGACTCTGGACCCCAGTTTCTTAATCTGCAAAGTGAGGACATTGGACTAGAACATGAATAAGGTCCCTTACAACTTAAGCCTATCACTCTAGTATTCCTGATAAGAGGTTATCCAGCCTTCATTTGAAGACTTTAAGTGTTCAGGAACTTATTACCTTCCGAGGCAAATTCCACAAATTCAGTTCAATTGAAAACTTATTAAGCCTCTACTCTTTCAAAGTACTGTGCTAGGTGATGGAGATACAAAGACAAACATCTCTTGCATATGTCTCCAATTGTCCTCTCACATAGCCATCACCCCAATTCAGGTCCCTATCATCTCTCTCCTGCACTACAGCAAAGCCTTCTAATTGGTCTCCATCTCAAGTCTTTCCTGACTCCAATCCATCTTCCACACAACTGACAAAGTGATTTTCCTAAAGCAAGGTCTGACCGCTTCACCACCCTCCCTCACTCAGTAAGTTTCAGTGGTGAAAAGAATAAACTCTACTCACGTTAGCAATCATCAATTCTACAGCACAGTGACTAGTCCTAATGACAGGTTGGATTTGTAATGAACAAGAATATATTCAAATATAATGTTAAATATTCTTAATTAACTTTGACATATTTCTCAAAATGTTTGCATGTTTTACTTATGCTGCATTTTTATTTTGTGACCTTGGACAAATTATCTTTCTGCTCTGGGCCCTAGTTTCCTTATCCATAAAAATGAGGGGCTCAGACTAGATGATCTGGAAGGCTCCTTCCAGTTCTGACATTCAATTTGATTCTATAAGCATTTATTGAGAGCTATATGCCAGGTACTATGCCAAGCATGGGAGACACAGATAGAAAAATGAAATGGTTCTTGTCCTCAAGAAACTGATGTTTTAGTTGGGGGGAAGGAGAGACAATGTGTACATATATAAGTATATATAAGATACATACAGAATCAACATAAAGTAATTTGGAGGCACAGAGGAGATTTTTAACAACTAGAAGGTATCAGGAAATGCCTCTTGTTCAATTGAGTTGTGCTTTAAAAGAAGCTAGGATTCCACCAGGTCAATGAGATTCCTGAGAATGTTCCAGGTATGGGGGACAACCTGGGCAAAGGCACAGGGGTGGGAAATGGAAATATCACAGACAGGATACATTAAGCAGACCGGTTTAGCTGGAACATGGAGTTCACTAGGGTTCACTCCAATTAAGAATATTTAATGTTATATTTGAATACAGTTCTTGTTCATTAAAAGTCTAACCTGGCATTAGGACTAGTAACTGTGCTGTAGAATTGATGTTTGCTAATGTGAATAAAGTTTATTCTATTCACCCTAGAGGTAGTAAGAATGTGATCACTCTGGAACAATCAGTCAGATTCTATTGTGAAGGGCCTTCAATGCCAGAGAGAGGAGCTTCTATTTGCAACTAGAGGACACAGAAAACCACTGAAGTTTCTTGATCACGGGATGACATAGACCTGTGCTTTAGGAATGTCAATTTGGCAGCTGTATGGAAGATGGGGTGGAAAAAGGAAGGAAACAAGCATTTATTAAGCATCTACTACGTGCCAGGGGCAGCTAGGTGGTGCAGTGAATAGAGCTCTAGGCCTGGAAGTCAGGAAAACTCATCTTCCTGAGTTCATATCTGGCCTCAGACACTTCCTAGCTGCTAGCCGTGTGACATTGGGCAAGTCACTTAACCTTGTTTGTTTCAATTTTCTCATCTGCAAAATAAGCTAGAGAAGGAAATGGCAAACCACTCCAGTATCTTTGCCAAGAAAACCTCAAATGGAGTCATGAATAAAACAACTATGTGCCAGGCACTATGCTTATAATTATTATCTCACTTGATGCTCACAAAAAATCTGTAAGATAGGTGCTTTTTTATCCCCATTTTACAGTTGAGGAAAATGAGGCAAAGAGAGATTAAATGACTTGTTATACAGCTAGTAAGGGTTTGAGGTCAGATTTAAATTCAAGTCTTCCTGACTCCACGCCCAGCCCCCTATCCATCATATCACCTAAGCTAGACTGGAAGAGGGGAGAATAAGAAAGAGGTCATTGCAATAGACCTAACTCTCCAAAGAGGCAGAATGAACAGAGCTGGCAACCAATCACACATGAGGGTGGGGGGTGAGGGTAAGTTCAAGATGTTCTTCATGATTAGTTGTTTTTGATGAATAGTTCAAGATGATTCCAAGGTTGCAAACCTAGGTGACTAGAAGGATGATGTTGCCTTTGACAGAAAGAGGGATGTTCTATTTCTAGGTTCTATAATTTTAGAATTCTGTGATTGTGTACATAGGTATATAAGGATCCTGAGTATTTATTGCAAGAATCAGGCAGCTATTGACATGCAGGTTATGGCAAATGTGAAGTTTCTGTCTTCAGATCTGGTGTCTATGATTAGATTAGGAAGGACTTGAAGAGGTGTAATTTCCAATTACACAGCTGGGAAATGTGATAACTATCGGAGGAGTGCATTCTAAGATGGAAACAGGAAGAGACAACAGGGTTCCAGTCATCTTAGGACTGGGAGTCTCAGAGGACACAAGACGGAAAATCTAATGGGAATAGAAGAGATGAATGACAGAGTTCATGGGTTTGAAAGAACTAGAAAACATTATGGCGCATGCCTCTGGGCAGGAGCAAGGATAGAGTAATTGAAGGAGGTGAAAGGAAGTGGGATAGTCTTTCTAATGTCATAAATCTGGGTTTTTCATCTGATACATTCTTTTTGTCTTCAGATTCTGTTTTTATTTATTTAATTTTATTTTTTTTATACTAGTCATTTCCTGATATACACCGACTCTCTTCACACTGAACTCCTTCTTGTTGCAAACAAGTTAAGCAAAACCAACAGACAATGATAGTGTCTGACCTCATATGCATCATTCCATGGCCATAGTCTACAACCTCTAGCAAGAAAAAGAAGAGTGTTTCATCACAGGATCCTAAATATAGAGTTGAATGCATCTTGGAATTCATCTACTCCAGGGCTTCTTAAACTTTTTCCACTGGTGACCCCTTTCAGTGCTTCTTCAACTGGGGTTCTTGACTTTTTTTTACCCAATCACCCTCATTTTACAGATGAAGAAACTCAGACACAGAGAGGTGATAACATTTATTAGACTGTGAACTCCTTGAGAGCAGGGATTGTTTTTGCCTTAGTTCTTATCTGGCACACAGTAGGCACTTAATAAATGTTTGTTGACTTGAATTAACCTGACTTGCCCAAGTGTGCACGAGTGCTAAGTGGCATATCCGGGACCTGTGCTCTGGGACTGAGATTGGTCATTGTAATTAATTAGGGTTGTCAGTCATTTATTATAGTTTTCATTTACATTATGGTAGTCTTATGTATATTGGTCTCCTGGTTCTGCTTTCTTTACTCTGTGACCTGATGTTTTCCTAATGAAATGTCAGTTGCTGGTGATAGGTTGGCAGTAGTGTTATGTAAACAGTTCAATGACTAATGACTAATCAATGCCCAATGATAAATAACTAATTATTGTTCAATAAACAATGAACAGCCACTCTTTCCTAGAAATGTAGGTCTAGAAAGTAGTCCCTGGGGTTATCTTGTTTATATCTTTGGCTCTGGATGTGATTTTACCTAAAACAGACCTAATAAGAGCTGGAGGGTTTTTTTTCCCTTTAAAACAGCAGAGAACTTTCTTTAATTTATAGTTACTGTTTCCCAGCAAGTTCTCCCTTATGTATAATTTCAGTACTTTTCATCATGGTTTAAATCCATTTCTTCTTGTGAACATCTACTCTCCCTTCTCTGTGTTCTCACTTATTTATACAACATGTCCCAAGAGTCTTAGTGCTGCTTTAAGTAACTTTTAAATTTAAAACTGCCCTAAGACTTTTGGGACACCCAACATAGTTATTAGTGTTATTTAACTCCTCCTTTCTCATTCCCAGGGTCCCTTTTCCTCTATCCATTTCTCCTCATAGGCACAATTTTCCACTCCATTTCTCAGTGGGTACAGTGAGGCGTCAGGTAAAGAATATTCTCCCCTTCTTCACTACTTTCCTGTATCTCCACATGTTTCTTCCATTTTCAATAACTCTTAGGTAATGACCATCCTAGTGATAATCACAATAATCTCAATTTGGAACCACCATGGGACAATCATTCCTTTCATCACTCATACCTACTATGTACAAGGCTATTAGTTCTGTTCTTGTACAAGTTTCTGTTGGAAAATAGTTTATTCCTGTTGAGAGCTGTGTGATTTTGAATAAAAATGAAATTTTAAATTGTTAAAAATTCCCAGCAGGGTATAAATCTTTTTGCAACTTGTTTCAATTGTGGAATGAAATAGCCTATTTTCTTGATGTTTTTTCTTTGTGTTTAAATTCCTTTCCCTCTTGTTCCTTTTCTCATATGGATATGGGTTTCCTTCCTTCCTTCCTTCCTTCCTTCCTTCCTTCCTCCCTTTCTTTGATTCTCTCCCCCTTTTGTAGTTACAACATTATGATTGAACTCTATTTTCTCCCAGGGATTCAGAAAGCTGCTACCTAATCATAGCAGCAAAAAAGCTAAGAATTGGAAAGGATGTTAAAAATCATTGAATTTGACAAATTTTACAAATAAGGAAACTGAGACTGACAGAGACTAAGTGAATTTGTTAGGGTCAAAAGGTTAGTTAAAGCTAGGACTTGAATTCTGGTCTCCTAACTCTCCGTACAATGTTCCTTCTATTATAACATACTGCCCCTTTATAAAAATTCTACAAAATGGACATGAATGTACTGTATTGAACAAGTTATTATAACAGTGCACACAATGTACTATAAGGTATATTTACATCACATAAAAATTACATCTCTGCTGTGAATTGATCCAGCCATTCTGAAAAGCAATTTGGAATTATACTAAGAAAATGACTAAATTGGCCATACCCTTTCACTCAGAGATATTATTTGTATGCATATACTCCAAGAAGGGCAAAAACACAAAGGTCCCATATGTAGCAAAATATTCCTAGTATCTCTTTTTGTGATAGCAAAGAACTAGAAATGAAATTCATCTCCATTGAGGAACAGCTAAACAAAGTGTGATATGGTAATGTAACTGAATTTCCCTAACCCATAAGAAACAATATGAAGAATTCAGAGAAACACAGGAAAACTTATAAGAACTGATACAAAATGATGTAAGCAGAAACAGGAAAACAAGAAATATGACAATGTAAAAGTAAAGAACAAGAAAAATAAAACCTAATATTGTAAAATTATAATGACCAAGTCTGTCCTCTCCAAAAGAGATAAGAAAATGTAGTTCTCTCCTTTCTTTGTAGAGGTGAAGGACAATGGTTGAGGAACATTGCATATATTGTCAGACTTGGCTGATGTGTCCATTAGTTTTGGTGAACTTTTTTTTCTTCTCTTTTCTTCTTTTTTGTTGTAAGGAATAATTTGCTGGGTAGGAGAGCAAAGAGGGATATATTTAGAAGTAAAGTAATATAAAAACAGAAGACATTCATAAATATATATGTATATACATATATATATATATTTTAAAACTGCTCCATTGTGCCACAAATTGGACTTATCTAAAACTATTGTCCCAGCCATGATAAATCTTTCATTAATATCATCCTCAGAGACTTCAATATTCATGCTGATGTTACTTCCAATATGATGACCTTCATTCTAATGAGCTTTTTCTCCACTCCATTTCTTCTACCCACAAACACTCTGGGCTTAATTAATATTCATAACTCCTTCACTCATAAGAACTGAGATGCTCCTCTTTGAATACAACCTTTCCTCTTATTACTACTGAACTAAAGAATCACACAGTTGGGAGGAACTTCAGAGGTCACACTTGACTAAGAATTCCCTCTACCACATACCTTAATAAGTTACTGTCCAGGGCTTAAAGTCCCACAGTGAGAGAGAACCACTACCTTCCCTTTCTGCTTTTCCCTTCCCTTGCAATCTGGCTTCTTCACTTGACACTTGATTGAAATTGCTCGAATGAAGATCCTCAGTGATTACCTAGCCCCCTTTATAAATTGTTAGGAAGTTTGCTTCACATCAAACCTGTTGTTCATCCTTGGTTCTCAAACCTAAATCTGCTTCTCTTTAACTACTATTCATGGATTCTAGCTCTATTCTCTGTGGATAAGCAGAACAAATCTCATTCCTCTTTATACATCATCCCCTTTAAGTACTTGAAGACAATTGGATGTCCTCAATCTTCTCTGCAGTCTACAAACTATAGGCCAGTGCCCTAAGCATTTTCTCTGGCTGTCTCCGGTACCTGGAGTGATCTCTCTGCTCATCTCCATCTACTGACCTTCCTGACTTCCTTTAGGCCCTAACTAAAATGCCACCTTTTACAGGAATGCTTCCCCAGCCCCTCTCAATTCTAATCTCTTCTCTCTATCAATTATTTCTGTTTATCCTGTACGTAGCTTCTTTGCATGTATTTGTTTGCACGTTGTCTCCCCCATTAAATTGTAAACTCCTGGAGGGCAGACTGTGTTTTGCCTCTTTTTGTATCCCCAGAGCTCAGCACAGAACTTGGTACCTGATAGGCTCTTAATAAATGTTAATTGATTCCTTCAGATATAAAATTCTCTCACTATCTTCTTTATCTAGGGCTTTAGGTTTTTATTAACAATTTCTGTTTTGTCCAGTTCAAAAGTCATTTTCCTTGGCATAGAAAACTGAAGCAAAAAAGGGGTGAAATAATCATGTCTTCTCTCCCTTTTTTGTTATTATTGTCACATCTATCCTGATAGCAATTCTATCCCTTCTTTGCTTCCCCTTTAGCTCAAAAAAGTTCTTTACCATTCATTTCTCTTTTACATTTTTAATTCATTTTAAACTTAAATACAAAATGAGAAAAGAAAAAAAAACATTTCCATGTACACAGCAGAACATGAGAAAACTCAATATAAAACAATAAATTTCCATTTCATGAAAACCTATGTAATAAATCTTAGGCATTGTTTTCAAAGCAACCCAGCTTTTCTGTGCTTCCTTCTAGGTTTTCTTTTGTTCTCTGCTGTGTACTTTTTATTTTATTTTATTTTATTTTTTTTCTCCCTCCCTCTAGCATTCATTTCTAGACTGGGCTTATTCTGAGCTTTATTGTTCCTGACGCTCTCATGGAGTCATTCTATATTCTGTGCCTTTGCCATCATCATTATCATCTCCTCCTCTTTCTCCTTTTTTTGTTCTTCTCTTTCCCTATCTTGCCCAGTTTGAAAGTGGGGCAGTCACTTATGGACCTGATCTCACTGCTGATTGTCATGAAAACTTTGACCTCTTCTTTCTCTGACCTGAGCTTGTTCATCCCTCCTCAGGCAGCTTGGTATACGCCTCCCTCTTCACTGGCAGGGGCTTACTATATTGGTTCGGGACTTAGTTGGGATACTCAGTTGGCATACTCAGTTGGCTTTAGCAGCTCAGAATTTCTGAGCTCAGGTGATCTACTAGCCTCATCACTCCAGTAGCATGGATTACAGGAAAGTGCCACCATGCCCAGCTGCTTCCTTCTTCAGTATATACCTTTTAAAAAAATAATTTGTTTGATAAATCTCTGTAGTCCTTGAGACAACTAACCTTTTTTTTCATCAATGGAATTTATTTCTGTTCCCATCTTCAGAATTACATTCTTGAAAGCACCCTCTCTCTATCGAGATGATTCCCCCTTTATAATTTTAGGCCATAGTATGTTACTTTTCTTTTTTTCTAAGCCCTTTGAAATACACACTTTCAAAATCTAGGATGCACATAAAATTATATTCAACTTTCCCCTCTTTATTACAAATCTAATATGAAATGGTCTCTTCCCTTAAAGGTTTCTATAGTTTCTATATCTGTAACCTATTCCTCTTTGTTGGTGAGAATCACCAAAACAGTACCCCTTATCACTCCACCTTTTGAAGAATAGATTTATCATCAAGGCAAACCAATATATTACATGTATATATGTGTGTATGTATGTATGTATGTATGTATGCATGTATGTATACACACACACATATATTTAGCTGCTTTGTTTCTGGCACAGAAAGATGAACTCCAGAAGATGTCTAGATAATTGACATTCTTCTATTATCATTATATTATTCCTCCAAGTCAAGTTTGTAAGTTTTCTACATGCCATATTTATTTCCTCCCTCTGTCCAGGTTGTCTATAAAATAATTTCATGGCAATATCCCTTCAATTTCTCTCTTGTTCATCTTTCCCTAAACATAATGCTACTCTACCCCCTCCTCCCTTTTATCTATTCTATCCCTTTTACATAAAGATGTGCAAATTGATATTCCAGTACAGAGCTCTACCCCACTAGTCTCAGTGATAGTTACTAGGTCAAATTCACCTCCTTATGTTAGGACCTCTTGTTCACTTTGCCTATTTGCCCATTTTTCATATATCTATATATAAATCTGTGGTCACAGATTTTATTCTTGGTTCCTTTCTAAGATTTTTGTGTCTTACAAACTACTAGGCATCTTTATTGGTTATACAAAGTCAGTTTTCTCTCTCTCCCTCCATTTTCATTTTAAAATCTCAGATTTCCTAGACATCAGACAAATAAGTATTTTACCTGCCCTTGTTAGGAGTATTCTGTCCCTGACCAAGAGCTAATCATTCTTAGTTTTTAAGCCTCATACATTAATCTTAATCCAGTTTTCAGATATTATTTTCTCAATCTCAGACAACAACATTGTTAACACTTCCTAAAGATATCTTTCTTTTTGGAAGCCCATGATTTCAGAGATACTAATGATTTAAAAACAACACACCTGTGTCCCTAATAGGACCTTTAGTTTCTTGCTCAGGATTTCATAATCTATAACAAGAGAACCTGCTTTTCACTCCCATGGACACCTCCATTCCTCTCACTTTTCCAGTTTTCCCAGTTCACCAATACTCTTCTGAATTCACTTGCTTTCCTCCTTAGCCTGCATCTTGTAGTCAATGTTTTCAAAAGTGTTCTTCCTAACATGGTAGAATCTTTTATTTCCTTGTTACTCAGTTTTAATGCCATCTCCTCCTCAAGCTATGGTCCTTCCCTCCCTCCTTTCTACCATTGCCAAACTTTTTGTAAGAACACTCTATACCATTGCTTTTGTTTATTCTCTATCTACTCGATCTCCCATCCCTTGCAATCTGGCTTCTTCACTTGACACTTGATTGAATTTGCTCTAATGAAGATCCTCAGTGATTACCTAATTGCCAAAATCAAGCCCCCCCCCCTCCCCCACCCCCCACCCACAACCCCCCCCCCCCCCCCCCCCCCCCCCCCGCTGTCCCCTGCTCCCATGCACACTCTGACTTTTCTGATAGTTCAAATGCCACCTCTTCCATGAAGTAAAATCTGATTGTCACCCCTTACTTTGTAGGTAAAATAAAACAAGTACACAAATACTGTAATATATGATAATACTATGCTATACAATAAAAATACTGTTATATATTATAACTATAGTGCAAGGTAGGATGTTATGGGTAACAAAAGAGATACAAAGTCCAGTGGAAGTTCAGATAAGGAACAGTTATGGGTTCAAATCCTGGATCTGCCACTCACTAGCTCTGTGATCTGGAGCAAGTTCTTTAAATTTTCTAGGTCTCAATTTCTTTATCTTTAAAATGAAAAGACTGGATACATTACCTCAGAAGTATGATCTTGTCCACCTATGAATTCCTAAGGAAGGGTGGGGTAAGGTGTAGGGTGGGGGCTCGGGAGTAAAGACAGGGTGACAGGAATCTTTCTTTGGAAAGGAGTGGTGTAGGGGAAACACCAGGACCTGAATTCCTGAACAATTTGCCCAATAACCTAGCATCCTGGGCATATCCTTACAGGTAGAGGCACAGCTCAGTGCTGCTGTCCTCTTCAGGGCAGGTGATCGGTCTCTCTTTTAATGTGCTGGGTGAACTAGAATCATGGACTATTATAGCTGGAAGGAACCTTAAAGAGAGTGCCGTAATATCATCCTTCCTGGATTTTTCAGGACAGTCTGTTTTGAGAAAAAGAATGAGACTTAAGAATGAGACTTTACAAAAAGAGTATTTCATATCACATCAGGCATCCAGGTTTTGAATTAAAAAAAAAATGCCACTGGTACTTAGTTGTGCCTTTCATTTTGCAGACTTAGAGAACTGAAAGGATATTGGATCTGGAGTTTGGATATTGACTCTGCCTCTAAGAACTTAGTCGTTAGACCTGGGGGCAAGTCACTTGGGCTAGGTATCACAGGCGACTGAGCACAGGATCTGAAGTCAAAAAGACGTGACTTCAAATCCTGCCTCTGACACTTGCAAGTCACTTAACGTCTTCGAGACTCAATTTCCTCAACTGTAAAATGGAGATAATTATAGCACCTAGGCTCACAGAGTTATTCTGAGGATTAAATGAGAACATATGTAAGGTGCTTTAGCCACGTATATGCTAGTGATGATGATGATGATGACGATGATTATAGATTTCAGCCTCTTGGTCTGTGAAAATTGGAGGGTCTGGACTTTTCCTTCCAGCTCTGAGCTCTAGATTACTAAGTCACAGAGGGATAAAGGCACTGTCAGTAGTTGCCCGGTAAGGCAGGTCCCTAACCAGAGGTTAAGGCAGTGAGCACTGCAGAAGAAACTCTGGTCCTGCCCAACCCCAGGGATGCACGACCATCTCTCCCAGAACAACACTCCCTCTCGGAACCCCAGAGCCAGCTAGGGGAGTAGGTAAGTGGACACCCGGGACTTCCACGTTAGAAGCCTCTCAACCTACCCACGCAAGTTCAAGGCTCTGGACTGCCCTTGACTTGGCAGCCCGGTAGTCCTTGGCTGGGATCTATCCCATCTCTTCGCCCCCGCCTTCAGAAACTACAATCCCCAGCATGCACGTCTCCCCTTCCCCCTTCCCACGCCTCCGATCGCCTTGGCCGGAGCAGTGCGCATGCTTCTCCAGACGTGGCACCGGGAACTTCGAGGGAGCTGGGGGCGGGGCCCAGGGCAGCGGCCGCGGCCGTTGGAGGAGCGGGAGCCGGAGCCGGGGCCGGGGCCGGGCCGGGCGGGCACCTGGCAGGCTGGCGGAGCAGGCGGCGGCGATGGGTCGGGCCGGCCGTGGGTGTTGCTCCGGGCTGCTGCTGCTGGCGATGCTGGTGAGGCCGGGCAGGGGCCGGGCCGGGGAGGGAGGCAGGCGCGCTGCGGGCTGTGCCAGGGGCGCAGGGCATGACTGACGGAGAGCGGGAGGTGAGCTGCGCGGGCCGCCCGGGGGCTGGCTGTGCACGCCCGGGAGCGCCGCGCGGGCTGCGCTGGGTGCAAGTATGAGAGAGGAGGCTGGGGACCCCCTGCCCCTTTACGCCCTCCCTGTGCCTAGGTTCTGCGTCTTGCACCTGTGCATGTGTGCACCGGGGAGAAGGGGAACTCCGGGAGTGGGGGCTGGGGGGCGGCGGCGGTCAATATCAGGCAGCCTAATTTCTGGTCACTCATGATGCTTGGTTTATGTTTGAGATTTCTTGCTTCATGTGACCGCGCTGCCCCCTTCCCCCCATGCCCAGACCCGTGCACCCACGGGCCAGGCCCCTTGGAGGCTACGGCAGCCCCTTTCTGGAGGTCTGGTCATGGGCTGCAAAGCTGGACTCTTGGTTAACCCCAGCGTGAGTTAGGAGGTCGTGTTGTGTAATGGGGGAGGAGCCCCTCCCACATATAGCCTAGGGGTGTGACACTCCCACCTCCGTACTCTCTTCGAAAGAGCATCCCGGGGACACACCTCAGAGGACCATGGAGTGCCAGAATGGATTGAGGACTGGGACGTAATGGCATGAGGTGGCCTCTTCCCCTTCCTGCAGCCTCACTCCCCCTTGGCCTCCTCCCAAGAGCTGCCTTCAAGGCTAGAGGATGAATAAAATTCTGATCTTTTATGTTTTAGGTGGAGGGTAACTGTTTAGTCTTGGATAGGGAATGACAAAGTTAAGGTGTCTCTAGTCTAGAGCTCTTCCATTTCCCCAATTATGCCCCCATCCTTCCAACATAAGTTCTGTGAATTGACCCTCTGTTTCCAAGTGGCTTAAAGATGACTGTGAAGGGAAGGGGGACTGGGGAAGAAACTTAATTCAAGAGATATTAAATACCTACTATTTGTAAGGCACTGTGCTAAGCTCTGAGGATACAGAATGAAATGTCCATGCTCCTAAGGAACTTATATTCTTTTTAGGGGAGATATTGTACATACAAAAATAAGTAAATACAAGGTATGGAGGAATGGAGCAAATATAAGATTAAACAAAGTGCTCTAGGAAATTTTGAGGAGGAAAAGGAGAGTACTAATAACTGGAGAGATCAAGGATAGCTTCACAGAGAAGGTGGTACTTGTGGGATTTCATTTCATGGGAGGGTATAGCTTGTATGATTGTAGGAAGGTGTGATGTGGCATATCTAAGGTTACTTCCTGGATTTAGTTTTGTTGTTCTTTTCTGGGGGTGAGAAGTGAAAGAAAGCCTGTCCTGGCTTACTTGCCTTTCTAAATTTACGTGGGTGCTGGCTCTAGAAAGCACCTGCTTACTTACAGTATGTTACTGGAAAGACAGGGATTGTGCAGATAATGTATTCAGTGTGAACTTTTACTTCAGTTTAGGTCTCCTGTAGGGTTTAGAAATACTGGAATTACTCACTAGGGATTGGGAGGAAATCAATGACCTACCAGTGGATGGAAGGGATGAGGAATGATTGTTCCTGCCAAGACCTCCATCCTTCCTGAGGGAAGGAACAGATTTCCTCTCTTGCCTTCAACAATCTGACAGCAAAGTCTTTTCTAAATCATCTTGCTTAGGGACTAATGGGGACTGTAAGCATACACATAGGCAGGTAGTTTTTGTTGTTGTTATTGTTCCTTTCGGATGATCATTTCCCACTTTCCTAGTGCATTTGAGAATTGGAACTTTGAGGTCCATGCTGTCATAAGAAATCAGTTACTGAAAAGCCTTTTGGTGGAGTTCATCTTAATCTATCAACCACCCCTCCCTAACTTTAAAAATGGCAACAATAACAAAAGTTAAAATTATAAGTGAATTTCTGTGGTTAGTGTTTTTCATGAGAAAGAAAAAGATTTAGAACTCTGGGAGATGCATTTTGTGTGTGTGTGTGTGTGTGTGTGTGTGTGTGTGTGTGTGTGTGTGAGAGATACTCATATATATTATCCCTAAAGATAAAGAAGGATAAAGAAGAAGCATTCCTTGAAAGTAGATTTCCATCCCCCCCTTCCCCCACAAGCATGACTTAAGAGAAGGGGAACAAGCAGACAATGAAAGTGAAGGTTGGTGTGTTTTTCTTTTCTTAGAAAACTGGGATGGGCCACTGTACATTTATATACCATGTATATCTGTTAAGGTCCTCAGGGATTCTAGGGAGAAGGTTGGGTTCCTTTATTTCTTTCAACCAATATTTTTTGAGCATAGCATTGTGTTAGATTCTGTGAGGGATACATAAAAATATGATTCGTGATTCCTCCTATCTCAGGGAGACAAGATTATACACAAAGTTAAACACCTCTTTAAGAGGACAATGCAAGAGATGTCATAAGGCATTATAGGAAGACTGACTTAAAAATGTTTGACTTGAATGAATATGAACAGTTACCTTATCTGGTAGCATGAACTTGCCCTCCCTCCTCTGTGTCCCATTTCTGGGAATGTTTCTTCCTCTTAAACACTCCTAGCTGTTTATTTCTGCCACTCTATTTCCCTTAGGTATCCTACTCTATGTATCGACCTCCAGTCTCTCAAGCTAGAGCCCAGCTTGTTCTGGTCCAGTTCTTTCTCTAGCTCTTAACAAGTGGTGTAATGAAAAGTATGCAGGATTTGGAGTCAGTGGACCTGGGTTGGAATCACTTAACCTCTCCAAGCCTCTAGTTTCTTCATATATAAAATGAGGGATTTGGTCTAGATAACCTCTGAGATTTTTTCCATTTCTAGATCTCATCAGTCCTTTTCTTCTTTCCCTGTCCCTTTCCCCTTCCTGTCCTCTTCCTTCTCTCTAGCTAACTTCTTTTTACAGTCCCTTTTTCCTCTGAATTCAGAGATGCCCTGCCATTGAACCGTTTGTTTCCTTTCCTTCTATCTCCACCCTACTAACTGAACTGTTCCCACTTCCCTTTCCTCTCTCCCCAGCTGACTTGTTTGTGCAGTCCTTCACTTTTCACACCAACCCTCCCACCTCTCTGCACCACTTCTCCCTCTCCCCCACTTCCTCCCCTTTCTTAGCAGGAAGAATCTACATTCCTCAGCTTCTTCCATTATCTTCCCTTATCCTGCCTGTCCAAGCCTCTGTCCCAGAAGTCTTCCCCCCAGGGGAGCAGTATACTGGCTTGAAGCTAGGAAAGTTCCTTTTCCCACTGCCTGGCATGTGTCCTGCTTTGGGTAGGGGGGTGGGAGTGGGGGTGGAGAATGGATTTAATCCTGGTATAAGGTGGAACCCCTGTCCATTTCCCCAAACAGACATTTTTTTTTAATGATTTGGCAACACTGTAAGTTAAATTAGGCTTTTGAGGCTGAATCAGAAACTGACCACTTAATATTTTTGTTTCAATGGGAACACATGTTCAAGTTCTAAACATCTGACTGAAAAACAAACCTTTGGAACACGGCCCACTTTATAAGTAGGTTGGAAATGGCCTATGGATGATTTAGCCCCAGTTATATGGGATCATGGATTTAGATGGAGAAAGAACCTTGGAGGTCATTCATTCTGATCCCTTCATTGGGAAGGGTTAAGTGGCTTGCCCAAGGTTACACAGATATTAAGTGAGAGTGTCTAGATTTGAGCCCAGGTACTCTGTCCATTGTACCCCATTGGAAATGTATTCAGGCACCTAGGTTCTACTCTGGACCCTCTCATTTACTACTTGGGCAATGATCCCTCTGAAGCATTACAGACAAGTACTTTGAATTCAGTGGAAGGAGTGATTGTTATGGGCTAAATGTTCTGGGAAGGCTTTTTCTTGAACTAGAACTAGGCCTTGATAGGTAGGGTTTGGTCAGATAGATACAGGGGGAAGAGTGTGCTATGGAAGGCAAATGATAAAAGTATATGAGCGAAGGAACACAGGGAGGAAAAGGAATGAGCGTCATTTGCAAGGAGGGAAAATGAATAGATCAGTATGGCTGGAGTAGAGATTCTTTTGTGGAATATGGGACATACAGGGTCATAGATTTAAAGGTGGAAGAGACTATCTGACCTTCTCATTGTACAGAGTTAGAAATTGAGGCCCAGAGTGATTTTCCCAAGGTCACATTGTGTCAGAGTTAAAATTTGAACTCAGATCCTTTGACTCTTAAGTCCAGAATCCTTTCTACATTTCCATGTTACCTCTTCTCTTGCTTCCCTTATTATTCAGGAGTTTATTTCACAAGTCCCTTCTTTATCATCTTTCTCCCTTTGCTAACTTGTCTTTTGACCATTCTCTATTTATATAAAGTGTAGAAATAACAACAGATAATTATTTTAATAAAAGATTTGTGGAAAGGAGTGTGAAATTAATAGCCAAAATCATTTTACGTAGGTCAAGTCCTGCTATTAAATTAGAAGTATGCAGGTTCTTCCATAATCATACTCTTTCTGGTTAAGGGCCGTTTGTGGAGGACGTTGAATGGTGAACTAAAGATTTTAAGTTTTTTTTTCTTTAGCAATGAGAATCTATTGAAGAAATGATGTGAAGAAAGCAGTGCTTTAATATTAATATGGCACTGGTATGCTGGAGAGGTGAATGAAATGAATAAGAGAAATCTGAACAATTTAGGAAGCTTTTGCAATAGTTAAAGCTTTAAGTTATAATGGGGGCAGTGAGAATAGAAAGGAGAGAGGGATGTGGGAATGTCATAAAGGGAGACACAGTAGAACTTAATGAATGCTAGTTGGGGAAAGAGGGGAGTCACATAGGAGTCTGAAGTTTGGATGACTAAGAAAGCAATGCTACCATTGACAGTCAGTCAGGAGAGGGGATTAACTGATGCTTTGGTTGTGAGTCACCCAGGTGCACAGGGAGCCTGATGCTAGCTAGGGAAAGAATTTTAATGTAGTTCAGAGATGCTTAATCATTTTCCTTGAATTTTAGAATATCTGGCTACATTTTACACTCTCCTGACTAGTCTCTGTTCCCCTCTGTAGGAGACTGCCCAAACTATTTTGACTATGACATTTATTGCCGTACTTATTACTAGGTGAAATATTTCTGCTCTTGAGAGGGAGAGAGAGCAGAAAGTGAGAGTGAGTCTGATTGCAGCCTTGGAAGTGGATCTTTGTCATCCTGAATATGGTCTGACCCTCACCCCAGCAAGTAAGCAGTACTTACTGGTGCCTCTTTTATTCTTGGCCAAGGAGTGAGGTATGTGTGTGTGAAATGAGCCCTAGTATTGGAGATTTTGCATCCCAGCCCCTAGGCCTCTGTACTTGGATCTTGAATCAGTACTCCAAATAATCCTGTATCTTGAAGTCAGCATGGCATAGTGGATCACCAGCATCAGAACTGGCAGATTCAAGTCATGCTTCAGACATGAGCATTGTGGCCTTAGCCAAGTCACTTAACCTTTCTGTATGCTAGTTTCATCATCTCTAAAATGATGGGTTGGACTTGATGGCTTCTCAGCCCCCTTCCAGCTTTAAATCTGTTATCCTAGGGTTCTTACCCACTCATATGAAGATATCTATAAAAAGACATTATCTATAAATGCCAGCTGTTACTATTACTGAGTCTTTATGTTAATGGGACTATCACACCTATAGTAGACCCACCCTTGCCATTGGCTTCCTATTGCTTACCAGGTCATATTCAAGGTCTCATGAATTACCTTCAAGGGCAGTCTGCAATCTTCAACCAGCCCACCTTCCCTGCACTTCATGATGCAGCCAAATTGGAGTACTCTGGCTAGCTCCCAGATCCCCTTCCCCTCCAGCACATACTTTGTTCCTTGGTGCCTATGTTCCCTTTGCCTAGAATTCCTTCCCTTTCTATCTTTACCTGTTTGAATTCCTCCATATCCTGTAAAGCTCAACTCAAATTCTCCCTCATCCATGCAACTTTCTCAGATCCCTTTGATTAGCAGGGATTCCCCCCCCCCATAACACTTGGTTTTGCCTCCGTAATGAACTCTCATGTAATATTGTGCATTATACTTATCTTTGTCTTAAACTCCTTAAGAGACTGTTTTGGGAGTATGGACCATTTCTTAGCTAAACTTTGTCCCCTCCTCACTACCTAGCACAGGGCTTGGTACACAGGCATTTGTTGAATGAATCTAGAGCCAACATCTGGAAAGGGAAAGCAGAGAGGTTAATATTGTAGGTATTGCAGCTTTCCTTGGGTGATTATGTTCCTTCTTTTCCTTTGAACATGAAACCATTAATTTGGGTAGAGAGGGCCTTCCTCATCACCTCCACCACATTTACTTAGGGTAGGAGGTTATGGTTTTCCTGCATGGCTATCTTTTTAAAGAAATCTTATTGATGCTCTTTTTAAAAAACATCATTGTCACTTCTCACTAGCTTTCCACCTCCCAAAGTAGAACTCAACTTTGTAACAAATAAGTTCAATCAAGCAAAACAAATCTATATATTGTCTATGTCTGAAAAACGTATGCCTTATTCCATATCTCTAATCTGTGGATTTACTTTATATTCTGAAACCTGTCTGGTTATTAATTGTTTCAATTAATTTTTTGTTGCACTTTTAATGTTCCCTCTCTGTCTAGAGGTAAGATACATGCTTCACTACCAGTCTTTTGAAGTCATTATAGGCTACTGCTTTGATCACAATTCTGAACTCTTAGTGTTATTTTCCTTTACATTATTGTGGTCATCCTGTAAATTATTCTCCTGGTTCTGCAATTTATACAATTCTCTTTGAATTATTCATATTTGTCTTTTTTGGGGGGGCAATAGTAGTCCATTGTGTTCATATACCACAATTTGTCCATTCATTTCTCTTGATGAGTCCTCACTTTATTTCTAGCTCTTTGGTACAACAAAAAGTGCTGCTATAAATGTTTTCATATATATGGGACTTTTCCTTGTGTCTTTTTCCTTCTTGGGCAGCATACCTATTAGTGGTAACACTAGGTTAAAGGTTATAGATAATGACCTTATTTTGCTAAAATTCCAAATTGTTTTCCAGGATGACTTCCATGACCATCTCACATTTCATTTCATTTCATGGTTGAGTTGGTTGAATGACATAGGAGTAGACAATACTAAATGAAGTAGAAATAGTTTCCAGTCTTCTTAGATTGGTAGGATTTGAGACTGCAGTTTCTGGTGTGTTGATTTGATTGAGGGTTGGTTGTGGGATATTTTAGAGGAGAAGCAAACACAGTAGCCCTGACCCCAGTCTGGAGTGGTTACCTAATAAGGCCCAACATCTTCTTCCTTGTTCGTGATTATTGGTTGGAATAAGAATTTATTTGTTCTTGCTGGAGGGATGAGGGTGTGGGGGTATGCAGGGCATGGAGGGTGGTACAGACAGTGATAACTCTGTAGACTTTCTCTTTAAAGTTTCATCAGCCATTTTAGCAAATAAATTTAAAGAAAATCCACACAAACTATTTCCTGTAATGGGTGGGAACTTTACTTTTCAGTCTCTCCTAGATTGGAACAGGGAGGAGGGGCAGAGATGCCAACCAGTTGGGTATTTAATAACTTAATTCTTTTCACCTCTGCCATCCTTCTCTGGCTGACTTTTTCTTCTTTCTGAAGTATTCAGTCTGGCTACCCTGCTTTTAACAGGGCTTCTTCCCATATCATTTCCCAACCACTTCTAAATGTTTGAAATTGGAAAGGGTATATAAATTCAGACCAGGCATAGGATTCGAGGGGTTGGGGCCTGAGGATGAGATGCCTTTTTGTCTATATGAAGTCCTTAGAGTTCGCTAATTATGCAGGCTTCCTGATCTCAGCTGCATGTGGAACAGATGTCTTCATTGAGCTGGTTGTGATGGTATCTCCGCCTGATTCCAAAGAGGTGCCAGCTCATTTACAACCTGCCAGAGTACAGGGGATTGATATTATCTTGCCCTAGGGAATAATATTCTCCCTTTGGCACAGGCAACTCCTCTTATCCTCATGATGGGAAATATTAACAACTATCTTTGTTTAAGGCTCAATACCTTTTTAAAAGGTACTAATATAGTCTAGGCTGCTTTGGTCTAGACAGCCATCCCATGACTGCAGTCATGTAGGACTCAAGTGGAGAGGAGAACAGTTTCATCACTAAGGCGTCTAATTATATCTGGCCTAATACTCGACATTGTACAATAATACTTATGTTCGCTCACCCGCTTTTCTACCATGTTGAAGGTGCTCAGGCAGCCATATTAATACACATGCACAGGACGTAGGATAGACTAACACCATTAACTGTAACTACAATGGTCTTTTAGATACTTACTTCATCTCTAGGTCACAGATAAAAGAGTATATGGAGTTGGAGAGGGGAGCAAGGGTGAGTGTGTCAGTATTGAAAATCTGGTTCTTGTTTAAGCAGAATGGCATAATGAGAAAAAACTGGATGAAGTAAAGAGATCTGGATTTAAATCCAAGCCCTGACTCTAATGAGCAGTATACCCATGGGGCTAGTCATTGAATCTCACGGAACCTGTTTCCTCATCTTGTCAAATGAAAATAATAATACTTTCATTTTCTACCTTTCTGTTTTGTTATGAGGAAAGAACTTTGTCGACCTTAAAGCCCTACATTCACCCATGTTGTTATTAAACCAAGGGATGTTGAGCAATGCCTGAGCAAACAAAAACATTTTTTTAACTAGTGGCATCGTTTTTATTTGGGGAGTTAGGTGGTACAGTGGAGAGAATGCTAGGCCTGGAGTCAGGAAGACTCATCTTCCTGAGTTCAAATGTGACCTCACACACATATAGCAGTGTGACCCTGGGCAAGTCATGTCACCCTGTTTGCCTCAGTTTCCTCATTTGTAAAATGTGCTGGAGAAGGAAATGGCAAACCTCCAATATCTTTGCCAAGAAAACCCCAAATGGAGTCACAAAGAGTCGGAAAAGACTGAACAACAACATTATTTTTACTTGAAAGCAACCTACTTGGACCATACCTACTTCTCAGTTGTTAAGAAAAGCAATTAATGTTTTATTGGTTGTAAATTTCCCAACATTAAAAAGCTTCAGTTGTTGTTTCTACTTAGCCTTTTGTTTTTTCCTCTGAGAGAGTTTTAGGAACAGGAAAGGTCATAGGTTTTAGGGCTGGAAGGGACCTTGGAGGTCATCTTCTCCTTTTTTTTCCAGACGAAGAAAGTGAGGCTTTAAAAGGTTTAAACATTTGTACCCACAGGTACTAACATTTGTTTAAACCCACAGGTACTAACAGAACCAGCATTCAAGCTCAGGCTCTGTGACTCCCAGTTTGATGTTAGGTGAATATGACATATTTGAAACTGGTAACCAAGTTTTTCATTGTAGCTCTTACGAGTGTTATTTCAAGTTTGGAAGTAAAAAAACAATGCTAGGGGGCATAATTGTTGTTGTTATTGTTCCAGACTTGGTCATTTGGAATAGGGATGGAGACTTAGTAACTGGAAGAGTCATGTCTAGTGTTGTCCTGTACCAAGTTCACATTTGGTGGGAGAATAACTAATTGAAGTAGTGAGGGGTTGATTTTCTACTCAGGTCATTGGGGAATACTGAGATTTCATCAGTTTTATGTACCTCCTATCTTTCTCTACACTGGAGCGAAATGCATTGTTGAATTTTGATGGATATTGTGTAATGATATAAGCAACATATCATGTGCTGGCATCCTGAGTTTGCAAATTTGTCAGGAATCCAAGGAATCAGCTTTAGTCTCTGCCTTGGCATGGAGAGATTGAGTTTCTAAACCACTGATAGCTTTAGTAGCCTGTGTTTTGGTTAAAGAGACTGGAATTATGATCCTAAGACAAAGATCTGTTTTCATAAGCTCCCCAGATCAGTAATCCGGCTGACCAATTGTTTCCTTATACCCTTGTCAACACCTACGGCATTTATGTACTTTAAGCACCATTGGGAATACAAAAAAAAAGTCACTGTATTAGACCAAATATATAAGGGAGAGGTGTTTTTAAAGGGACAAAAACCAGTTGAAGACAGTTTCACCCTAAATTTGTTGGATGTGTCAAATGGTTATGAAATGAAATGAGTATGTGGCCCTGTATACCTTCATCCAAGTCATTGATAAAAATATTAAACAGCTTGGGGGCAGCTAGGTGGTGCAGTGGATAGAGCACCAACCCTGGAGTCAGGAGGACCTGAGTTCAAATCAGGCCTCAGACACATAACACTTACTAGATGTGTGACCTTGGGCAAATCACTTAACCCCCATTGCCCCCCCCCAAATTAAACAACTGTGGGCCAAACACAGATCTTTGGGACAAAGTCTTATCCTCACTCTAGAACATTTTTTTACATCTGTCCTCTGGTTTATTCCTTCCAGAATTCCTATTTTAAGGAAAGCTCCCAGGCCAGCTATATGTTTATTCCTTTCTGGACTCCACTCTTGACTTTTTCATTTTCTCTACCATACCCTCCAGGCAAGTATCTTTTCACTTCTTCCCAACTTAGCTTTAAAATATGTCAATCACCTTGGAATGAATTCTTGTTTTTAAAATATGCGTTATAGCAAAACTGACTGTTATCTGTTTACATATAATGTGTTTTTGATGGTGGTGGTCAGTCATTTCAGTGGTGTTCAACTTTTCATGACCTCATTTGGGCTTTCTTCGCAAAGATAAGTGCTTTGCCATTTCCTTCTCCAACTCATTTTACAGATGAAGAAATTGAGGCAAACAGGGTTAAATGACTTGCCCAGGGTCACATAGCTAGGAAGTGTCTGACATCACATTTGAACTCAGGTCTTTCTGACTCCAAGTGTAGTGCTCTATCCACTGTACCACCTAGCTGCCTCTTACCAAATAATATGATAATACTATGTATTATCTGTTTACATATTGTATCTTCTATAGAATGTAAGCTTCTTGAGAGCAGGGACTGGTTATTATTTTGTCTTGTCTCAAGTGTCTGGCATAGTACTGTACAGATAATAAGTACTTAATGTTTGTTGGCTTATGGTATCCCACTAGAGATCTTCCAAGCTGACGTCAGGCTATTAGTGACTACTTTTTGGTTATAGCCATTCAAGCAGTTACAAAATCACCTAAGTATTATCTTCTAGCCTTCATCTCACCATCTTTTCCATAAGAATGGCATGAATTTTTACTTTGTCAAATGTTTTGCTAAATATTCAGCTAAAAAAATCTATATTTTCCTGATCTACCAGTCTAATGAACTTGTAAAAAAAAAAAGAAGAAGGTTAATTTGACATGATCTATTCTTGTTAAAGCCATGCTGGCCTTTTGTGATCATGGTTTCTTTTTCTAGATATTCAATATCTACCCCTTTAATAATGCATTCCAGAATTCTGCCAAAAATGGAAGTCAAGCTCACTGGCCTACATATTGCACATTCCATTGTCTTGCCTTTTTTGAAATTCAGGATATCTGCGTTTTTCTTATCTGTGATGCCGGTTTTAAAGATTGTTGAAAGAAGCTCAGCCATCACATTTTCCCGTTCTTTCAGTACCCTAGTATGTATTTCATCTAGGCCTGGAGATATGAGCTCATCAAGATCAGCTAGATCTTCTCTTAATATCTCCATCTTTATTTTAAGTATCAGCTTGAGAGTAACCATTTTCCCCCTGTTCTTCCCATCCAAAGATCATTCTCTTTGGAATAGAAAATAAGCAGAATATGAGTTGAGCAAGCTCCGCCTTCTCTCCATCATTGCCCCATCTCTTGTGTCCTAGCCTTCTTTGATCCTCCTCTTTTCCCAACAGAGCTTTAAAAAAATCTCCCAGGACCTCTTTGTTGCCCTAAGCTTTTCTTACTAGCCTCAGGTTGTTCTTATTTCCCACTCTGTCCCTTAAGGCCCAACATACTGAGAATTATGGCAAGTAGATAGAGTCCTGGACTTGGAATTCTGGAAGACCTAGCTACAAACTTGATTTTTGACATTTAATAGGGCTGTGTGGCCACAGACAGGCCACTTAACCTTTCTGAGTATCAGTTTCCTTGTTTGTGAAAACAAAATAAAAAATTGAGGATAATATTAGTTATAACTGACTTTATAGTGAGGCTCAAATGAGATAATGGATGTTAACTGAAAGCACCATATATTTAAATGTGTGTTGTTATTGCCATCATCAAACCTGGACTTAGTACACAAGTAATTATTACTATGAAGGAAGGAATTTTGATGTACAATCTATGTAGGGTAAATTGTATGTGGTTTCACTGCCTGATTTTCCATGGGCTTAAAATGTTAAACCAGTGGATCCTTAGTTAGTCAATGGAAAAACTCAACCTGGTCATTGAGAGTGAGCTAAGATTTTTCTGCTAAATAATAGAATCCAACCATAGGTTGGAAGGCTGTAGCTGGGGGCAGCTGACTTGTTCCCCTCTCCCCACTTCCATCCCCCAACCCCAGACCTTCTAGCCCCTTTTGGTCTCTGGAGGAGTAAGGTTCTTTCTGTTTTGGTAAAAACTGTCAGTATATCCACTTCCCTGGCCAACTTGGTCTCCTTCCTCTGACCCAAGAAATTTGTCTTCTCTGCATTACTAGGCTGTCTCCAGATCTTGATTGATACACACACACACACACACACACACACACACATTTTTTTTTTTACAGGAAGTATTCGTAATATTTTGTGTTCAGCATTCCATGGCACATTAGTACATAGCCCCTTTCTTGGGTTATGTCTTTTATTGAACACTCTCATTTTTAAAAAAAGGTTTTATAGTTGCTTCCCGTTTTTACACCAGCCATTTCTACTAATCCCTTTGGTTTATCCCTTCATCTCTTCCTTCCTCCCCCTTTCCCTCCCCATTGAACTCTTCCTATATAATAAAGAAAAACAAACAAGGCCACAGAGATGCCATGTGCTTACTGCATCCCATATCCAAAGCCCCTACGTGTCCACTGAGAGGAGAGAGGTAATATTTGACCTTTTTCCCATTTCCTTTTTTGTTAAGTACCCTTCAGTTCGGAAAAGTCTATCCCACCCAATTGAGGATTCCTCTTCTCTTCTGAGCCTGGCTATCATTTCTTCTCCAATATCATCTTTTAGGGATTCTCAATATATATATTTTGCAGGCAGCTGCCATGGAACACTTAACAAAGTTCCACATATATATTTTAATATAATATTTGATATTTAATATAAAAGCTCCACATTTATATTTTAATATAATATTTAATATAATATAATAATATATTTTAATTTAATATTTTAATTTCCATCTTCAGTACCATAGTTAATTAGCCTCACAGTTCACAAATCCATCAATCTGATGCCTATAAGGAGAATAGAATGGTGGGATGTGATACTGGAGTCAGGGAGACAAGTTAGAAAGTATCAGGACTAGAGAAGGAAAAATTGATAGGATTTGTGGACTGACTCAGAATTGAGGGAGAGGTAAGAGTCAAAGGTAAGCCAATTTATTTGAGTTTTGGTGAACTGGAAAATGATACCACATGGGGAAAGGAAGAGAAGGAGAAGGAAACTAGTGTTCAGGTTGTGACTGTCCCAAGTATATAGGTAAACTTTTAGAAAAGATGTGATGCTTGTTTATAGGTTCTGACACTTCTTTTTCTCTCAGAGGATTGGACTTCAGTTACTATCCTAGCAGTTGGAACAGTGGTATTTGGTGCCATGCTCAGCTCTGTCTATCATGTTCTCACTCATGGTTTCTAATAGGCTGAAATTGAATGACACCTAAGTGACTCATTCCTGAGAAGTCGTTCACAGGTTCCAATAAGCGTGTTCCCTATGAATCCTTTTCTCCAATTAGGGTAATACTCACCAAAAACCTTATTTACCTTTGGCCCGGGAGTGTAAAATAAACCCTAATGTTGGAGACATTCATACTAAAACCTTGCATATTTTTCTTAGAAGTCAGTTGTTCGTTAGCACTTTCTATATTATTCTCCTGCATAGAATTTGTGTTTGGTTCACATTAAGAGGGGCTTTGGAAAGCTAGAGCCTTCCAGGGAAGGACGACACAGGATGGTCAAGGGTCTGTATACCACGTCATGAGTTATAGTTGAAGGAGCTGGGGGTGGTTTAGCCTGCAGAAGAAAAGACTGGAGAGATATGGTAAAGATTTTCAGACCATTGAAGGTCTACTCATGGATAAGAAGAATGCAACTCATTCTATCTCCAGAGGGGCTAACTAGTATGAATGGGTGGAAGTTACAGGAATTAGCTCATGTAAGAAAGACCCTCTAGAAAGATCCAATTATCTGTCCAGTAGTGGAACAAGCTATCTTGTAATTTAGAGAATTCCCTTTAAAGGATGTTCAAGAAGGGATTTCTAAAGTGAGTTGAGCTAGATGACCTCCAATATCCTCTCCAATTCTCATGATAATTGAAACTGAAAGAGCCTTCCTGACTCCTAAGGCTCAAGTGATGGAATTAAGGTTGCTGGAAAAGATTACTTAGCGCCTTTTGATTTCCTCCTGCATTCTGTGTCTTTTGGGGCAGCTAGGTAGCATAGTGGATAGAGTGCTGGGACTAGAGTCAGGAATACTCATCTTTGTGAGTTCAAATCCGGCCTCAAACACTTACTATCTGTGTGACCCCAGGCAAGTCACTTAACCCTGTTGGCCTTAGTTCCTCATCTGTAAAATGAGCTGGAAGAGGAAATAGCAACCCACTCCAGTATCTTGGCCAAGAAAACTCCAAGTGGGATCATGAAGAGTCAGACGTGACTGAAAAACGACAGAATAGCAAAATTCTGTGTCTTTACTTTTGGTAATCTGAGGAATTCTCCTAGTTTATGATACAATTTTGAGGTTTTAATCATAGGCGCAGTGGTTAGGGAAGGGAAAGGAATGAGCATTTTACTATTGAAAATGTGCCAGGTACTGCTCTAAGTGCTTTACAGATTTTGTCTCATCAGATACAACAACCTTATCAAGTAGGTGCCATTTTATCCCCATTTTACAGTTGAGAAAACTGAGGTAAACAGATGTTAAGTGACTTGCCTAGGGTCACACAGCTATTAAGTGTCTGAGGCTGGATTTAAACTCAGGTCTTCCTGACTCCAGGCCCAGGGCTCTATCCATTGTACTACCTAGATGCATTGGCTTACTTTAGGCCCAGATGGGCCATCACTCCATAACCCAGGGGTGGGGAACCTGCAGCCTCGAGGACACATGTGGCTTTTTGACTAAGTCCAAGTTTTATAGAACAAATCCTTTTATTAAGGGAATTTGTTCTGTGAAGTTTGGATTTAGTCAAAGGGCCATACTTGAGGACTTGGAGGGCTACATGTGGTCTTGAGGCCACAGGTTCCCTACCCCTGCACTAACCTGTACTTTTTATCCAAAAAAATTGGCTTATGTTCATAATAGCATATAATTTAATGGCTTTTAGACTACAGCACAGCAACATTTGGGTAGAACGCTGTGCTAGGAAATGAGGAAGATACAACATTTAGAATAGTTTACAGTTAGAAGGATAAGAAACTGGCACTGATAACTGTAATATACATACAACATTGTATAGTATAACATGATAAATGCATTAGCTTGTTATAAAACACAGTTCTGGGTTAGTTGTGATGGGGGTGGTGAGGCTCAGGGAAGGGTTTTAAAGAATGACTGAGGATTCAGCAGGTTCTGAGAGAAAGGTTATTACACACAGAGACAAGGCTGAGCAGAGGTGAGAGTGTGGCACACATCTGGCTGATAGAAGGAGTTTAGTTGGGCTGGTGTTTAAAGTATGTGTAGGAGAAGATTAGGAGAGACGGTAGAAAGGTAATGTAGTGCCAGTCTTTGGAAGCCAGGCAGAGAAATATAGACAGCCCTCACCAGGGAGCCATTGGAAATATTTGGAACAGAGCATGACCAGATATATGTTTGTGAAAGATTATTCTGGTAATGATATGCAGGATCAAGTGGAATTGTCTGAAAGTAGAGACCTCAAGGCCTGTTATTGGCTATGAGAAATAGACCAGATAGGGCCAATAAGGAGAGCCTGTACTAAGGGAGGGAGCAGTGGTATTGAGATGAGTGTCAAGATTGAAAATGTTGATGGAGGTGGAATGGACAGGATCTGCCCCTCCTCCAAGTTTTCAAGGTTTTGAGCCTGGATTACTGGGAAAATAGTTGGTTTTCTCAGTAGAAATAGAGAAGCGTGAAAGAGTTTCAGGTTTAGGATAGAAGATCGTGAAGTCACTTTTGGAAATAGTGCATTCATGGTGAGATATATGACAGGAAGTTGGAAATGTGGGACTGTAATTTAGGAGAAAGATTGAGGCTGGATAGATAGATGTAGGAGTTATTTGTAGCTAGAGGTAATAATTAAAGCTATGGGAGCTTTAATTTAAATAAAATCGCCAGGGGAGGAAGTGTAGAGAGATCGGAGTTTGGGGGAACAGCTACACTAAAGGGGTAGAAGATGGGTGGTAATCTAGTAAGGGATACTAGTAAAGAAGAGGTCAGACACTAGAGGAGAATCAGGAGAAAGCAAGGTCATGGAAGACTAGGGAGAAGAGTATCTAGAAAGAAAGGGAGCTAGGAGGAAAGTTCATCAATGTCAAAAGATGCAGAGAAGTAAAGGAGGTTGAAGTCTTTTGAGCCATCTACCAATTTAGCAATAAAGGGATGTTGATCTTTGAAAAAGCAGTTTCAGTAAAGTGATGGAGTCAGAAGCCAGATTCCAAAGGATAAAAGAATGAAGGAAGTATAAACAGTTAGTGTAGACTTTTTTTTTTAAGAAATTTAGCAGTGAAAGGAACAAGAGACAAAGGATGATAGGGAATGCTGGAGTCAAGTGAAGGTTTCTTTTAAGGATAAGGAAAATGGGAACCGGGTTTATAGATAATGGAGAAAAGAGTTAATAGATAGGGAGAGGATAGGGAGAAGGGGATTAATCAGTTAATCTCCAGAGGAGAGGATGGGGAGTAAAGGCACAAATGGAGAAGTTGGCTTTGGCTAGAAGAAGGAAACCTGTCATTCTTTGAAAAGGAAAAGACAGATTAAGAAAGTTTTGAAGAGATAAGGGAGCTCAAGTCAGATTATCTCAGTATTAGTAAAGTAGGCCCAGATTTAAAGTCATATCTGGGGAGAGAGAAGATCAGGAGTGAGTTTCAGACTTGCAAAAAAAAAAAAAAAGATTTGGAACAGGAACTGTGGGTAGTGTGGTAGGAAGTTAAATACTGCGGTCCTCATACCTATCAGATTGGCTAATAGAACAGGAAAAGGATAAATATTAGAGGGCATGTGGGAAAATTGGGACATCAGTGCTCTGTTGGTAGAGTTGTGAACTGATCTAGCTATTCTGTAGAGCAATTTGGAACTATGCCAAAGGGCTTTAAAGCTGTGAATACCCTTTAATCTAGCAATACCACTACTAATTCTTTATCCCCAAGAGATTTATGAGAGAGAGAGAGAGAGAGAGACACCTATTTGTACAAAAATATTTATAGCAGCTCTTTTTTTGTGGTGACAAAAAAAAAAAACAACAACTGGAAATCAAAGAGATGCCCATTAGTTGGAGAATGGCTGACCAAGTTATAGTATATGATTGTAATGGAATATTATTGTGCTATAAGAAATGATGACCAAGATGATTTCAGAAAAACTTGGAAAGACTTACATGAACTGATTCAGAGTGAAGTGAGCAGAGCCAGGAGAACACTGTACATAGTATCAGCAATATTGTACAGTGAACAACTAACTGTGAATGACTTAGCTGTTCTCAGCCATACAGTGATCCAAGACAGTCCCAAAGGACTACGATGAAAAATGCTATCTGCCTCCAGAGAAAGAACTGATGGAGTCTGAATGCAGATGGAAGTATACTATTTTTCACTTTCTTTCTTTTTGGTTTGAGTTTTCTTCCACATAATGACTACTATGGAAATACATTATACATATATAACCTATATCAGATTGCTTACTGTCTCAGAGAGGGAGGAGAAGAGGGAGAATGGAAGAAGAGAATTTGGAATTCATAATTTTAAAGAACAGATGCTAAAAATTATTTTTACATGTAATGGGGGAAAAATAAAGTATTTTTTAAAAAAAGAAAAAAAATACTGTGGTCATTAACCTGCCTTAAGATCTGCTTTTCTAAATATTTCCTTTTTTGTCAGCATCACTCCTTTTTGGGGAGGTGTTATTTAGAATACAGGTGTTAATTACTTCCTTAACACTCCCCTGCCACTTCCTGAGCTCTAAACTCTCTGTTAGCATTTATTTTCTTTTGCCTTCAGAGGACAGGCATCTGCCTGTTCTTTACTCTCAATAACTTATTCAGGGTTTTACCAGACTTCTAAAAGGAGCCATACTCTTAAGCTTTTTTTTTTTTCTGTTTTGAAACTACCAAGTAAAACATGGGTTAAACACAGTGCAATAGAGTTTCTTCACAGCGCCTAATCTCCAAAACACACATACATTGTGTTTGTTCTTCCAGGTAGAAGAGTAAAGGCCAAAATACTTTCCCTCCCCCACCCAGTTTCCTAACCACTTAACTTAGGTCTTCACATCGTCCTGCTTTTGCAGGCTTCTCTTACACAATTCAATATCTCTGGTTAGCTAATCTGAATTGAATAGCGAATCCATAATGACAGATTGCTTGGACCACTTAATAGAGTGTATGAGAGATTGGGTGATTGGGAATGAAGGAATCATACCACATGCATTTTCTTATGTTAGTATATTTGGTCTGTTAATGCACGTTTCTTTTTTATCATTCAAAAGATGAATGAAAGAAGAAAGAGGAGTGTGGGTGGGATGGGTGGAGAGAAATAAGTAAGAATGGGGTAGGGAAAGGAAAAATCTCCTTGGCTGAAAATCTTTAATCAGTTACTGTGGTTAATTTTTCATTTTAGTCATGATCTGAATATATGGATTATATTCTTTCTGATGTTTGTTAATTATTAAACCCTGAGTGGATTTAAATATCCCTTCTGAAGCCATACACATTCTCAGCTGTACTTCAATGAAAAATAGAGACCATTGACAGAGAGCTCCTCCTTCTTATCTCTCATCACTCATCCGTCTTCCCCCACTGTCCTTTTACTCCGCTTTCAAAGGAACAGGTGGGCCATCTCTTTGCTAAGGCTAATCCCCCAGTGTCACCCCTGCTTTCTCTAATCTTCAGTTTCTTCCTTTCTAATGGCTTATTTCCTGATACCTGTAAACTATTCCTGTCTACCCACCCTTAAAAAAAACCCTCCCTTGATCCACCATCCCTCTAGCTGGTGGCTTCCCTTTCATTTCCCCTTTTCTCATATACATGCATATATATACATATACATACACATATGTAAACTATGTATACAATTATTTTACAGTAGGAATAAGGCCAGGGCCTGTGGTTTCATTGGTTCAGGGAACTTCAGGTTGTCACCTTCTCTGCAACCTACAGACTTAGAGAGTTGCCTGCAGGGGTGAGATGTTACATGACTTGTCTAGTATATATTAAAGGCAGATCTTCAATCCAGGTATTGGCTTCAAGGCTAGCTAGCTCTCTAACTGGTATGCCATGCTGCCTCTCTGTTTAATAAAAAATGATGAAATACATAGGAGAGACAAACATTCACTTGAGAGATTCAGGGAGTCCAGAGAAGTATTACTTTTATTTGAGCCCATTAGAGAAAACTTTGTGGAGGAGTTCATAGTTGAGGTGAACCTTATAGGATTCTGTTAACAGTTTTCTAGGTGAGGGCTGATAAGGATCTACAGTGGGTGGCACTGGGAGAAGTGAGGGGTGTAAGAAATTGACAGGACTTGGTAGCTGATTAGATGTAGTAGGTGAGTGCCAGAGAAGAGTCCAGCATAACTCAGGTTTCAAGACAGAGTGACAGGGAATATGGTGATATAATCAGAGAAGCAGGGAAATTAGGAGATGGAGCAGGTTTTAGAGGGAACCTGTGAGGTTTAAAGGGTCCTTGGGACTTCAGGGTGGAGTTTTGCCTAAAGTGTTTGGAAATGGGGTACTGATAGGGAAGAACTTGGGTTAATAGTGAAGACTGGCGATTGTTGACAGCAGTTGCTATTAACAAATTATAGTTCCATTTGGGTTCGGTTTATTTCTTTTCTATCATTTATAAACTTTGGGTCAGTAATCCTCATGTCAAAATTCTAGTGTACAGTTGTGGCATGGTGTACTGGGCTCTAATGATGGTATCCTCCATGATAAGGCATACTAGCTCTGATTAAAACATCTGGTTCTAGGAGTAATATTTTTTTACATTTTTAAAATTTTGAGTTCCAAATTCTATCTCTTTCTCCCTTCTTTCTGTCCTTGCTCTCTGAGATGATAAGCAGATATAGGTTATACATGTGCAATTATGTAAAACATTTCCATATTAGTCATTTTGTACAAGAAGACTCAAAAAAATAAAGTGAAAAATAGCATGCTTCAATCTATATTCAATCAATATCAGTTCTTTCTCCAGAGGTGTATAGTATGCTTTATCATTAGTCTTTTGGGATTGTCTTGGATCATTGTATTGCTGAGAATAGCTAAGTCATTCACAGTTCTTCATTGAACACTATTGCTGTTACTGTGTACAACATTCTCCTAGTTCTGTTCACTTCACTATGCATCAATTCATACAAATCTTTCCAGGTTTTTCTGAAATCATCTGGAAGTACAATTAATCATGGGTAGAACAGGGGGAAAACTGTCCTCCCTAACAGTATGTACTTCCAGTGGAATAGTTTATGGATCTCATCCCAGTGATCCAGCAGCTCAAGCCTGACTGTAAATACCCTTAAAACACAAGGCTGGTGAGCAGAAAGAAAACAATTATTGGAGAAGATCAGGAGTTTGCATGGTGCAGAAAAAGGATTTTTCCCCCCTTTTCTACCCCCAAAAGACAATTGACATGAAATTTAAGGAGGCTGCCAAATAGTAAGAACAGTATTAGCTGGCTTTGGGAGAACTTTTAAAAATACTGCCCTTTCTCCCCCCCCACCCCCCCAGAATTTAACAAAGGAGTCAGATGCATTGTTAGCAGCATTTCTGTTACTCTTGGTAAGTATTGTAACTATAAATGGATTGTGACTTCTGATACCTGTAGAAATAGTATAGTGTGTATCCAGGAACACTACAGTTGCATTTTAGAAAGGAATATCTTTAAAAGCTAACAAAAATACTGTTTTGGGGAGAAAAAAGAATGTAAGTCACCCTAATGGCTTTAAGTAAGCGAGAGGGAATTAAATTTTCTTCATTTGGCCTTCTTTGTTACTGCATATTTGAGGATTTACTTGAGGCTTAGAATCATGGGCTTCTGCCCTTCCATTTATGGTTAGAGGATTACCAGTCAGGGGAAAACTCATTATCTGTATTCCCATTACTTCTCCAAAAGGTCTTGTTCTCTTTCCTCTCCAGCATCTTCACTTTCTCCCTCTCTCCTGGCTCATTTCTCTTTCTCAACTTTCTTATGTGTTCAGGTTTCCCTTATTAAAGAAACAAAAACAAAAACAAAAGCGACTTTGGCTTTATCTTTACTTAGCTTTTAGCTGTCTGTCATCCAGCTGTGCTTTCTCTTTTTCATGGCCAAACTCCTCAGTACTGATGTTTCCACTTTCTATCTCTAATTCCCTTCTTAGCCCTCTCTAATTGGATTTTAACCTATCTCTACTGAAAATTCTTTTAAAGTCACTGAATACCTTTGACAAACTTAATGACTTTTTTTATTCCACTAATTAGAGTTATTTGGCATTATTAATTACCAACGTTTTAAACAAATTTATTTTTTGTCACTTCAAAATTGGCAACCACCAACAATTAAGTACATTTTCACATACAAAGAACTGAAAAAGAGGATTGTATTTGACACCACTAATTTCTATTACAACTTGTTTTTTTAATAGCATATAATAAACATATTACTTCTCAAGTTGTCCTTTTCTTTGTCTTCCTCTGAATTTCCTTCTTTTTTTATGTGCATTTAAAAGATACTTTCTTCATGATCTTTTTTTTCTGGCTTCACCATCACTACCCCACCACTCCAATTCTCCTCCTCACTAACAACAAAAACAAAAACAAAAACAAAAAACTTAAACCTTCTTTGTAACAAATAAACATAGTCAAAGAACAGATCCACACTTGGTTAGGTCCTAAAATGTTTCATTATTCACCTTGAGTTCCATCACTTCTCTATCAAGAGGTGAGTAATATATTTCCTGACCATTCCTTTGGAATCACAGTTGGACAGTGCATTGATCAGAGTTCTAAGTCTTTCAAAATTCTTTCTTTTCATAGTGTGGTAGTCATTGTATAAATTATTCTCCTGGTTCTGCTCACTTTATTCTGCATTATTTCCTTCAAATGCAATCATCCTTTTTACCATTTCTAACATCACAATAATACTCCATTGCATTCATACCATAATTTGTGCACCCATTCTCCAATTGATGGCTATGTCTTTAGTTTCCAGTTTTTTTGCCACAACAAAAAGTGCTGCTTTTGTGCAACATTTTTATACATATGGGTCCTTTTCCCTTTCTTTTATCTTTTTGGGTGATACAGGCCAAAGGGTTTGTGCACAGTGTTGTGGCTATAGTTCCGTTTGGTTTTACAAGCAGCTGTGTCATTCATTTCACAGCTGTGGGGCATTCATGTGTTTGTGTCCTCTCTAGTGTCTCCAACAATTGGTCTTTTTCCTTTTTTATCATCTTTGCCACCTAATGAGTATGAGGTGGAACATAAATAACTTTATGTTTTTCTTATTATTAGTGATTTGAAGTATTATTCCATGTCTGTTGATTTATTTTTAGTGTGGAAAAAAAGTTTATTGTGAAGGAAAGAAGAAAAGCAAGGAAGAGTGTTAGAAATGTGAAGAATACAGTCCCACCCTCAAGAACTAGAGCAGGCTTGGATTTTTTCACTTGAGAAGGAAATCTTGTCTTTTGAGTATTGAAAAGTGACTCTTGTTTTTATATATTTGAATCAGTTCTTTATATATTAGCTATTAGCCCTTTGTCAGAGAAACTTGCCATAACGATTTTTTCCTGGGTAAGTTTCCTTTCTAATTTTAACTGCATTGATTTTGTTTGTGCAGAAGCATTTTATTTTTATATAATCAAATTTGTCTATTTTTTTCTCCTGTCATCCTCTCTATACCTTTCTTGGTTACAAATTCTTCCCCTATCCATAATTATGAAAGTTATCTCCTTTGCTGCTCCTCTAGTTTGTTTATGATGTGACCTTTTATGTTTAGGTCACAAATCCACTTGGAACTTATTGTTGTGTATGGTGTTAAATGTTTTTCTAAATCTAAATTCTACCAGACTGCTTTCTAGTTTTGTCAGCAGTTTTTGTCATATAATGAAGCAATCCTTGTCCTAGTAATTGGGGTCTTTGAATTTAGCAAACATACTATTCTGTTTGTTTGCTTCCAGATCCTGTGTATTTAGTCTATCCAAAGATCACCTTTAAAATTTTTTATCTAATACCAAATAGCTTTGATGATTATTGCTTTGTAGTATGATGTAAGCCCACTCCTTCCTATTTTTTTTCATTATTTTCCTTGAGATTCTTGGCTTTTTTTTTAGATGAATTTTGTTATTTTTTCTAACTCTTCAAAGTAACCCTTTGATAGTTTGAATATGGCAATGAATAAGTAAATTAATTGCATTGTCATTTTTATTACATTGATCCAGCCCAATCATGAGCAATTATTATCTTTCCAGTTATTCAGGTCTATCTTTATTTCCATGCATAGATAGTGTTTTAGAGTTGTATTAAATAATTGTTAGGTTGAAATAATTGTTATGTTAAAATAATTGTTGTATTAAAAAAATTATGTGTGTCCTAAATATTTTTAGATTGTGTAGATATTTTGAGTAGAATTTTCTTTCCTATTTCTTTCTGCTGGATTTTGTTAATACAGAAAAAGCCAATTATTTATTTGGGGGTAATTTGATATTCCACTATTTTTCTGAAATTTTGAATTTGTTTCAGTTAACATTATAGTCAATTTTCTAGGGTTCTTTATGTAGATCATCATATCATCTGCAAAAAACAACTTTTGTTTGTTCTCTGTCTGTGATTATTTGCTTAGATTCTTTTTCTTATTTATTGTTGTAGCAACATTTTTATAACTCTATTAAATAATAGTAGTGACCCTCCCCTTGATCTTATCGCAAAGGCTTCTATTATTTTTCTGTTACATCTATTGTAGCTAATGGTGGTTCTTGGGTTTGTATAATTACCTTTTACTACATTAAGAAAATTACTTTATTCCTATGCTTGTTAATGTTTTTAATGGAAGTGGTTATTGTGGGTGTCCATCAATTGAGGAACGACTTAACAAATTATGTCTAATATATTTAATGGTATTTTATTGTTCTATAAAAAATAACAAAAGAGAATTTCAAAGAAACTAGGGATAATTTCGTTGAACTGATTGTGAGTGAAGTGAGCAGACCCAGAAGAACATTTTATATAATAACAATTGGATTGTAAAGAAAAACAACTTTGAAAGACTTAAGACTTTGATCAATGCTACAACCAATCAGAGGTCATCATCCAGAGGAATAATAATGAAATATGCTATGCACCTCCTGACAGGAAGATGAGGGACTCAAGATGTAATATAATACATTCATTTTCAGACCTAATATGGGAATTTGTTTTGCTTGATATGCATATTAATTGCAAATTTTGTTACAGTTTTCCTTTTTTCATAATTGGGATGGGAGAGGAAGAAAGAGAAGGAGACTAGGGAAAATGTTGTCATCCCCTCTGACCCAAAATAAGAAAGAAGAAGAAAAGTGAGAAAAAGAAAGTCATTGAAACATAAAAAAAAAAACTACATAGGAGAGATCAGAAGGAAGGCCAAAAAAAAAAATCATAGGCTAGTAAGATAACTTTGAGAGTTTATGTTGAATATCAAGTGTCTAGGATTGAATTAATTAGGTTTCATTTAAATTTTAACCTTTTCTTCAGAGGTCTTTTGTTTCCTTGTCAGTAAAGGATTTTAAAATATTTCTGTTTTTCTGTATTTGTGAACTTTTTGTATGTTGGAACACAAGTTTTTTTTAATATGCCATATACAGGTTTGAAATGTGCGTATTCCTTTGTATTTCCATTTTGTACTCACCATCTGTTATATTTAACTTTTCTAAGGGTCTGTTCAGGTCCTTAATTTCTTTCTAGTTTGTCTTTTTGTTAGATTTGTCTAACTTTGAAAGAGGTACATTGAGTCCTCAACTATTATTATTTTATTTTTTCATGTAATTTGATTAACTTTTCTTATAAATACTTAGATCTTGTTACATTCAATGCATATAGATTAAGAATTGGTATTATTTCATTGTCTATGGTGCCTTTAAGAATAAGTGGTTTCCCCCGAAGCTTGGGATAGTACATTCTCCACACTGGAAGCAGACCTTTCCCTTAACAGAGAGTTTAATAGTCAAGTAATTGGCTGGGAACATGAGCAAACAGCACAAAAAAAGTCATACCATAGAATCTTACTTTGGTGACAAGGAAGATCAAAGCATACAATCAGAAGAAGACAACAAAGTCATAGCTCCTACATCCCAAACCTCCAAGAAAAATATGAATTGGTCTCATGGAAGAGCTCAAAAAGGATTTGAGAAGCAAGTAAGAGAAATGGAGAAAAAATTGGAAAGAAAAATGAGAGTGATGCAAGAATATCATGAAAAACAGGTCAACAAATTGTTAAAGGAGACCAAAAAAATACTGAAGAAAATAACACCTTAAAAAATAGCCTAAGGGGCAGCTAGGTGGCACAGTGGATAGAGCACTGGCCTTGGAGTCAGGAGGACCTGAGTTCAAATCCAGCCTTAGATGCATAACACTTACTAGCTGTGTGATTTGGGGCAAGTCACTTAACCCCAATTGCCTTACAAAAAAAAAATAGCATAGCTTAACCCAAATGGCAAAAGAGGTCCAAAAAGCCAATGAGGAGAAGAATTCCTTAAAAAGCAGAATTGGCCAAATGGAAAAGGAAGTCTGAAAGCTCACTGAAGAAAATATTTCCTTAAAAATTAGAATGGAGACTAATATAATGGAGAATAATGACTTCATGAGAAATCAAGAAATTGTAAAAACAAAACCAAAAGAATGAAAAAATAGAAGACAATGTGAAATATCTCATTGGAAAAATAACTGACCTGGAAAATAGATCCAGGAGAGATCATTTAAAACTTATTGGACTACCTGAAAGCCGTGATCAAAAAAAGAGCCTAGACATAATCTTTCAAGAAATTATCCAGGCAAACTGCCCTGATATTCTAGAACCAGAGGGTAAAATAGAAATTGAAAGAATCCACCAATCACCTCCTGAAAGAGATCCCTAAAGGAAAACCCATAAGAATATTATAGCCAAATTCCAGAGTTCCCAGGTCAAGGAGAAAACATTACAAGCAGCCAGAAAAAAAACAATTCAAGTGTTGTGGAAACACAATCAGGATAACACATGATTTAGCAGGGACTGGAGGGCTTGGAATATGATATTCTGGAGGGCAAAGGAGATAGAATTATAGCCAAGAATCACCTACCCAGCAAAACTAAGTATAATCCTTCAGGGGAAAAAATAGACGTTCAGTGAAATAGAGGACTTTCAAGCATTCTTGCTGAAAAGACCAGAGCTGAATAGAAAATTTGACTTTCAAATACAAGACTCAAGAGACGCATTAAAAGGTAAACAGGAAAGGGAAATCATAAGGGACTTATTAAAGTTGAACTGTTTACATTCCTGTATGGAAAGATGATATTTGTAACTCATGAGACCTTTGTCAGTATTAGGGTAGTTGGAGATGGAAAATATATGGATTGATAGATAGATAGATAGATAGATAGATAGATAGATAGATAGATAGATAGGGCACAGAGTGAGTTGAAGATGAAGGGGTAATATCTAAAAAAAATAAAATTAAGGGGTGAGAAAGGATTATGCTGGGAGAAGGAGAAAGGGAGAGGTAGAATGGGGTAAATTATCTCACATAAAACAGACAAAAAAGCTTTTGCAGTGGAGGGGAAATGAGGGAAGGTGAGAGGGAATGAGTGAATCTTATTCTCATCAGATTTGGCTTAAGGAGCGAATAACATATATACTCAATTGGGTATGGAAATCTATCTTACCCTACAGGAAAATGGGGGGGAAGGGGATAAGAGCGGGGGGAATGATAGAAGGGAGGGCAGATGGGGGGAAGGGGTAATCAGAAGCAAACATTTCTGAGAGATAAGGTCAAAAGAGAGAATAGAATAAACCAGGGAGTGGGATAGGATAAAGGGAAATATAGTTAGTTTTTCACAACATGATTACTATAGAAGTGTTTTGCATGACTGCACATGTATAACCTGTATCGAGTTGCTTGCCATTTCAATAAGGGTAGGTGGTGGGGAGGGAGGAAGGGAGAAACTTTGGAACCCAAAGCTTTAAAAACATGTTAAAAACTGTTTTGACATGCAACTGGGAAATAAAATATACAGGCAATGGGGTATAAAAATCTATCCTACCCCAGAGGAAAATAGAAGGGGAAGGGTAAGCAGTCTAGGGGTGGGGGGAGGGGCGAGATGGGGAGAAAATTTGCAACTCAAAATCTTGTGAAAATGAATGTTGAACACTAAAAGTAAATAAATTAATTAAAAAGAAAGAATAAGGTGGTTTCCCTGATTATTTTTATTAACCATGGCAGTTTTTGCTGTTGCTTTTTCTGTTTCATTATTGGTTACCTTTTAAAAATTTACCTGAGATGTGATAAATTCTGCTCTAGTCCCTCATTTTAACTCTGTGTAAATCTTTATAGTTCAACAATATATTGTTGAATTCTGCTTTCTCATCTGTTATCCACTCTTTCTTAAAAGTGTCCTTCCTTGGCTTCCTATGACATTGCAGTTTACATGGTTCTGTATTATCTGTGACCCTTCCACTCTTTTCTTATCCATTTCCTTTTCCGTTTCATTCACCATAACTGTGGGTACCCCTTCACATTCAGTTCTCAGCTCTCTGCTTTTCTCTCTGCATTCACAGGCTTGGAGAACTCAGGCCTTCAGTTGTCATTTGTAATGATGGTTCCCAAATCTTTATATCCAGCATGTGACATCTCCGCTTATATGTTCTAACTCACTGTGTCCGTAAACTTGTCACCATCTCTTCTCCCCAGAAACCTCTCCTGTCCTTCTTAAAAAAAAAAAAAAAAACCTGACCCCCCCTCAAAAAAAAAACACGCCTCCCCTCCCCTCCCCTCTCCAAAATCTTCATTTTGTTATCCTAGGAGCCTCGGATTTTTTGTTTATTTTTGTTTATTTTAATTTTTTGGCTCTTCCTCTCCTTTATTACTTAAATTCAATCTGGCAGCAGGCCTCATTTATTCCTTCAATATGTATCCTAGATTTTTACCTTTATTCTTCATTCCCACTGCTTCTGCTCTACCCTTGTTACCTATGTCTAAGTTACTGTAACAACCTCCTTACTGGTCTCTTTTTCCTAAAATATAGTTTTCATCCTGCACTTCCTTTACTTAAGAATCAACAATGGTCGGTTACCTACTACATCAAATTCAATCCTCCATGTCCAGTGTTTAAATCCTTCCATAATTTGGCTCTATCCTGCCTATTTAATTTACTTTCCCACTATTGTTCAACATAACCCCTCTGCCCTAGCCAGAGCAATCTTGCTGCCTATGCACACACCATGACAATTTCTTCCTTTTTGCTTTTGCTCATATTGCTTGCTTACCTCACATTGCTCTTCTCTATTCCCTCTACCTATTCAAGCCTACCCATCCTTCAAGGCTCAGTTCAACACCACCTCTTCCTTAAAACCAATCCTGACCACTGCAACCCACATTGGTCTCTCCTTTTGAATTCCTTTTGCAGTTATAGTCTGTATCATACAGTTTTAGCATCTTGATTGTCCTTCAAAGAATTCATTTTCATGTTTCTTCAGTTAGAGTGTAAATTCCCAGGGAGACCCTTTACAACTGCTACACGTGTCGGTGCTGACTGACCTTTCAGTTCCTTTTGTGCTGTGGTTGTGGCCTCAGCTAAAAGGCAGGCCCCTTCTTAGATCACCTTGAATTTATTGCCTCAAGGCCTTTCTCTGTCCATCTTGAGTTCAATATGAACTTTCCCCTCCTGAATATTTATCTTGCATTCTCTCCAACCATCTAATAATAATCTTCTGGTAGGTAGACAGGGACTGTCATTTCAGAATAAAATTCTGTTCAGTACATGGCACTCATTACCTTCAACACCTGTTAGTGGTATGTTAGATGATCTTTGATGAGCTCAGCTTCTGGTAGTGTGGCCGTGGCCCAGAAAAGACTGATTGTGGTCTGGGATTATTTATTCTGAATACTGATGATGATAACCATAAGGTCCTTACAATTTTATAATTTTTAGACTCTTAGAATGTCAGAGTTGAAAGGAAATGGAAAAATCAGTCTAGTCCCTTAATTTTTTTCAGATGAAAATGAAGCCCAGATAAAAGAAATGACCTATCCAAGGTCATACAGGTAGCCAATGCCAGAATGGCTACTGCTAAAAACCAAATATCCTGGCTTCTGGACCAGTGCTCTTTCTACTACTTTAATGCAATTGCCTGTAGATTTGAGGCAGTGGTAGAACTTTGGTTAGCTTTGCATATAGATTTTAGTTGTAATTTTTTATATGTAGCTAAGGTGTATCTCTGCGTGGGAGGGCCAGTTGCTGTTCATATTTCAAAGAGGGAAACAAGGATTGGTTACTGGCCTTGGTTCAAAATGGTATAGTCCCTTTGCTATTGTTTTAATTTTATAATCCTTGGGCTTCTGGCTAGGTTGAAGTTGGAGGGAAGAGTTGATTGGGAGGTCGAGTGGAACCAGAGGGAATGTTGTCAGTCATGTGCCTTTCTGAACTTAGAACTCTGGTTAGAACCTCATTGGGTATTGTGGGGACATAGAAAGGACAGTCAGGATGCTTAGGAAGCTCCTGGTCTAATAGGGGGATGCCTTTAGGAACTCCTAGTCTAATGAGAAAGAGTAGACATAAGGATTGTCTGTATATAATTGTTAGGATGTAAATATGTTGGGGCCTTAAATACTGGCAGTTGGAGCCTGTAGGGGTCTGGTAGCTTACCTGGTGCTGAGCTGGGGTCAGCAACACTGAAGCTTTCCGGGTGGAGGGGGGTCTGGCCCTTGGAGGATGGCTGCTCTCAAGCACCAGAAGGTTATTCCCTCTTTGAGCCAAATCCGATGAGACTAAGGTGCAAACAATGCTCATTTCCCTTCCTTCTTTCCCTTTACTGTAATAGGTCTTTGTGCCTTTTCATGTGATGTAATTTACCCTTTTCTGCCTCTTTCTTTCCTCTTCTCCCAGTTCAATCCCTTTTCATCACTTATTTAGATTTTTTTTATCATCACATCAAAGTCAACTTATACCCATGCCCTCTGTCTGTATGTACCCCTGCTAAATGTTGTAATAAAGATATAGTTCTCAAGAGTCAGAAGTATCATCTTCCCTTGTAGGGATATAAACAGTTTACCCTTATTGAATAACATGTTGTTTTTTTCTTTCTTTCCTGTTTACCTTTTATTCCTCTCTTGACTCTTGTGTTTGAAGATAAGATTTTCTGTTGAGCTCTGGTCTTTCCATCAGGAAGGTTTGGAAGTCCCCTATTTCATTGAATGTCCATCTCTTCCCCTGAAATATTATGCTCAGTTTCACTGGGTAATTGATCCTTGGATGTAATACAAGCTCCTTTGCCTTACAGAATATCATATTCCAAACCCTCCGATCTTTTAATGTAGAAGCTGCGAGGTCCTGCATAATCCTGACTCTGGTACCATGATATTTAAATTGTTCCTTCCTGGCTGCTTGCAATATTTTCTCCTTAACCTGATTATTCTGGAATTTGGCTACAATATTCCTTGGCATTTTCAATTTGGGATCTCTTTCAAGAGGTGATGAGTAGATTCTTTCGATGACTATTTTACTCTCTGGTTCTAGGACCTCAGGGGAGTTTTCCTTGATGATTTCTTGAAAGATGCTATTCAGGCTCTTTTTTTGATCATAGGTTTTAGGTAGACCAGTAATTCTTAAATTATCTCTCCTACATCTATTTTCCAGGTCAGTTGTTTTTCCAATGAGGTGTTTTATGTTTTCTTCTATTTTTTCATTCTTTTTATTTTGTTTGACTGATTCTTGATGTTTCATAGAGTCATTAGCTTCCATTTGTCCAGTTCCAATTTTTAATGAATTGTTTTCTTCAATTAGCTTTTATACCTCTTTTTCCATTTGGTCCATTTTACTTTTTAAGGAGTTGTTTTCTTCAGTGTACTCTTTTCCCATTTGGCCAATTGTATTTTTTTAAGGACTTGTTTTCTACAGTCAATTTTTGTCCTTCCTTTTCCAAGCTATTAACTCTCTTGTATACCTCTCATTTCTTTTCCCAGTTTTTCTTCTACCTCTCTCATTTGACTTTTAAAAATCTTTCTTGAGCTCTTCCAAAAAGGCTTTTTGGGCTTGAGACCAATTCATATTCCCTTTTGAGGTTTCAGCTGTGGGTATATTGACAATATTGTCCTCTTCAGGATTGTCTCTGTCCCCATAGTAATAATCTGTGGTCACTGCCCATTTCTGCTTTTTGCTCATGATGTTTGCCTATTTCATGCCTTTTAAAGTTGAGCTCTCCTGCTGGAGCACAGGAGGCACTGACTCAAGCTTCTTGTGCTGGGGGCCAGGGACCTGGTCACTGGCTTTGTGTTCTGGGGTCTCAGGTACTGGCAGTTGAAGGCTGTAGGGGTCTGGTAGCTTACCTGGTGCTGAGCTGGGGTCAGCAACACTGAAGCTCTCCAGGTGGAGGGGGGTCTGGCCCCTGGAGGATGGCTGCTCTGAAGCACCAGAAGATTTGGCTGCAGGATGCCTGCCCACCTGGAGTTGTGCTTTCTGGAGTTGTGCTGAAGCACCAGGAGGTTTGGCTGCTGGAGTCTACCAGTTCCCCTGCCTGTGCCAAGGGCCCTGGTGTAGCACTTGCCTGCTCCACCACCCTGGGGCTCAGGATCTCCTGCTGGTTTTCTGAAGTGGAGCTTGCCACTGGCTTGCTGAGACACCTCCTATCCTGTAACTGGTCCCCTTCCACTAGAGCGAGAGGGACCTTTCCTGTTAATCCCCCAAGCTCCCTGAGTTAAAAGACTACTGCACCCCATCTTTGTGCTGGCTCATATGTTCCAGGGGCGATATTTTCTGGGTTTTTAGAGATCAGTAAGGAAGATGAGAGCAACTTACTTCTTATGCTGCCATCTTGGCTCCCAGAACTCCCCCCTCGCAAATAAAATTCTTAAAACTAAAACATTTTTAAAACTAAATCTTACTTTCCACTGTATCAGATGGCATTGTGAGGGTGTTGTACTGTATACTATACTACTATAAACCTCTCCACTATGTCTGCCCTCTGAAAATCAAGGGAGAGGTTGTTTGGACTTTAGTTGCTGCCGTTGGAAGATATCAAGACTGGCGAGATCTCCACATCACCTTAGAGCCCAAAGGACTTGCACTACACTTTGAGAGTATCTTTGCAACACAAACCTTGAGTTTTAAATGCAAAGAATGAAAATATGCAACAAATACATGGAGATTTCTTTACAACAGTCGGGTGAACAAGACCAGTGAAGTGTCTGGTAGGAAACTAGCTGCTCCACAAACTTGTGGGCATCTTGCCTCTCATATTTTTCACTACTGAACATAGCTGTGAATGTGTAGAATTGCCAGTGCAAAAGTGAGAATGAGGTTATTAATAAAATTGTGTGAATGATTGAAGTTGCAAAAGTTAAATGCACAAATGTTGAGGATCGACTTTATTTGGATTTAGCTAATATCCTGCAACTTTGTTGAAGTCATTATTTCAATTGTCTTTTTTAGTTGTTAGCATAGTTCTTGGTATATGTTAGATATATAGTTAGTTCTCTAGGGTTCTCTAAGCACACCATTGTATTGACTGCAGAAAGTGATAATTTTGTTTTCCCTTTGCCTATGCTTATTCCTTCAATTCCTTTTTCTTATCTAATTGCTGTAGCTATCATTTCTAGGACTATGTTAAATACTAGTGGTGATATTAAGCATCTTTGCTTTTGCACCTGATCTTATTGAAAAAACCTTGTAACTTTTCTCCGTTACATATAATGTTTGCTCTTACATTTAGATAAATACTATTTACTATATTAAGGAAAAGTTCATTCTTATGATTTCTAGATTTTTAAAAAAATATTTTCCCCAAATTACATTAAAACAATTTAAAAAATTTTTTAAACATTTTGAGTTCCAAATTCTATCCCTCTCTCCTCTCCCTGAGATGATAAGCAATCATATGTAGGTTATACATGTACAACCGTGTAAAACATTTCCACATTAGTCATTTTGTACTAGAAGACTCGAATAAAAGAAAAATAATGAAAGATAGAAAGTGAAAAACAGCATGCTTCAGTCTGTATTCAAACAATATCAGTTCTTTCTTTGGAGGATAGTATGCTTCATCATTAGTCCTTTGCGATTGTCTTGGATCATTGTATTGCTGAGAATAGCTAAGTCATTCACAATTCTTCATCATATAATATTGTTAGTACTATGTACAATGTTCTCCTGGTTCTGTTCACTTTACTTTGCATCAGTTCATGTAAGTCTTTCCAGGTTTTTCTGAAATCATCCTGCTTGTCGTTTCTTATAGTGCATTAAATTCCATCACAATCATATACCACCACTTATTTAGCCATTCTCCAATTGATGGGCATCCCTTCAATTTCCGATTCTTAGCCACCATAAAAAGAGCTGCTGCAAATATTTTTGTACAAATACATCCTTTTCCCTTTGGATGTCTTTGGGATATAGATCTAGCAGTGGTATTGCTGGATCAAAGGGTTGCACAGTTTTATAGCCCTTTGGGCAGAGTTCCAAATTGCTCTCCAGAATGGTTGGGATCAGTTCCCAACTCCACCAACAGTGCATTAATGTCCAGTTTTCCCACATCCCCTCCAACATCCATCATTTACCTTTTTTTGTCATATTAACCAATCTGTATTTCTAGATTTTTTTTAGTAGAAACAAGTATCCAATTTTATCAGGCCTTTTTTTTAACCATCTATTGATATGAGATGGTTTTTATTATTTATATTATACTATCAATATGGTTTATTATATTTCCTTATATTGAACCATTACTACATTTCTGGTGTAAACTCAACCTTGTCATAATGTATAATGTCATAATGTATTCTAATAACATAATGTATGTTATTGTAGCCTACTTGATAATATTTTATTTAAAATGTTTGCATCAATTTTCATTAGCGTAGAAAATGTGGTTGAGGATGTTGCTTCTGCGTATCATTCATCAGGGTACGGACACCCACGTGACAGCACCCTTGAGAACATGCACTGGAACTGGCCCAGTTAAAGCAGTTAAAACTGGTTGAAACTGGTTTTGCGGTCCAACATGGCCGCTTATGCTTACAGTTATGGGGAACTCTGACCAAATAAAGTATAAAGAAAATAAGGGGAAGGGGTAGCCAACATGTGGGGAATGGGAGATGTAAAGAGGGGTGGAGGCTCACGTGGGGCCTCTTTCTTCTTGGGGAGGCCCGTGGACCAGGTGCCCCCGGGGGCATCCGAGGAGGTGCCGGGGTCCATGGGATCCTGCCCTTCCTCCTTGCGGCCGGTTCGCTTGCTCTTGGGGTAGGGGAGTAGGGGGGTAGGGGGCCAGCTCCTCCTGGCGGGGGCAGCGCCGCTCCTTGGCCTCGTCCCGCCGGCTCTCGTGCTGGAGACTCATACGGGGTGCTCAGGTGCTCGGGATAGGCCGTGAACCCTGCGATACCCAGCCAGTGGGGAAACAGGGGAAGGAAATGCAAACTGGGAGTAGGGAATAAAAAGCTTTGTATTTGCCTACTTCTTGGACACCTGGTCTTGCAAGAATGTTAATAAAAGTCCTTCCTGGTTCACCAACAGCTTCCTGGAGTTCTTGTAAGACACTTGTCCCTTACATTAGGGATACTGATTTGTAGTTTTCTTTGCATTGCCTCTCCCTGGTTTAGGTATCAAGACCATTTTTGTATCATAAAGATTGGAAGAGTAACTTCTTTTCATATTATTGCAAACAACTTATGGAATATTAGAATTGATTGTTCTTTGAATGTTTAACGAAATTCACTTGTGAATGCATTTGGTCCTTTGATTTTTTCCTTTGGGAGTTTATTTATGGCTTATTTAGTTTCTTTTTCTGATAGAGTTATTTAAATAGTTATTTAAGCAGACCTTCTGGTTGACTCTAAAACCATAATGGTTTGTTTTCCTTCAGGGGCTTATGACTTGTCCTACTTGGTAAATTATTAAAAATAGCCAAATGTAAATGTGTTTTTCAAATAAAGGAATTTTCTTTTTTTTTTTAATAGCATATTTCGATTCTACACCGAGGTACCCAGGGTTTTGATTTCATAGCCCAAAATCTATTTGTGCCTCTCTTGCCCTTGAGGACATGAAACTGAGAGAAATAGAAAGAAAGAAATTTGGTGTTGTAAATTCAGTGAACTTTTTTTTGGGAAAGATATTGTCACAGTGGTGAATTTGAGATTTGAGGGAGAAGAGCATATGAAGCTTTTTACAATTGTATTGTCATGGGAATGAATAAAGGAGAAGTCAAGATAGTGCTACTTTCTAATGCTAAGAATCATTTCCATTTTAGATATTAGGAAAATAATGTGACTTAGTGGAAAGACTCTCAACTAGGATTTAGGAAACCTGAGTTCTAACCTGAACTTTATTACTAACTAGCTTTATAATTAGTGATCTCTTGCGAGATTGCCAGATCTCATGACTTTTCCGTCAGTTTCATACTTCTTGGTATCTCTTCAGCTTTTGACTCATTTTTATCCTCTTCTCTCTAGGGTTTTGAGGTACTGCTCTCTCTTGGTTCTCCTCCTACTTGTTTCTTTTCATCTCTTTTTCTGGATCTTCATCCTAATCATGCCCACTAACTTTTGGGTCTCCCCAAAGGTACTGTCCTATGCCGTCTTCTCTTCTCCCTCTCTACCAGGGGTTCTTAAACTGGGGTCTATGATCTTGTTTTTAAACTGTATTTCAGTATAATTGGGGTTTTGGTTTTTTTTTTGGAGGGGAAATCCTTTGTATTTTACTTTGTACATTTAAAATCATTATTCTGAGAAGTAAATTTATTTAAAAGACTACTATGTGCAAGAGCTGTGCTAAGCTTTTACAAATATTGTATCCTTGCAAGAACCTTAGGAGTTAGGAGCTATTATTAATCCCTATTTCACAGTTGAAGAAACTGAGACCAAGAGAGGTTAAATTACTTGCCCAGGGTCATATAGCTTATTAAGTGTCTTAGATTTGCACCCACATCTTCCTGACTCGAGGCCCAGTGCTCTCTCTGCAGCATGACCTAATTGCATATCCAAGGGCTTCACCACGCTGTGGAAGACAAAGTGAAGGACACCCCCTACCTAATATCATCTCACTTAGTGATCTCATCAAGTCCGGTGGATTCAGCTACATCTCTATGCAGATACCTCCCATATTCATGTATCTGACCAACATGTCCAAAACAGAGCTCCTTGTCTTTCTCCTCAAACCTGCCCTTCTTTCCAAATTTACTGTATCAGGGGCCCCGGCATTTTCCCAGTCACACGCTGGCAAGTTAGGCATCACCCTCAACTTAACAATCCACCCTCCGTGTTCAGTATGATGTTACATCTCATTTCTGCCTTCACAATATTGCTCATATGTGTTCCCTTCTTTCCACTCCCACAACGTACGTTAGACAGCCTGAACTACTCTGTTTCACCATTGAACATACCTGGTTCTTTCCCACCTCAATATACTGTCATCACATATACTGTTACCCACAGCTAAACTGTATTCTCTTTCTTTGCCAGTGTTACTAGTTTAAAAAAAATTATTGATAGATTTTTTTTCATCTATCCAGTCTTTAAAGCCCAGCTCTAATAATGTGGCCTCTTCTCTGAAGCCTTGCCTGCTAATCCCAATATCTCTCCCTCCACACTGCTTTTTCAGACCTCACATAGCATTTTGTTTTTTCTTTCTCTAGTGTCTGTATCTTACTGTTTATTATAGTTGCCTAAGTGTCTTATGTTCATATTCTATGAGAACGGGTACTTCAGCTTAATTGCACTTGTATCTTCCTTTTTCCATACAGTGCTTTGCCCATAATAGGCAATTAACAAATGCTTGTTGAATTGAATTACCTGCGAAGGTGTTATCTGGAAATGGTTTTTCCCCAACTCCTCAATCTCTCACCTCCCTTTCACGGCCAGACTCCTAGAAAAAGCTGCCTAGACTTGGTGTCTCAGCTTCTCAGCTTTTTGCATCTGGCTTCTGTCCCCAACACTTAACTAAAATTGCTCTGCCCAGTTTCATCAATGATCTATATATCAGTAAATCCACTGGCCTTTTCTCAGCCTTTGTTTTGTCTGTGTTTATGTCTGGAGAGTTTGACATGGTTGACTCTACTTTCCTTCTGGATATTCTCTCCTTCCTTTTTGTGACCTTACTCTCTCCTGATTCTTCTCTTGCCTTGTACCAGTCTGTCTCCTGAATAATCATTTTCCATGTTATATCCCTGTGTGTGGATATACTGCAGATTTCTCAGTGTAGGCCTTGGTGATCTCATCAACTCTCTGTACTATCCCTTGGTAATGACATCAACTCCCATTGATTAAACTATCATCTTTATGCAAATAATTCCTCAATCTACATTCCGGAGCTTCTGGGCCTCTTCTCCCCTCCAACTGTCTGTGGGATATCTTTATCTGGATTTCCCATGGTCACCTCACTTTCATATATCTCAGTGCATAGTATATAGTGCACACTTAATAAATGCTTGCCTGTTGATTGAATTGTGGATGAATTACAATTTATTCAATATGAATACTGAAAAAGGAGTGCTTGTTTCCTATTTTTACACTTTCAAGCTTCATGTTGAGAGAAATGGTATTTGCATTTCTCGCATAAAGAATGTACCTATCTGCTACCTTCAGGTTATGGCTAGTCTAACATGTGAGGTAAGACACACATGGAATCCTTATAAATATTTATTATAAAACTGAGAAGTATTTGAGAAGAAAAGGTGGCTGGAAGTTTCATGAATTGTTTGGCTTCCCATGATAAGTATTCTTGGTGGAGGCCATCTTATAGGAAGATTGTAGGAAGAGCAGGGCCAGCTACAATGGAGGAAGTAGTCATTTCCTTCCCCACCCCCACCCCTACCCCCAAGAATTTAAAATGTTGGGTTTTCTATTTAAATTCGGATTGTATATTTGTCTTCATCTGCTAATTGTAGTGGCCAGACTGGAAATTGAAATTTATGATGAACCGATTTCTTTTAACCTCCAGGTAGTCCTGCCAATGTGTCTATCCTCCATCCAGATCTCCCCGCTTATCAAGAAAATCTCCGAACATAAGGATTTCAAGAAGCTTCTCAGGACTCGGAATAATGTATTGGTGCTTTACTCCAAATCTGGTAAGTACTCTTGGTCCTTACCTTCTAAAGTAGGAGAAATAAAATAGAGGGAGGGAGAAGAGGAGGAGGGAACTGAAGAATCACCCAGAAGAGTCACCTTACTCTGAGGCTTATTTGCTTTTATCTCTTCTCTATGAGCTGCAGAGAAAGTGCCACCTTGATTTTGTACAGGGAGTTCTCTATACCAAGGAATTCATAGGTCCAGTCCCTATCCCTAGCCCTGTTTTATCAGTTGCTTTTGAATAGTTAAGATGTGCAGGGGTGTGTGTGTGCGTGTGTGTGTGTGTGTGTGTGTGTGTTTTCGTTTTCCTGTCACTTAAGAGAATCTCTTCAGGTCATTCAATGGGGCAAGACACAGTCTCTGCTCTTAGGAAATTCCTAGTTTGATAGAGGAGATGGGAGATATGCACAAGAAAAAATAAACAAATGTAAACTCTTATAATGGACCTTGTGGGTGGGAACTCTAGTTTTCTTGTTAGACTGGGAGACATTGGAAGATAGAGACCATGATTTTTTTCCTGTTGGCCATGTCTACAGTGCCTAGCACAGGGCTCTATTTACAAGACGTGTTTAGGTAGCACTGGTGATTCATGGACTCTGCCCTCCCAGTAGCCTATTGATCTGAGAACAGGATTTGGCCAACTCTAGCCCTGCCTGCCCTCAGTCTGCCCCACTTTGAAGCTGGAGCATGTGGCTGAATTTAGAATCCACTAAGAGCTTGGCAGATTTATTGAGGGTAGATGGCCATGACTAAGACCTTTCCTCCGACCTCCAGGCTAACAAGCAGAATAACTGATGGAAAGAATTTTGCTTAGCTTTTGGCAGTGACTTCAGGGAAGGGTAAATGTCTGACTTGGTTGATGTTGTTCCAGAAGAATTGTGTCTTTCCATTTCCAAAGGATGCCAAGTCTCTAGTGTTCCAGGAGAGACAGCGAATGGCTGGTAAAGTTCTGGGCACAGTTCTCACCAGTGACTCCTTTTTGGGTCATTAGGACTTGGGCCTGATGGATGTTTTGGATGTGTGTCCCTCTTGAAGCTCAGATCATCTCTGGCCTACAGCCATGCTCATTGGCACTTAGTGAATTTCTACTTTAGAGTGCTTGGCAGTGTTTGCTGGCCCAATATGCTGGGTACCTAGGATGCGACTAGCTTCTCTTTGCCACCAAAAGATGGAGAAACTGAGGTCAGCAGAGAGCTGAGTTCAGATGGGGTCCATAGAGGTGAGGCCCTCATAGAGGGCTGTAGAGCAGAGGTCCTTAAACTGTTTGTGTCATGGATCCCTTCCCAGAATAACTTTTTTTTTTTTTGCTTTGCTTTTTTTTTGTTAGGCAATGGGGTTAAGTGACTTGCCCAGAGTCATACAGCTAGTAAGTGTCAAGTGTCTGAGGCCAGATTTGAACTCAGGTCCTCCTGACTCTAGGGCGGGTGCTCTATCCACTGTGCCACCTAGCTGCCCCCAGAATAACATTTTTAAAAGAGTAAAATAAATTCATAGGATTACGAAAGAAACCACTTGTATTGAAATACGTCTATCAACATATCTAAAAAACAAGTTGACCAAGTTAAGAACTGTAGAGACTACTAAACAGACATAACCCACCAATCCATATTGGTGAATCTCTGTTATACAGAAATATGTATTCTGTCTACTATACAGAAATATATCAATTCATTAATTATAAAAGTGCATTAAAGCAGGGCAGGAATTACTAATTGGGCTGATGTGTTAGAGAATCGGAAGAGGGGAAGTGGTTCTGATGGACTTTCAGACCACCTCTTTGAGGTAGAAACTGATGGACTTCTTTCCTTCCTGTCTCTTTCTGGGAGAGTGGAGTTGCTTTTACCCATTGCTTCCCAGTTACTGCAATGGGATAGGTGATTATTTACCTTCCTTTTCTGTCTGCCCAGATTAAAAGACTTTCTTTTTAGCCTTGTTTTTATTGTGTTTCGTTACTATGGAGCCTATGTGAAGGGTGATACTTGTGACCTTCAGAGTGATTTCTAAGCAGTACAATAACTGATTTTTTCATTGCCTTTTAAAAAAAAAGCCATTTTTAAAAGTCAGTTTACTAATGCAGACCTAGGCTTTGCTGGGCTGAAGTGTAGGGGTTGGGGAGAGTGTTGCAGAGAGGGAGAGAGAAGAATTCTTTTGCTTTCTTTTTACTTTACATTTATATTTTTGCTTTCTTTTGTGTTTCCCCAGAACACAAATTGAACATCGACTTTTTGTCACATTTGGTCTGATTAAATTCTTTCCCCCTTTCTCCTATTTCTAGAACCTATCTAGTAGGATTTGGGGACAGAGTCAGAATGATGAGAACCTCCCTTTAGACCAGGGGTTCTTAACCTGGGCCCTGTGAACATTTTAGAAAATATATTTTGATTAACTATATTTAAATATAATTGGCTTCCTTAATAATCCTTTATATTTTATTTTATGCATTTGAAATTGTGATTCTGAGAAGGGGTCCATAGGCTTCACCAGCCTGCCCAAGGGGTCTGGATACACAAAAGGTGATGAAGCCTTGCATTAAGAGCTCCATGCATGCTTGCTGCCAGCAGAGCTCGGGCCTTGTTAGAGCTGCTTTCAGCGGATGCTTTTTGTTGGTTCCATGAAAGTCACAGTATGCCTCCTTATTTACAGCCAAGTTTCAATTATCCACATTAATGGAGGAGAATAGCAGTACAGATGATTTAAAAATTTTCATTTTCATTTCACTTTGGCTTTGGAATGTATCATATGACTTTCAGGAGGTCAGCAGACCTTCTTTCCTGATGATATTTGTTTTGCCTGATGTTAAAATAAGTATTCGTTTTCCAAGCTCACACATAGCAAGGGAAGTGACCCCATAGTGAGTTCATTGTCAAGGATTAGACATGTGTTATTCTGAAAGTGGGTAACAGAGGTGGCAGAGTTACATTCTTGGCAACAGGGCCAGTTTCCTCCTCTTTTTCCTCTCATTATCTCCCCTCTCATTCCCGCTTGTTGTACTGCTGCTGTCAGTAGCACTGGTGGGATTGGCTCCATATCAGTATAGAAATAAATCAGAAAAAATCTTTCGTTGACTTAATTGCATCTTACCCCAGGAAAAATTCCTATGAGTATCCATTAGAGGTAATGGGGGAAAGAAGGGACAAAGGAGAGGTATTCTTCTTCTGGCTGCTTGGGAAGTAGGAATATATTTCAGGTTGGGAATAGGAGTTAGGTACATTTGGAATTTTCCTTCAGTTGCTAGCATTGTGTGTATGTGTCATTTAATCACTCCTGCTATTCTGAACTCCTGGGCCAGAGCACTTTATACTTCAGGGAATAGCTACTGAGTGATGGAAAGAAATATGGTCCTTACCTTAGGGACCTCACAATCTGAGAGGGGATTCAAGACACACACACACACACACACACACACAAACACACACACACACACGTAATCATTAGAAATGTTTAATTGCAAAATAATAAAAGTAGATTAAGTATGTTTAGGAGAGAGGGTGGATTAGAAATTATAGTTTGTGGAAAAAAGTTGTTTGGGAAAACAAGCTGGTATAGTAGAAAGAGGCCTGTATTTGAAGTCAGAGGACCTGGGTTTGGATTTCATCTCTGTTATTTATTACCATTGTGGACTTGGATTAGACCCCTAACATTTTCTCAACTTTATAATGAGAGGATTGGACTAGATGATCTCTAAGGTCCCTTCCAGCTACAAATCTTACGATCTTAAGCTGGCAAGGCTTCCTGAAAAAGGTGGGTGTTTAGCTCTGGTTTAAAATAGGTGTCCATATACCTGAAAGGTAGAAGACTTGAAGCATATAGCTCAAATTTAAGACACCTGCCCATTGAGAGGCAGAGGTTATGAGCCTTGTCTGCTCTATGTGAAAATGCAAAGTTATGAAGAAACATGTTTTTGAAGTGAGGCTTTTCTCCTTGCCTGGGGCAGGTGGTGGTGGTCTTGAATTCTGTTAGTGCCTGCTTTGCTGTCTGTGAGAAGGAGGCAGGGATGGCTGTGGAGCTGCCTGTGTTCACTTCATTGTTGTTCTTTTTTTCTAGCTGCTGCAGCTGAAAACCATCTCAGGTTGTTGTCTAACGTGGCCAAGGCAGTGAAAGGACAAGGCACCATCTCCTGGGTAGACTGTGGGTATGTGCCAGGGGTTTGGGGTCGTGTGTGTGTGTGTGTGTGTGTGTGTGTGTGTGTGTGTGTGTGTGTGAGAGAGAGAGAGAGAGAGAGAGAGAGAGACAGTCTGGGGATGTTGGTAGGGCGGGGCAGTTGCTGCTTGTTTGGAATTTTAGGAAAGAGGGAAGTGTGTTTTGTTACTGTCTGACTGAAGCCACAGGAGTCACCAAAGAGGCCTCCTCAGTAGTACTCCTTGCTCACCTCCATAGTGAAGAAGGGCAGAGGATAGACTGCCCCTGTGCTTAATAGTTACCTTTGGTTTCCATAGAGCATTTACTTTTCAAAGCATCCTATTGTGTTATCTTTTATCGCCACATCAACCCTGAGAAGTAGGTAAAGAAGAGATTTTTACCTTATTTTGCAGAAAGGAAATCTGAAGCCCAGAAAAGTTAAGTGGTTAGTGAGATAAATACTTATTGATTTAACTTGTTTTATTTTAGCGAATGTTTAATAATGCTTATCATTGAGGCTAGCTCTGTTTCCCAAGTGTCTTTCTAGTTTTCTGCTAAAGCAAGGATCACACAAAGTTGGTTATTCTTTACCTTCCACCCTTGCCCCACATTCCTTCTCCTCCCCCTGCCCTCATGCAGCTAGATGGCCCAGTAGAGACGGTACTACATATGAAGGCAGGAATACCTGAGTTCAAATCAGGATTCAGGCACTTAGTTGGTGTCACCCAGGTCAAGTCATTTAATCTTCATCTGTCTCAATTTCTTCATTTGTAAAATGGGGATAATAATAGCACCTACTCCCTAAGGTTGTTGTAAGGACCAAATGAGATAACTTATGTAAAATGCTTTGCAGTTGAAACAACTCTGAGGTTATCACCTGACATCCATCAGATTGGCTCACATGCCAGAAAAGGAAAATGACAAATGCTGGAGGGGATATGGAAAAATAGAGATATGTGCACTGTTGATGGATGCATGGATTGGTCCAGCTGTTGTGGAGAACACTTTGGAACTATGCCCAAAGGGCTATAAAACTGTGCATACCCTTTTACCTAGCAATACCGATATTAGGTCTGTATCCCGAAGAAAGGAAAAGGATATATATGTACAAAAATATTTATAGCAGCTCTTTTTGTGGTAGCTGAGAAACTGAGGGGATGCCCATCAATTGGGGAATGATTCAACAAGGTATGGTATATGAATATGATGGAATACTGTTGACTGTAAGAAATGAAGGAGGAGATGGTTCAGAAAAACCTGGGCAGATTTGTATGAACTGATGTAAAGGGCATTGAGTAGAAGCAGAATAACATTGTACACAGGGACAGCAATATTATAATGATCATCAACTGTGAAAGATTTCTCTACTCTGATTGGTGCAATGATCCATGACAATTCCAAAGGACTCATGATGAAAAATGCTGTCTGTCTCCAGAGAGAGAACTGATGCACTCTGAGTACAGATGGAAGCATATTTTTTCACTTTATTTTTCTTTTTTTTAAAACGTGGCTAATGTAGAAATATGTTTTGTATGACTTCCTGTGTATAATGAATATTGTATTATTTGCCTTCTCAATGGGGGGGGGACAGAGGGAAAGAATTTCAGACAAAATAAAAATTAACAAAAATTAACCAAAAACCACCTGAAACAGGGAGAGTAGATCACATTTAGAAATAAAATGGAAAAGAACATAGAAAAACCTAAAGTGCTTTGTAAACCCTAAAGCAATATTTAAATCCTAGATATTATTATTGTTATTATATGCATATATTCTCATGAGCTATGCTCTTTCTTTTTTTATTTTTGGTGGCAGTCAGGGTTAAGTGATTTGCCCAGGGTCACACAGCTACTAAGTGTCCAAGTTCACATTTCAACTCAGGTCCTCCTGACTCCAGGGCTGGTGCTCTATTCCCAAAGCTATAGTCTTTCTGAGATGTACTGCCTAAGAACCCATCTTAATATCCCATCTTAACCCCCTCTGCCTTTCTCAGTAGTATATACAGTGCTTCCTTGAGGGATTTTAAAACTTTGTAGAAATAACAAGTAGCTTATTTCCATAAAAAGTTGGGTCCCCCCGTTCTATAATTCATGGCCCGTGGAGGGGAAAAAGCTTCTTCTGAATGGAGAAGATTGAATATTGAAGGAGTTACACTGCTTCTCTATCATTTGAGCATTCCTTATCCCAGTATATTGATTTACTCCCTTCTCATTCAGTTATTAGCTCTTTATTAGGTATTTGTGTGCATATGGTGTTGTGCTTGGTATACTGTACAGTGAATAATGCACAGAGATGCCGATATCTAGTCTGAGACTGACATATTAACACAAGGATAGTAAATGAACACAAAGTAAATGCAGAGTAAGCGCAGATTAAACATAAACACTCATGAACATAATGGAGATCTTGAAATGTGAATGGCTAGCTTATATGTAGATCAGAGTGCTGGAAATTATTTCTGGAGCCAGTGAATTTCTTCTTGCCTCAGTTGCCAGTGGTAGTTGGGTTTTTAGATGGAGAACAGAGAAGGGTAATGGGAAGAGATGTGCTTATAATGTTAAACATTATTTTCTTCTTGAGGCACACTATAGAACACATTTTCTCATGGAAACAATGTTATAAATGGTGGTGATGTTTGCTGTCCTGTCCACAAAAGCCTCCAGTAATAGTTATGTTTGTATTAATAGTCTACACTATGAATAAATAGGCTTTTGTAGGCTGGATCATTTGTAATACTGTTTCTATAGGAAAGCACATTCCAGATTTCAAATAGTCAATTAAACCTATTTGTAAGTTGGGGCCACTTGCAAGCCTTATCCTTCCTTAGGATGAATTGATGGAAATTCACAGTTAGACAAAGTGGGTCTAGAATAAGACATCTTTGGGTTATTGCCATGATGTGTCTTCAGCAGAACCACTTGTATGCCACCCAAACATTCTTGTTGTTCCCTGTTTAGGTGAAAGATGCTAGGGAAAAATAAACACTCAGCCCTTGCCTGTTTGGTGTGTTGAGTAGTGGCTAGATTGCAGACTTTGAAGCCTCACTGGGAGTACAGTGAGAGCTCCCTGAAGGTCATCAGAGCCCATCAGTATCCTGTGCAGATCATTTGAACTGGCTGCTTGTATCATAACTGATGACAGAACTATCTAGCCACCTACTCCAGCCCAACTTCACCTTCTCCTGCCTGGGTTGGAAGGTGGAACAGAGGGGTGCGAGCAGGGCCAGCCAGGGGAAGAAATCACCAGCTGCATGTGCTAAGTTTGCTCAGGGACAGTATGTGCATCCAATGTCAGTATACATACAAGTGTTAATGTTGGGAGCTTCGTTTGCTCATTCAGACAGAAGTTGTGGAGATGATAGCGTGTTAAGATTTTTTAAAAAAATACTATGTAGTTTGTTGAGGGAGAATCTCACAGATGTGTTTGTGGTGCGAATGTTTTGAAAACTCAATTTTGACTCCTAATTTTGGATTTGGTATTGGCACATTTTGATAGGAACTCGTATCATTCATCTTTAGACAGCTATAGATAGTACTATCTACAATTTCTGTTTTATCTTGGTTTGACTGCCCTGTCTTTCTCATCAAACTGGGAGCTCCCCAAGGTTAGGGACTTTGTTTCTCTCATTGTAGTATTCCAAAGGGAAGGACTGTCTTCCCCATTAGACTAGGAATTCTACCAACACAAATGGCAAAATAAAAAAGACTACAAAGAAAAAAAGGCACAGTGAAATCTCTAAGCCTGCAGATGTAAACTCTTTAGGGTATTGACATGTCACTCAAATTGAGATAGATTTTAAGAAGTTCCCATAACAAGGACTTAAAGCCAAGATGGCTGACTCAGTAGAGGCAGGCAGCCTGACTTCCACATACCTACTCCCTGCCAGAAGACTAAAAATAGCACCAGATCAAATAGAGATCAAGCATAAAAAGCTGCAGTAAGTGCCTTTACCCATCCCAGAACTGCACAAAAAGTCAGCAAAAATTCTGCCCTCAGGCAGTGGGGAAGGAACTTTCCCTGAAAAACTAGCACCTGTGTAGGCAAACGAAGGCAGCCTCCCAGTGGAACCACATACACCTGTAACCTGTAAGGCTCTCTATCCAGAGGTGGTAAAAGTAGGAGACCTGTAATGTGGATCTCGGAAGCAACTTGGGGTTTAGGAACATTCAGAGCAAGACTCCTAAGCTTAGAATCCAAAGCATTCTGTCCTCAGATGCCATAAAGGACCCTAAAGATGCAGTGCTTTGTTTGAACCTCATATATCTGGAGCAGGGGGAGGCTGAGGTCTTGAAACTTCCCAAAGCTCTTAGAGTAGACATCCCCCAGGAAGTGAAAGTTGGAGCAGGAGCCCAGCTGGAGACCAAGCAGGGCTTTTTTCCTTACCCCAAAGCACAATAGGATTTGGAGCCTGATCCTGACACAAAGCCCCAGTTCAGGAACTAAGGCTGGAGAGATGAATAGACAGAAGATGACACCAGCCACTATAAAAAATTATTTAAAGGATAGCGTCAAAATGGCCGAGGGAGAAGAAGCAGTAGGGAGACCCCCAGAGACAGAAAGAGGGCTGAGACAGAGCACCAGGGCAGGAAGCACTGGGGCAGAAAGAGATCCTGGGGAATGCCTAAACTAGCAGTAGGTGTGGAAACATAAAATCTGGCATCTGTGTTTCTTGTTACCCAGTTCCAGGTCACAGATCCAGGGTGGAAAGGAGTGGTTGCAAGTGGATGTGGGCTTCAGGCTGTGTACTGATTAAGGAGCAAGTTCTGGAAATGTAGCTGTATGACTTTGAGCCCAGGAGTAGAACCTCAGTTCTAGCCTTTAGCCTAGCACATAAGCCTGCAGTGGAATAGCCAGAGCAGAAGTCCCAGGCTGAAGGGTAACCAGCAGTTTAATCCCTCTAAACTTGCAGGACCTTTCAGCAGGCTAACAGTAACTGAGTCCAGAAGCAGTCTACAGAAACCCAGCCACACACAAGCCAACAGACCCAAATATGGGTTAGAAATTCACAGAGCTCAGACCAAGAGGGCACTGAACAGACTTCTCCCAGATCATACTAGTTTGGGAGCATTGAAAACTTATAGCCCTCGGACTGAGTTGTGAAAACAGTAGAACATAGAAGGATAGAAACTCAGGCCAGACATCCCTTCCAGAAGTGTTCAGAGCCCAACATAGTACAAAGTCCAGAGTCAAGAAGCAGGCTGGGAGAATGAGCAAACACACAAACAAACATGACCATAAAAAATGCTATTATGGTGACAAGGAAGTATCAAGACCCTATTTGTGTCATAGAAGGAATTTGTTTGTTTTTTTTTTTCAAACAGTTTATATACTATTGAAATTAATTTTTGTTTAAATGTTTAATAGAATTCACTTGTTAATCCATCTGGTTCTGGGTTCATTTGTTTTTTTTTTCCCGGGGGATGGGGGTGGGGAGGTGGTTGATTTATGTTTTGTTCAGTTTATTCTTCTAAGATAGAGTCATTTTAAGTATTCTATTTTCTGTTCTATTAATCTTGGCAATTTATGTATTATATTTTTGTAACTATTCATCCATTTCATTTTGATTTTCAGTTTTATTAGCATATAGTTAGACTCCCTAAGCGAGGGAGTCAAAACAGAGATGGAAAACTATAGACCATTTTCCCCAATGATTATTGATGCAAAAATTAAGTAAAATACTAGCAAGAAGATTACACAATATGTCATGCTTATTTTATACCAGGAATGCAAAACTGGTTCAATATTAGGAACACTATAAGCATAATTGACCATATTAATAACAAAATCCACATGATTATTTCAGTAGATGCAGAAAAAGCTTTTGACAAAATGTAATACCCACTCCTGTTAAAAGACTGGAAAGTAGGAGTAATGGAGTTTTCCTTATAATGGTAAGTAGTGTCTATCTAAAATGAGAAGCAAACATTATCTGTAATGGCGATAAGCTAGAAACCTTCCCAGTAAAATCAGGAGTGAGGCAAGAATGTCCATTATCACAATTACTATTCAGTATTGTACTAGAAATGCTATCCATATCAATAAAACAAATAAAGGAAACTAAAGGAATAAGCATAGGCAAAGACAAGGCAAAACTATCACTTTTTGCAGATGATACAATAGTTTACTTAAAGAACCCTAGATAATCAACTAGAAAACTAATTGAAACAAAGTTTTGATTCAGCTTCAGCAAAGTTAAAATATATAAAATAAACCCACCCAAATCATCAGCATTTTTGCCTATTCCCAACAAAATCCAGCGGGAAGAGAAAGAAAGAGAAATACCATTTAAAATAATTGTAGACAGTATAAATTATCAAGACATACACAGGAACTTTATGAACACAGTTTTATAAAACATTCCCAGTGCTTCTCTCTTTCTCATCCCAGCGTTCTTTTTTTGGAGATCATCCCAGCATAATTTGACTCAGTGCATTCTGCTAATGCAGACTCCTTCTAATTGCCCTAATGATGATAAAGTTCTTAGAAGTTACATGTATCATCTTCTCATACAGGAATGTGAACAGTTGAACTCCATTGAGTCCCTTATGACTATTCTTTCATGTTTACCTTTTTGTGCTTCTCTTGAGTCTTGTGTTTGAATGTCAGATTTCTTATTCATCTCTGGTTTTTTCATCAGGAATGCTTGGAAGTCCTTTATTTCATGAAATATCCATTTTTTTCCCCTGAAGAATAATACTCAGTTTTTCTGGGTGGGTTATTCTTGGTTATAATCCTAGCTCCTCACCCTCTGGAATATTATTCCAAGCCCTCTACTCCTTTAAATGTGGAAGCTGCTAAATCCTGTGTGATCCTGATTGTGGCTTCATGATATATGAATTGTTTCTTTTTGGCTGCTTGCAGTATTTTCTCCTTGACCTGGGAGCTCTGGCATTTGTCTATAATATTCTTGGGAGTTTTCATTTGGAGATCTCTTTCAGGAAGTGGTCAGTGGCTTTCAATTTCTATTTTAAACTTTAGATCTAAGATATCAGGGCAATTTTCCTTGATAATTCTTTGAAATATGATGTCTAGATTCTTCCTTTGATCATGGCTTTCAGATAGTCCAGTAATTCTTAAATTATCTCTCCTTGATCTACTTTCCAAGTCAGTTGTTTTTTCAATGAGATATTTCATATGTTCTTCTGTTTTTTTCTTCTGACTTTGTTTTATTGTTTCTTGAAATCTCCTAATTAGCTTCTACTTGCCAAATTCTAGTTTTTAAGGAATGGTTTTTTTCTTTTTTCTTTTTTTTTGTTTTGTTTTTTGGCTAGGCAATGGGGTTAAGTGACTTTCCAAGGGTCACACAGCTAGTAAGTGTTATGTGTCTGAGGCCGAATTTGAACTCAGATCCTTCTGAATCCAGGGCCGGTGCTCTATCCACTGCACCACCTAGCTGCCCTCAGGAATGATTTTTTCCAATGAGTTTTTGTACCTCTTTTTTTGTTTAGCCAATTCTCCTTTTTAAGGAGTTCTTTTTTCAGTGAATTTTTAGACCTCTTTCCATTTGGTCTATCCTGCTTTTTAAGAAATTCATTTCTTCAGTGAATTTTTGTGCCTCTTTTACCATTAGGCCAATTCTATTTTTTAGGTGATATTTTCTTCAGTATTTTTGTGCCTCTTTTATGAAGCTATTAATTCTCTCTTACATAATTTTCTTGCATTATTGTCATTTCTTTTCCTAATTTTTCCTCTATTATTTCCTCTTTCATTAATATTTCTAGGAATTCATGTTGGATTTGGGTCCATTTAGCATTTTTCTTTAAAGCTTTGCTTGTAGGTGTTTTTATGTTGTCTTCTGAGTTTTTGTCATGGTCTTCCCTGCTATTGTATGTAGTAGCTTTTTATGGTCATTTTTTTTTGTTTATTTTGTTTTTTATTGTTGTTTGTTCATTTTTCCAGCCTGTTTCATGACTTTGAACTCTATGTTGAAATTGGGCTCTGCTCACCTTGGGGTGAGGGGCAATGTTCAAAGCTTCATGTTTTTTCATGCTGCTGTTTTCTGAGCTCGTTCTGGGGGTCTGCAAGTCTTCAGTGCTTCCAGAGTGGGAGAGGTGTGGTCACTATTTCCTGGTCTGTGCTCTGGTATTTATCCAGGAAGGGCACCTCTTCTCCTGTGGCCACAAGTGCTTGTATGCCTCTCTACCCTGGAACTCTGACCAGGGGCCCTACTCCCAATCACAGGCACTCCTCTCTGCCCTGGAACTGTGACCCAGAACTGCATATGGGCAATAGATTTGCCAATAGCACCAGCTGCACCCAGTGCCAGGTCTTCCTGACCCCAGACCCAGCACTCTTTCTGTAATCTCTTTCTGACCAGTTGTCTGACCCCCTTGCTGTCTCTGGGCTAAGAGCTCCCAAAGCTGCTGCTGCTGGTAGTGCTGCTGCTGCTGCTGTTGCTATTGTGGCCACCTCCAAGGCCCACTGCTGGTGTTGCTGCCATGTTCTGGGGCCTGTGCCCACCCTGGTGTTACAGACCTGTCTTGCAAACCTCCTAAGTTATCTTAGGCTGGAAAAATGTCTCCCTCTTTTTTTGGCTCTGCTGCTCCAAAATTTGATTTCAGAGTTGTGGAATGTTAGGAGTGTACAACTACGTTCCAGCCTGTACTGTAACATCTTGGCTCTGCCCCGTGGTGTTTTCTTCCTTTGTTTGTTTGTTTTTCAAAGAAATCAATCCTTTTTACATTTTACACAACAGCAGTTTCAAAAACAGACATCACTTTAACGTGGTGGGGGGAAGAATAGGGTAAGCTTCCTGGGAAGTGTTACCTGTTCTGGGCCCTTATGAAAGAGGAGGATTGCTTTGTCACAAATGAATGGGATAGCAGCCAGAAGTTGAGTATGTCAGTATTTGGAGGCCTGGATTGGATGGCTGGAAAGGGGAATTGCTAACTCTGCCTTTATGGTATGTATGAGGTTGCTAGGTGGTAGGGTAGAAAGAGTTCCAGGTTTGGGGTCAGGAAGACCTGAGTCAAATCCAACTTCAGACATGGAATTGTGTGACCCTGAGCAAGTCATTTAACCATTGTTTGCCTCAGTTTCCTCATCTGTAAAATGTTCTTGTGAGAATCAAGTGAGATAATAATTGAAATCATTTATCACAGTGCCTGGCACATAGTAGGTGCTATATAAATGTTATACCCACATGCCCACACAGAGTTATACCCACATACATACACAGAGCTATAAAGTACACGTATTTGTGTGGGAGGGGAAAGGCGTAGAGAATATTCTCCAATGAAGGGAGAGTATTCTTGAGCCCTGGGCCTGAGATAGGTAAAGTTGTTCTCAGGGCTTCCGAGATGGCAAGGGGAGAAGAAAGGATTTAATGACTTCATTCATTCATTTATTCATTCATTCATTCATTCATTCAACAAATTTACTAATGGAATGTTATGTAGGCCTTGTGAAGATGCTCTTGAAGTCATTTTTAGGCCCTTAATGTGACTCCTCCATCATCAGAGACATTTTAGTCAGGATACTCCAGGAGATAGCAGGACTTGCAATAGGTAGCAAGTGTTTGGTGGCTGTCCCCCCAGCAGAATCTCCTCTTTATTTTGTGTCACTTCCCTTTGTTTCTGTCCCTCCCATGCTGTCCTCCTCTGGGTCTTAACAGTGTAACTTATGTCTTCCCATGTCCCATTTTACAACTCTTTTCCTAGTCTTTCTTTTTAACTCCTTTCTTTTCTCAGTTTCTGCTCTAATTTCTCCTTCAGCTTACACCTGCTCCTGGGTTTCTGAATAGTAATTTATTGCTACTGGTGTAGTGTCTGAGTGTGTCTAGTTTCTGTCAGGGTAGTTAATGCTATCCTTTCCTGTCCCCAGTTTCTTGACCTGGACTCTGGAGGCTCCATTTAGTTTTACTGGTGATTGTCATCAGGTTTTTTTATACGTATATAAACAGAATTTGCATTCCCATCACACCCCAGTAGCCTGGCACTGGGGAGAGAACGTGGCTGGGATTCTTACAGTCCGAGAGGATAGAGGGAACTATGACCAAAGAAGGAATTGGTGTGAGCTCTGTCTAATATGCCAATTACTCCTGCTAATTCCTCTTTTGGATATGGCTGTCCTACCAGACAAATGCTGCTTGCCTCCCTTGAGTTTGGAGGTTACCATCTCTCTTGATTTTTCCTGCCGTGAGATTCCCCTCCTCTCTGCTCTCTCCCTGTGTCTGTTTTGTTTTCCATAAAGCTTAAGTCACAGGCCTGGAGCAGTGCATGGAAAGAGAGGCATCCTATAGATTGATTAATCAGTCTTATTTCATTCATTGGTCTGAATTCTGCTATACCCATAAGTGTGGGGACTTTCTCCTTTCTCTATGTCCTCTTATTCTTCTTGTTTGTTCTACAGATCACTTTATATCAAACTACCTTGAGGTATCCCAGGGAAACCACATTGGGAAGAATTACTCTTATCCTTAGAGGTAGCTCCTGTATTGCCTGGTTGCCTAATGTCTCACATGAAAGTCCCATCTATATGTTAGACTGAATCTTCCTCTCCCTTTTCCTCTCTGGCTCCCTCTCTTCCCCCTTCTCTTTTCTTATTGTTTTCATGTGTCTTGTCTTTCAACTCGATTTTAGAAAGAGTCTGAGTTTCACTTTTATCAGTTATATCTGGCACAGTACTGGACACCTGGAGGAGAGAGAGAAAAGAGCCCTGGATAGGAGTCAGGAGACACTGGTGTAAATCCTGGCCTTAGCTCTTGCCAGCTGAGTGACCTAAAGTAAGTCAGTTTACTTCATGGAGACCTTGTTTCCTGTTCTATAAAATAGCAATACTATTCTCTACTATGTTTGTCTCACAGAGTTGTTGTGAGTATAAAAATAATGGATGTGAAAATGTTTTGCTAATTGTAAAGCTGTATGTGTATATTATTATTATAATAACAGGTGCTTATTAAATATTTGTTTCTTCCCTATGCCACATTTCCGCCTTATCTTTGGGGAATGGTGGGAGCCCTCCCCACATCGTATAACTATCTCCCAGAGATGTGAGGTGGGGTGGGGGAGAGATTTTCATATTGTGGATAAAAGGTTTTGAGAATAAAATGGCGTTAACAGTGCTAACTGTGGCAAAATGAAACTCTGATGGGGGATTCTGGGAAATGTACTATTTAGTACATTTTGTACCAGCTTTATTTTTTAATCCTCCATTTCCTTGTGTCTTCTGTTCTGGCCCACCCTGCTCAGAGTGAGCATGCTGAGAAAGAAGGAAGAAGGGTCCAGGTTTGGACATGGTATGTCTGTGTCACACAGTGGAATCATAGAATTCTGAGCTAGCAGAGATTCATCGATTCCAACACCCTTATTTTTCAGATGAGGAAAATGAGAGTAGACTCGTGCAAGGTTGTACAGCTAGCTAATGACAGAGGCCAGCACTGGAACCCCAAATATCCTACTTGCCAGTCTTATATATCACACTGTCAGATCATCCAAACAAGGGTTGGATACCCAGGATATTTACTTCTTGGGAGATTGTATCCTCTCCCCCCAGTTCTCTTCATCTGTCTTTCTTTTTTTGTGGGGGGTGGGTCCCCAGACGCACAATATGAGAGATCGTTACTACAAAGAACTTTATAAATATATTATTCATAGACAACAGCTCTCCCAGAGTAGCACCTAGTTTATTCTATAGCAAATTCATCTTCAAACACAGTATTTGTGTGCCTATGTTAACTGTATCTCCAGGATTATATTAGGATCATATTATATATTTTGGAATTTTAAAAAAGGGAGCTTCATAGTTTGAGTTGGCCCAAATCGGAGTGATTTAGTGAGGTAGGTTGTGGGGTTGTAGTTTCATATGGAATTGAGTAAGGATTGTCAAGTAATAAATCGTTGATACCAAACTCAAAAAATAACAGACTTGTGGGGTTTGGGCAGACGAGCAAGGAAGGTCGGACTGATTACTTCCCTTGTGCCTGCTGCTAATAATTGGTTCCATCAGGACGGGATGAGAGTGAGGTAGGTTAGAACCTTTGGACTCTCAAGCCTATTACTATCATTCCATTCATAGTAGTGATCCATAGGTAACCTCTTGTCCCTCCCACTGGAAAGAATGAATGTGAGAGAGGAGGTGAACACAACCTGGGAAGAAACTACCAGGTTCTATAATTGTAGGCATGTAACAAAGCCTGAAGCTCAGAAAGCCAGGAGACAGGAAAGAAGTGAAAGGGTTCAGCAAGAGCTCAATAGTTGTGCCATTTTGCTAGTGAATGTCCTTCCTGTCATGAGCACTACTTTATATAAAGTCCTCTGCTAAGTGTATGTTTCAAGATTGGGTAGGAAGCATATAACAGGGAACGACATGGACCTTGCTCTCAGGGAGCTTTCATCTATTGAGAGAGGCAAGAAACACATAGGAAAAGAAGCATTGTGCTATAGTTACATCCATGCTGAAGGCATTCAATGCAAGCATATCACCTTGCTTGGATAAAAATGGAAAGAACTTGAGGAATGCTTGTCTTCTATCCCATTAGAAAGGACAAAGTGTTCTTAGGCAATGATGGAAAGGAGACATGACAAAGGCCATAAAATGTGAAGAAGGCTAACAGCTGGATAGGCCTGACATGGAAAGTCATAAGACTTACTGTCTTGAATGTGCATCTAAGACATGAGAGCAAGAATGGTGGTCTGGCTCCAGCCTACCTTCTCATCTTTATTTCATATTATTTTCCTTCACATTCTTAGTGCTACAGCTAAACTGGCTTATACATCATTCTTAAATTTCCTCCTTGTCTTGGTGCATTTACATATATTCTTCCTCATATCTGTATTGGATGTTTCTGTGTCTGTGCCTGTTGCTGTCATGCTCTTCCTTCAGTGTCTAGCTTAGGTGCTATGTGCCACCTTTACCTCATCTCCCCTGCAGGGAGTGATCCCTTCATCACTGAATCTCTCACTCCGCTCTATTTGGCTTCTATGTACTTAATCTGTGTTTCGATTTGTTTTAATTATTCATGAATATATATTAACCTATCTAGTAAATTGTAAGCTTCTTGAGGGCAGGAACTATGTCTTTTTCATATTTATATCTCCAGCTCAATCTCAGTGCCTTGTATATAGTAGGCACTAAATGGGTATATGTTGCTGAATTCGTTTACTGGGAAGAAGAGCTACCCTTTCATAGAGTCTGACAGCTTTCCTCTTGCAGACAATGTCAAGCTGGTAAGTTAGTGGCTTGGAAAATTGGGGAGGAAGGAGAAAGCTGGTGTAGGAAGGAATGCTTCTGTCCTTTAGTCTGAGAAAGCTAGTATTAATTCTTTGGGGTCACTTAGCTGAAGCAAATTAAGAGCTGAAATCAAGTTAAATTCTTAACCGTTTTGTATCATGGGCTCCTTTGGCAGGACAGTGAAGACAGTGGACCCTTTCTCAAAATAATGCTTTTATATTCGGGAAACCACTTACATTGAAATAACGTTATCAACATATTTTTTTTAAAAGTTGATGGACTTCAGTTAAGAACCCCTGGCTTAGTTGTTCTTTAAGACCCTTTGTATCCTGAGGGCCTATGATCCTAAGATAGTTCTATTCCTTTCTTCTCTAAAACATTGCATATCTCTATTGGGCTATATTTGCCTTGAACTTCTCACCAGTATGTTAGTGAATCAGAGGTACTGAAGCTGGCATAGACTAGTGAAATTTTCTTTTCTTTTCTTTTTTTTAAATTTATTTTGATTTATCAACAATCACTTCCACATGCTTTTGAGTTTAAAATTTCCCCCCCCCTTCCTCCCCAAGACAGTGTACAATCTGATATAGGCTATAAATATACATTCCTATTAAACATATTTTCACATTAGTGATGTGAGTAAGAATTAGAACCAATAGGAGGAACCACCAGACTAGTGGAATTTTCTAGCCCCAAGGCTAATTGATCCAAATTGAGTGGTTCCAAGCAGAATGTAAGCTTCTTCAGGTCAGGGACTTTAAAAAAAATGTCCCCATCTGCCCAGCATAGTGCCTTGAAGTATACTTAAGTATTTGTTGGACTTATTAGACTGAATTGAAGTAATTCTGGACTGAGAGAGTATAGAGAAGAAGTCTTTTGTCATGCTGTTCCATGCTTCTGGAGTTGGAGGGTGGCATTATCTGGAGGTCTGGAGCAAGCAAATCATTGAGACTAGCGCCAGGAGATAATAAATAGCAGGACCTTGAATGACAGACCGAGAATGAGGGATGGAAAGACTGTTGTGTTGTTGTTTGTCCTTCATTATTGAAGAGGACCAATGACATCACGAGGGTGATGTCTTGACTTGAGTGTGAATTGGATTCAAGTGAGGCAGAGCTGTGCAGAGTCATCAGCCTCACTTTTTCCTCCAGAGTCATTGGAGTCCAGTGGGAAGACTAAAGTCAGGATGATTAGCAATGGCCCAGGATAGGAAGAATAGTGTTTCAATTCCTCTCAGTACTAATGATCAGTGCTGGCTGGTTCTTGTGGGCTGGGTTCACATGGAGAACACAATATTGAGGCAGCGTGGTACAATGTTAACCAAAGTCTGGGATTGGGTAAAGAGGACCACATGTTGGGGTTGCTTCTTAAATGAAAGCTGAGCTGTTGATCAGTTAAGCTTTCTTATTTAAATGACACTAGACTTTTCATCTATCTGCAGTGCCTTTTCCCATGGACCTGATCTAAAGGAGTTAGAATTAGAATGGTTACTGGGTTTTGTATCGTTTTTTTTTTTTTTTCTCATCATTGGCCTTCCTTGCCAAAGCTGTGTAGCCACACTTGAAACACCATCATTCTAACAAGAATCAATTGACAAATATCTATTTTTTATCTATTTTGTGGCATGGGAGATATAAACCAACACCCCAGGAATGTAATTCCCCATTTAGGTCAGTTCCTACATAGCAGTAGTTCCACAAAGTTCAAGTCCAAAGCTCTGCTCGGCTAGTCTCCCAAACCATTGCTCCTCAGAGCTCTGCTGCTGGGCTGGCTGCTCAACACCTGCCCTGCATTTCTGGACTCCCATATTCCCATGGCTTTAGATCCTGGGTTAAAGGCTCTGTTTTCTGCATCTAATGGAAGAGGATGAAGGAAAAGACCCAAACCCCAGTCCTGTTTCTCAAAGCCACGTAGTCTTAGTGTGTTGTCCATCACCCTTCCCACCCACCCCTGGCTTATGGCATGCTGTCACCTGCTATGAGTGAAGGAATCTTTCACTCTCAATTAGGAGTGTAGGAAAAAGCTACTTGACTTTCTGAGTCAGGCCATTTTAAAGATATTGACCTCTGCAATAGTGAAGCCAATGGAAAAGACTGCTCACAGCCATTTGGAATGTCAATACCAAATGTTCATGTATATGTCTTTCATGTTGATAATGTCATCTTAGGTGTTCTAGGACATGTTCCAAACCACCATTGTATAAAGAAATATAAGGCCTCTACCCTCAAGCAGCAAAAATCTAGTTGGAGTCATAATTTGGATGTACATGCAAAGTTAAACAGGCTGAGGCAGTGTAGTAAGTGCCAAATGATTGGTAGTGAAATATTCCAGGTTCACCTGGAGGAATTAACTAACATAACATGTAACTGCTTCTTAATGGGACTTCATTAAAGGTGCCTAAGGAATGGGGAGACAGAAAAGGAGGGGAAAAGAACCCAAACATACTCACTAATCCTTCCTTGGCCCCCTGTTCATTAGAGGCAGGCAAGATCCAGAAGTTTTCTGACCTCAGACCAGTGCTTTTTCCAATATATCAAATCATTCAAAAATAGCTCTTCTAAATTATAAGGTAACTACAGTTATTGATAGTTACCTAATTAATTGGAGTTAAACTATAAAAAGCTAAATAATTGTGAGCTATTATTATTTTGTAGCAATTATATTAATTCTAAGTAATTGTTATGATGGAATTGTGTTTGCACATGCTATATGGTTTCCTTATCAGGGTACCTTGTATGAGTAATTTAGTCATAATCCTCTGGCAGTGAGAGCTAGTTTAACCCATTCTTGCCTTTGCCTTTCTGTCCACACCCTTCCAAGAAATTCTGTGATTTTCAGATTTGTTCTTTTCTTTTTTGTGGGTTTGAATTTCCATATGCCAACAAATATTTCAGAAACCAGAAGGGCACAGGGCCTTTGTGGATGATTTTCTGTGTTCTCTAGGCAGATGTTTATGTGATGGGAAGTGTTGGTTAGAAATGTAGACTATGTTTCATCTGTGATAAAGCCTGCCATTTTGGAGGGTTGAGTAGAGATGAGAATTAAGGAAATCAGTTGATTTTGAAATGGGTTATATGCAGCTTTCTCCTGTTTATTCTTTCCTGTTGGTCACCTTCTTATTGTTACTTCCTTTCCAGTTCTTAGTCTTGGATTCACGTGCTGACCTGTCACTTAACAAAGAGGGGAAAGGATAGGATAATGTCTGGGAGCACTCTGTTTTTCACCACTCCCTACGTATATGTGATTTCAGTGTGATGAAGTAAAAAGAGGACTGGCCTTGAGGGGACCTGGATTCTAGTGGAGGCCCTCGTGCCTATGTAGTTGACATTTACCCCTCTGAGCCTCAGTCTAAATATTGTTATCCTCATCTACACAATAAGGATAATAATACCCATCTCAGAAGACTTTTGCAGGAAGTGCTGTGAAAACCTTAAATCAGCAGAGCAGCAATACATGTTGAGTAGTTGTTATTTCCTAGAGGCTGTCAAGGGGATTGGAGTGATTTAGGAACCTCCCTCTCCCGAGTGTTTCCGTCTTTAGAGAGCTTTCCCAGCCTGCTGAAAAAATTCCCAAAATAAAATATCTGATTATAACTTCAGCTCAATTACTTCTCTGCTCCCAGATTTTCTTCTGTTTTGACTGCTTCTTGTCAAGATGCCAAAAAGCAATTTCAGTAAGAGGGTTATAAGGTCTTTTTGGTTCAGTTATCTACTCCTGGAACATTCCCTGCAGGGGACACTTTCCTTCCTACATTCGCCTGTCTTTTCATGGTATGCAGGAAGAGACCACATGCTCTAAAACCAGAGCTTACCAGATACCTCACACTTCCAGGGACAGAAGAATTGGGGAGAGGCAGAGTTGAAGGATATCCTCCCTCAGAGTTTTATACAGGTGAAATTTGGTTAAAATGAATTAATGAGATAAGAGAAGTAGAATGTTTGGGGAGAAGGCAGAGGAGATGGTGGTTGTTGCAGGTGTAGAAATGGTGAAGAGGCTACTTGGTTTGCCGCAAGGCTGATCATGCTTGCTAATTTCCCCTATTTTCTTTTTGGGCAGTTCTGGCTTCCCAGGGGAAGTCAGAATTTGATGAAGAGGCCCATCTGCCAGATCTTAGAGGTGATCATGGTCACAGGATGGGTTAGTTTACCCTGTTAGCAGAATTTAATCTTAAGACCCTTTCCATTTCTAAATCCTGTGATCCCTCTGAATCTCACTCATGAACAACATTACGAGGTTGGAGTCTGGGTCTTACAGTAGAATGGAGAGTTGCCAGATATTCATCCCTTTTCTCAAAGTAGAAATTATAGTTCAAGTAGTACATGTGTATATTACTAAGTCCATAATGACCCATCAAAATTTGGCAGAAAGGGATAAAAAGCTCCTTTAAGAAATCTCAAGTCAAGCATTCTTCTATTCTACACATTCACTCAATTAAAAAAAAAAAGTGGAGTGGATTGTGGGAGACCATGCAGTGGAATCAGGGTGAGAATCCACACTTGGTACTGTGCTGAAGTAGGATAGGTCTGCCACATAGTAGTCAAGGACCTGAGGGCTTTACTTTGGTTTGTCAGGCTTCTTGATGTATTTGGGGTTCCTCAACTGACCTCAATATTTCCTGGTCATTTCATTGTATGGGTTTGTAGGATGTAATGGGAATTGGAGGGAATTGCTCTCAACACCCAAGATCCCATTCCCATGAAAATCCTTTGAATAGAATTGCATGCTATTCATTAATATATATGTCTTCTCATTTATCAGACTTACAGAGAGCCATATCATGGAAGGGTGTGTGTGTGTGTGTGTGTGTGTGTGTGTGTGTAACTAATGGGGCTGTAATTAATATTCAAAATGATCTCTATTTGGCCAGAAATCAACAAGATGAAATATACAAGGGAAATATATAAATTCTTGTATTCAGTTGTTTTTTGTTTGTTTTGTTTTGTTTTGTTATCAAGTGAGAAAACTACTTCAATTTGTGCCCTGAGTTCATTAGTTCTTTATCTGGAGGTAGAGAGCATTTTTAATCTTTAGTCCTTTGAAATTGTTTTGGATCATTGTATCGATCAGAGTAGCTAAATCTTTCACAGTTGATCATCATTATGGTATTGCTGTACAATGTGTATAAGTGATCTAGTTCTGCACATTGCACTCTTAATCATTCACATAGGTCTTTCTGTGTTTTTCTGAAACCATCCCCCTTCTCACTTCCTGTTGCACAATAGTACTCCATCACATTGATGGTCTACAACTTGTTTAGCCATTCCCTAATTAATGGGCATCCCTTTAATTCCCAATTCTTTGCCACCACAAAGAGAGTTGTTATAAATATTTCTGTACATATAGATCCATTTCCTTTTTCTTTGATCTCTTTGAGAAACAGACCTAGTAGGGATGTTGCTGGGTCAAAGGTGTGCACAGTTTTATAGCCCATTGGGTATAATTTCAAATTATTCTCCAGAATAGTTGGACCAGTTTACAATTCCACAAATAGTTCCTTAGTGTACCTACAGATAGTTCTAGCTTTATGTAAATTTGTACTATGTAAATTTGACTCTATGGAAAGAATTATGAAAGAAATCCACATTCCCAAAAAACACCTATGTTAACTTTGCTATACTTCGCTTTCTTTCTCCTCACCTGTCCCTTGGCACTCCATGGCCTCCCACCTCGCCCCTGAAAAACAAACAAAAAGCCCCAAACCTTCCAAGTGAAAGTATACAGACATGCAGAGAGACCACCACAGCTGCAGCTACCAGATCAGTGGCTTGCCTTGAGACTGTTGGCACTGAGAGAAGAGACCTTTGTCCCGCTCTGCCTACCTGCCTGTATGTCTAGCCCCCATGTGTCTGTCTTCTATCCATCCATGCTTGGGTAGTATGTGTCTACCTCTGACCCCTCCATGACACCCATCCTTTCCTGTCTATGTCCATTTCAAGATCCCATGTGTCTATATCCCCTTATGCTCTTTCTCTCAGTTGTGGTTGGGCCCTCATGTGGCTGGCCCCAGCCCCAGTGTGTTCCTCCTTCTCTTACTTATCTGTCCCTTCTCCCACATATCCCTGAACCACGTGCCAGCCTCCTCCCTCCATGGGTGCACAGCCCCCTTCCAGCCTCTCTCACTCCTCCCCTTCCCCATGTTCATTGTCATTGCATTGCATAAAAATTGCTTTACAAAGAAGTCTACATAATGGTCCACTTATATAAAGTCAGAACTGTCTGTATTTTCTCTCATCCCTTCCAGCATTTGTCATTTCTGATAGATGTGAGGTGGTACCTCAGGATTGTTTTAATTTGTCTTTCTCTAATCAATAGTAATTTAGAGCATTTTTCATATGACTATAGATAGTTTTGATTTCTTCTTTTGAAAACTGCCTGTTCATATCCTTTGGCAATTTATTAATTGGGAATGGTTCTTATTCTTATCAATTTGACTCAATTCTCTATATATTTGAGAAATGAGGCCTTTATTGGAGAAACTTGCTATAAAATTTTTTGGTATTACTTTATTGTCTATGGTATCTTTCAGCAAAATGTAGATTCCCCGATTATCTCTTTTAATTAGGTCTATTTTTGCTTTTGCTTTGTCTGAAGTAACAATGCTACCCCTGCCTTTTTTTTACTTAAGCTGAAGCATAATAGATTTTACTCTATCTTATTTTAGCTCTGTGTGTCTGTCTTTCTATTTCAAGTGTGTCTCTTGTAAACAGCATATTGTTGGATTCTGTTTTCTAATCCATTCTACTGTCCTCTTCTGTTTTATGGGTGAGCTCATTCCATTCACTTTTACAGTTATACTAACTATGTATTTCCCTCCATCCTATTTTCTTCTATTTATCCTTCTCTTTCTCTTTTTTTACTGTCCCTTCTCAAAAGTCTGTTTTGCTTCTGATTACAGTCTCCTTTAATTTGTCCTTTTTATCATCCTCTCATTCCTACTCCCACCCTCATATCTCCTGTCTTTTCCTCCTATTTCCTTGTTGGGTAAGATTTCTATACCCAACTCTGTGTGTGTGTGTGTGTATACCCCCCCCAATATATGTCCCTCTTTCTCACCTATCCATTTCTTTTTGACATCATACCAACATAATCAACTAACACCCATGCCCTCTGTCTATATAGACTGCTTTTAACTGCCCTAATAATGATAAAGTTCTTAGGAATTACATATATCATCTTCCCATATAGAAATACAAACAGTTTAACCCTATTGAGGCCCCTTTTGATTTCTCTTTCCCGTTTATCTTTTTATGCTTCTCTTGATTTTTATATTTGAAAGTCAGATTTTCTATTCAGCTCTGGTCTTTTCATCAGAAATATTTGAAAGTCCTTTATTTCAATAAATATTTCATTAAATATCCATTTTCCCCCTGAAAATTATACTCAGTTTTGATGAGTAGATCATTCTTGGTTATAATTTTAGCTTCTTTGCCCTTTTGCCCTTGGAATATCATATTCCAAGCCCTTTGTTCCTTTCATGTGGAAGCTGCTAAATCTTGTGTGATGCTGACCGTGTCTCCATGATATTTGAATTGTTTCTTTCTGGCTGCTTGCAATATTTTCTCCTTGACTGGGAGCTCTGGAATTTGGATATAATTTTCATTTTGGGGTCTCTTTCCAGAAGTGATCAGTGCCTCTGGATCTAAGATATCAGGGCTGTTTTTCTTGATAATTTTTTGAAATATGATGTCTGTTCTCTTTCTTTGATAATGGCTTTCAGGTAGTCAAATAAATAATTCTCGGCTGAGAGCTCATGAAGGTGCTGCTAACACTTTTGTAGCAGTCCTGAAGCTGCTGCTACTGACACTCTTGGAGCTGCCTCCAAGGTCCACCTTGGTGGTACCGTTCCTTGTACTCTGGGCTAGCCCCCACCCCATTGACATAGTAAGTTGTTTTACAGTGGAAAAATGTCTCACCTCAACTTTTTGTTGGCTCAGCCACTTCAAAATTTGATTTGAGGTGTTATTTTAAAGTTGTTTGGAGGGAAATGTTGGGAGAGTTCAGCTGGGTTGATGCCTCTGATCTTCTATCTTGGCTCCACTCCTTGTATTCGGTTTTAAAAAAAGAAAAAAAAACCGCGTATGGACAAATATAGAATAGTGAGAATTATCTTGGTTGCAGTTCATTTGAAAACGGCTTGGAGGTTTTAATTAACCATGAGCTTAATATAAGTCAACAGTATGATGTGGCTACTAAAAAAAACCATAGTCTCATTATTCCAAGTGTCTAGATCACAGGAAGTAAGAGTTTAACCATGTTTAATGCTGGTCCAGTCCTATTGGAACATCAGCATTGATAAAGTAAAACAAGTCCAGAGAAAAGTGGTCATAATAGTGCTGGTTTGAAGTAATTGAGGATGTTTCTTCTATAGAAGAGAAGATGAAAAGGAGAATGTGAAGATCAACAGAAGTGTGAAAGCGCTTTTAATCAGCTAACTCCTACACAGCATTTACTGTGTGCCAAACGAGGGGGATAGAAAGGCAAAATGAAGTGGTCCCTGCTCTCCAGGAGCCTGCATTTTATGGTGGAAGGCTGTGTATGTATGTGTAAATATATACAGGATAAATGCAGAGTTAAGTACACGGTAATTAGGGAGTGCACTAACACTTAGGGGGAATAAGGAAAGGCTTTGTGTAGAAGGAAACACTTAAGCATCATCTTGAAGGAAATGAGGGATTCTGTGAGACAGTTATACGGAGGGTAGGGGGACAGTAAGTGCTAAGGCATGGAGATGGGAGATGGAGTGCTGTGTGTGTGTGAGAAATAGAGACACAGGTTGGGCTGAACCATTTAGGGTGGGGAAGGGGGACATACAGAAAATGCAGAGAGGGAGAGTAGAGGAAAGGAGGGAAAGAAGTTGGAAAGAGAGGTAGGGGCCAGGTTGTGAAAGACTTTCATAGCCAAAGAGAGGAGTTTACGTTTTATTTTATTTAAATGAGATACTTATGAAGTGCTTAGCATAGTGCCTAGCACATACTTGCTTGTTCAGTCATTTCAGTTGTGTCTAATTCTTTGTGACCCAATTTGGAGTTTTCTTGGCAATGATCCTTGGAGTGGGTCTGCCATTTCCTGGTCCAGCTCATTTTACAAATGAGAAAACTGAGGCTGAGAGGGTTGAGTGACTTGCCCAGGGTCACACAGCTGGTAAGTGTCTAAGGCCAGATTTGAACTTAAGGAGATGAGTCTTCCTAACTCCAGGCCGAGCACTCTCTCCAGTGATCCACCTAACTGCCCTGCCTAGCACATAGTAGGTGCTTAATAAGTATTTATTCCCCTCCCCCACCCTTCACCACCACCTTCATTCTAGACACAATAGAAAGCCGCTGGAGTTTATTAAGTAGAAAAGTGATATGGTTAGATCTAAAGTACTTTGGCAGCTATATGAAGGATGCATTTATTAAGGACTATAAAGCAGTATACACATAGTACTTTATACACATAGCATAAATCTAGAGCTGGAACTTCAGAAGTCACCTGGTCCCTTATTTTACAGGTAAAGAAACTGAGGAGCAAAGTGTCAGTCAGACATTTATTAATCATCTGCCACGTGCCAGGCACTGTGCTGAACTCTGAGGATATAAAAAAAGAGTCCAAAGATACTCCACAAGCAAACAAATATATATAAACATACTATATATAAGATAGGAAATAACTAAGAGAAGGAAGTTCATTAAAAAAGGTGAGGAAAGGTTTCCTGTAGAAGATGAGATTTTATTTCGGACTTAAAGGAATTCAGGGAAGCCAGTAGGCTTGCTTAATGTCATATAAAATTTTAACATATTTGAAGGGCTATCATATGGAAACCTTTGTACTGTAGCTCCAGAAAGCAATGTTAAGACCAATGGACAAACCTTACAGAGAACCAGATTTCTGGTGAATAGGATCTCAGATTTTCAAAGTTCAATTTGAAGTCATTAGATGAAATGAGATCTTAAAGGGACAGAGTATAGATAGAGAAAAGAAGAAGACCAAAGACTGGAATTTGTGATGTGTTAGAGGATGGACAAGGAAGAGAAGTCACAGAAACAAAGAAAGGTCACTCTTGAAAGTTATTTGTGAGTAAGAGACCTATGACATAAAGTGGCATTTGGGAGGTGAGAATTTCAAGAAGTAGTGATGGAGGATGACAGCGTCAAAGGCTGTAGAAATTAAGGAAGATGAACACTTTAAAAAAGCCGCTGGATTTGGTGATTAAGCAATGGCTTTTTGACTTTTAACTTCGGTAAAGTGGGGGAGGGGGAGGGTTTCAGGGAGTAAGGAGAGAGTGAGTGGTGAGAAAGTAGAGAAACAGTGGATGTGGGTCATTTGTTTTGGCAAGTGGGAAGAAAGAAAGAAGGAGGGGAAAAATGGTTTGCTAGAAGATTTAGGTCATAAACTTGGTGATTTATACTAGACTTGCAAAGCATCAGTTCCCTCTTAATCTTCACCCTATTCAATTTGAAAGCAAAATGTATAGGGTAGCAAAAAAAAAATATTCTTATTTGAAGTAGAGGAAGGTGAGTTCCTGAACTTGAATGGCTGATGCATTTTTTGTCTGTAAAGCTTATTTGGAAAATAAAATAATGCGTACAGCATTTCTCCAAACCCTCATTTCTCAGGGTATTTTCTTTGGGTGGAAATAAGAAGAATAAAGGAGACATGCCAATGATGTATTTTGGTGATAGGACTTTGTTCTTCACTTCTATAAGATTATATTTTATATTCAGTATATAACTCCCTTTCTACTATCTGTGACTGGGAGTAGGGAGAACTAGATATTTGAAATACATAGGGACACCATGCACTTCATTTTAGCATTTGGATTCACACTCTCCAGACGCAATTCAATTCAGTAACAAACGTTAGTTATCTACTGTGTTCAATGTGCTGTACCAGGTGGTAGGAAAACAAAGACAAAAATGAAACAGTTGTTCCCCACAAGGAACTTATAGTCTGCTGGGGGAAATATGATAGGAATAAAAGTAAATAAATACATAGTAATTTCAGGAGGGGGGAATACAACTAGGGATCGAAAGAGGCCTCATGCAACAGGTAACATGAGCTGTGTTTTGAAGGAAGCTATAGATCCTAAGAAGTGAGAGGAAAATGAGTGCATTTTAGATATGATGGACTACTTAGGAAAAGGTATGAACAGCAAGGCATGATGGTATGCAATTGTGATCTCTGCTACTGGGTAGGCTAAGACTAGTAGAACACTCAAGTTTGGGAGTTCTGAGCTTCAGTGTTCTAAGCCAGTTGGTTATCTTCACTAAGTCTGGCACCAATATGGCGAGCTCCTGAGAGCAAAGGGCCACCAGGCTGCCTAAGGAGGGGCAAACTGGATCAGGTTGGAAATGGATCGGGTCAAAACTCCTATGGCAATCAGTAATGGGATTGGGTCCATGAGTGGCCACTGTACTTCAGGTCTGGATGACACAGGGAGATCGAGTCTCAAGAAGGAGAAAATAGGAAAAGAGGGGAAGTGAATTAAGGGGAAAAGTGAGCAAAGGAGATGAGAGCTAGAATGATGTATACTGGGAACAGGCTGGTTGATTGGAATGGAGAGTACCAGAAGTACTATGTAATAAAACTAGAAAGGCAGGTAGGAGCCTGGATAGCTTTAAATGTCAGGCTGAGGGTCAATCAACAAGTCATAGAAACAACAACAGTGAAAGATAATAATAATGATAGTGAGACAACATACCAAAATTTCTGAGATGTAGCTAAAAAAAAAAGTCTCCAGAGGAGAAATAGTTCTAAAAACATACATTAACAAAATATAAAAAAGGATTAATAAACTGAATATGAAATTTTTTAATTAAAAATATCAACAAACAAATACAAAATAATCTCAAAAGAGGAAATTTTGAAAATTAGAGGACAAATAGGTAAATTAGAAACGAAAAAGAAAAAAGTGATAAAACTAAAAGCTGATTCTTTGAAAAGGCTAATACAATTGACCGTTAGTCAACCTGATTAAAAAGAAGAGGGAAGAAAATAAAATTTAAAAAATAAAAATGAACAAGGTGAGAAATCATAAGATAGAAGAAACAGAAAGAATAAATAAAAAGAATTATCAGAGCATACTATTCAGTTATGTGCCAACAAAACTGAGAATTCAAAAGAAATGGAGAACTATCTACAAAAAAGTAAAATACTCCAATTAATAGAAGTCCAAATAGAGATCTTAATCTAATCTCTGAATAGGAAAAAAGAAGTAATGTGAGAAGAAAAAAAAACAAATTCTTGATCCTGATTGGTTTAAAGGAAAATTCTATCTGATTTTTAAAAGAACAAATAATACCTATATTGCACAGATTATTGTAGAAAATTGAGAAAGCGCTCTACTGAGCTTATTCAAAGAGATAAATGTAATCCTGATACTTAAAGTGAAGAAAGATAAAGAGAACTATAGATCAATATTTTTAGTGAATGTTGATTCAAAATTTTTAAACAAAATTTTGAAGAAAAAGCTACAGCTACTTATCTAAAAAACCATTGGATTTTATACTAGAGATGCAGTGATGGTTAAACATTAGCAAAACAATGAAAATCATATTGCAAACAAAAAAAATCTCAAACCATGTGATTAAAGAAATTCACAGGAACTCTTTCATAAAGTTAAACACTCATTTCTGCTAATAGTAAACAAATTAAAAATAAAACTACAAAATATATGCATAGAAAAATCTTTTTTAATGTGATAAAAAAGTATCTGTTTAAAAGTCAAAAGCTAGGATTTTATGCAATAGGGCAATACAAGAAATTTTCCCAACAAATACAAGGGTAAAGCAAGGATACACCCTCTTTCCCTGCTGTTATTTTACATTGTTGTGGAAGTGCTTGCAATAGCATTAAGACAAGAGAAGAAAATAAAGGCATAAAGATGGGCAAAGAAGAGATAAAATGATTCTTATTTGCTGCTGAAATGATAGTTTACTAAGAAAATCCTAGTGAATCAGCAGAGAAACTAATTGAAACAGTAACTTCCAACAAAGTTGTAGGCTACAGAATAAATCACAAATATAATATCATTTCTGTGTAGCAGTAACTGAATCCAGGAGACAGCAATAGAAAAGGTAGTCCCATTCAGAGTATCTGGAAACTGCGTAAAATATCTGGCAATCAATCCCCCAAAGCATAGGCAATATCTGTAAAGAAACAACTGCAGAATGCTCCTCAAAGAAATAAAGAACAGCTTTCATAACTGGAGTGATACTCAGTGCTCAAGGACATGCTGTGCTAATATAATAAAAGTAACAGTACTACCCAAGTTAATGTATAGATTTAGTGCTATGACAATCAAACTATCAATGCTTTATGGAATTAGAAAAAATAGTAACAAAATTATTTTGGAGGAACAAAAAAATGTAGACTGTCAAGGGAAATAATTTAAAAAAAAAGATAGGAGTAAAATGGGAATAGACAAGGAAGAATCAGAAATAATTGAACTCAACCCAGTGTTCAATAAAGCCCAAACCATAAATTATCTAGGAAAAGAACTCCCTATGTGACAAAAATGGCTGGAAAAACTGGAAGGCAGTTTGGCACCAAATACTATAATAAATTCAAAATGGATACATGACTAAATATTGAATATCACACCATAAAAAATGAGAAGAAAGAAATTTAGCTTTCACAAGTATGGTTAGATAGTGAATTCTTAAACAAAAGGTAAGGTTAGTTACATAGGTCTGCTATAAATGAGAGGCAGTCTTGGAATACAGTATTGTATATATACATATAAACTTACAATCAAGAATAATTTACTCTGCTAAACTGCATATAATGGTCCAGGGGAAGGGTCCAGTTTCAGCTTCTAACTCAGTCTACAGAGGAGTAACCAGGGCAGAAATCCCATACCAAAGGGCAGCCTACAGTTCTGTCACTGTGAACCAGCACAGCTTGCCGGATGCCTAATCGTGGGTGAGTCTAACTTCAGGTCCAAACACAGGTCAGGAAGTTGCAGAGCTTAGATCTGAGGAGCAGCCGGCAGACTTTGCCCTGGATCACACCACTCTGAACACTGAAACTTGCAGGTCTCCCACAATGTCCTTGAGATCCTACAGTAATATACTACTCAATAGCTCAAGAAAGCAATGACAAGGGGCTGCTAGGTGGCGCAGTGGATAGAGCACCGGCCCTGAAGTCAGGAGGACCTGAGTTCAAATTCGACCTCAAAGCAAACACTTGACACTTACTAGCTGTGTGACGCTGGGCAAGTCACTTAATCCCAATTGCCTTTAAAAAAAAAAAAAAAAGAAAAAGAAAGAAAGCAGTGACAAGACCAGCCCAGAGCTTCTCTTCATAAGTGCTCAAGCCCTAACATCAAGTCTAAAGTCAGGATGTAGTCTGGAAGCATGAGAAAGTCACTATAAATAATCATTTTACTAACAGGAACAGTTGAGAAATAAATCCAGAAGGAAAAATGGCTCTAAAACATTTACAAGCAAAGCTTAAGCAAAAAACAGCTTGGTCATGAATTCAACTAGATTTTATAGGTGAAATGAGAGTTTAAAAAAAGAGTTTATAAATCAGCCAGTCATTTATTAAGTGTCTATCATGTGCCAGGCACTGTGCTAAGTACTTGGGATATATAGGGAAGCATAAGACAATTCTTGACCTCAAGGAGCTTGCAATCTAATGGAGAGACAAGCAAGCAAATCTAGACGAATAATCTGTGTACAGGATAAATAAGAAATAAGAGAGGAGGGTACTATAATGAATATAATAAATGAAATGAGAACACTTGAAGAAAAAAATTAGAAAAGAAGTGGTAACCATGGATGAAAAAATTGTAAAGAGAATTAACAGCTTGGAACAAGAGGTATGAAAACCTCACCCAAGCAACAAATTCCTTGAAAATTTGACCATATCAGAAAAAGCCAGGGACTCCATGAAACAATAAGACATAATAAAATAAAGTCAAAAGACTGGAAAAAATAGAAGAAAATATAAAGGCATCTCATAGCAAATACAACTGACCTAGAAAACAGATCAAGGAGAAAAAAATGTAAGAATTGTTGTTGTTGTTCAGTCATTTCAGTCATGCCTGACTCTTCATAACTCCATTTGGGTTTTTTCTTGGCAAAGATACTGGAGTAATTTGCCATTTCCTTTTGCAGCTCATTTTACAGATGAGGAAGTGAGGCAGATCAGGTTCAGTGACTTGCCCAGGGTCATATAGTTAGTAAGTGTCTGAGGCCAGATTTGAATTCACGAAGATGAATCTCTGTAACTTCAGGCCTGATACTCTATCTACTGTGCCACTTAGCTGCCCCTAAGAATCTTTAGACTTTCTGAGTTGCCATGAACAAGAAATTTTAGACATCAGATTTTGAGAAACCTTAAAAGAAAACTGTCCACAGCTCTTAGAATAGATAAATAGAAATAGAAAAACAAATTCCCTGCTTACCTCCTGAAAGATGCTCCCAAATGAAAACTCCCAGGAATATCATAGCCAAAATCCAGTGTTTCTAGATCAAAGGAAAAAAAAAATACTGTAAGCAGCCAGAAAGAAAGAGTTAAAGTACAGCCCCAGTCTGTATCACACACCATTTTGCAGCAACCACTAAACAGGAGCAGAGAGTTTGGAGTATGATACTTCAGAAGGCAAAAAATACAAGTTTACAGCCAAGAATAACTTACCCAGCAAAACTAAGTCTAATACTACAGGGAGAAAAATAAACCTTTAGTGAAATCGAGAACTTTCAAGCATTCCTGATGAAAAGACCAGAGCGTTAGAGAAACTTGGAAGTTCAAACATAGAAGTAAAGAGAAACATAAAAAACCCCCACAAATAAGGGGTAAAGGAAATTTGGGGGAAATGATTTCACATAATCAAGGTGGGAAAGTAGACATTTATACAAATAAGGAGGTGAGGGGAAACAACTCATACTTGAACTGTTCTTTTATTTGCATTGGTCTGTAGAAGAACGTATAAACATGCATAAGACTGAGTATAGAAATACATTTCACTCAGCAGGGAAATGGGAAGGAAAGTAAAGAAGGGTGGATTAGAGAGAAGGTAGATGAAGAGTGGGTTTAGTCCTAGGCAAAACAAACTCTAAGGATGTATAAAAATATTTATTTATAGTTCTTTTTGAGGTGGCAAAGAATAGAATTCTGTGAGGGTCCTTGTAAGTGAGGAAGGGCTGAACAAGTTATGGCATATAAATGTGATAGAATACTATTCCAATGTTAGAAATGAAGGGGGTCGTTTCAGAGTAACCTGGGAAGACTTACATGAACTTATACAGAGTAAAGTGAATAGAACCAGGAGAATAGTTCATACAATGAGAACAGTAGTAAAGGCAAACAACTTGGAAAGATTTAGGAACTCTGATCAGCATAATGACCAACCACAATTCCAGAGAATTAATGATGAAACTTGCTACCCACCTCCAGATAGAGAGGTGAAGGACTCATAGTGCAAAGAGCCACTATTTTTTTGGACATGGACAACAAAGAAATTTGTTTTTCTTGACTATTCAGATTTATAGCAGGGGTTTTGTTTTTCTTTCCTTCTCATTTAGGGGTATGGGATTGGGTAAGAGGGTGAGAAGGTAGATTTTTGCTGACTGAAAAAAATAAAATATTATTTTTTTAAAATAAGAGAGAAAAGAACATCAGCAGAACATTAAAAATAAAATTTAATGCCCAGAAGTGATAGAAGGAAGCCCAGACAAGCAGGGCGGCTTTGAATGTAATTCTTGGGAATTATTTTATACTTTTTTTTTTAAGAGAGCAAGCCATGTGAATTAGAATTTTAGTTTCATATGCATTCTTATTTTTGTGTTCTGTTATATATGGCAATCCTCATTTTTTCATATTTAAGTTCAGAATGAAAAATAAAATCAATTTTTAAAAAATGCTATAGAGAACTCAAGAATGATGAGAACATAAAAGGCCAATGGACTTAGGTAGTTAGGAGATGATGGTTAATTTTATAGTAGTTTCAATTGATTGTTGGATCAGAAGCCAAATCATTAAGCTGTGTAAAAGAGAGGTGACAAAATGGAAGCGATGTGTGATGATCATTTATAAAAGCTTGGCAGTGAAAGGGAGAAGAGGTGTTGCGTTGAGGAAATGGCAATGTCTAGTAAAGGTTTTTTAAGGATTTGGGAGAAGTGTGGGTGTATTTGTAGGTGGCAAGGAATGAACCATTTCTCCCAAGAACTGCAGACAGAGTCCTGTTGCCTGCCTGGCCTGAGTTTCCTCTTCTTTCTGTTTCGTCTAGAAATGTACACCAGGCGGTGAGTGAATAGCCCCTAAGCTTGCTGGGAGAATATTCAATTTTTAAGTGCTACCTTTCAAAATTTTAAAACTTGTGTCCAGATTTTCTCAGTTATGTTTTCTAAATTGGATGTACCGTCTCCCTTCCGAATGTTATTACTGATGCATAGTAGCTTTCTGTAGTTAGTTTCTGTACCACTTTCTGCTCATTGCTTAGGAACAGATCTGGTATATTTCATTATAATCATAGACTGTTAAAAGTAGGAGGGAACATGTAGATGTCTGTTATACCCCATTCACTTTACATATGAAGATAAGAAGAGACAGAGGCCCAAAGTGATGGAGGGCCTCTATCCATGGCCACAGAACTAAATTAGTGTCATAGGCAGAACTAGAACTCAGATTTCCTGATTCCCAGTCTAGTGCTACTTTTTCCTACTATACAATGTTTCCTTCCTTTTGTGGGTTCTAGAGGTATTTGCTCTGTATAGTAGGCCTTTTTCCTATCCCAAAATTTTATTTCCATGTTTCTTCCTAGTCTCAGCCACTCTCTATGTGATTAATTAAAATGCCTCATTACTGCCACCTGACCCAATCTTATAGCTTCTCTGATTCAATTTTACATTTCAAATGCAGTTATACTATTCTGGTCAAGTATGGTCTACAATATTAAAAATTTTTATTACATAAATATGAAAGTTCTGTCTACAGTGATTCTGTACTTTCTTTTTCCTGTAAGCTTTTTAATCCTATTACTTTATATTTATTCCTCGTATGCAGTAATATAGCTCTTCTTTCCTTGTACCTGTTGTTCCTCTAGGATCAAGAGCCTTTAACACCAAATATCTAAGATACTTAGGGGGATATACATATTTTGGACCAAACCTGTGATTTTATTCATATAGATAATTTCCAGTGTGAAAACTCCCTATACCAATGCAGATTGACACCAAATCACAGCTAGTTAGTATTTGTAAGAGACAATGCTGGAACTCAGGCCTTTCTAACTCCTAGATCAGCTTTCTATTCTCTATGCCAAGCTGCTTCTTGCTAAATATATTAAGATCCTTTTTTTAAAAAAAGAAAAAAACAGACAACTTTTACCTACATTAAATCTTTTTTTGGAGTGTTTCATTTCAGTAAGCAGGTTGGTCTTGGGATCCTGAAGGTGATCCCAGCAGATTGCAAGTTTTGGCAGGCTCTACCAATATGAAAAAGCTTTGAGTATGGGCCTAGTAATGAACTTCTCTAATGGTGTTGTCTTACAACAAACCTAGTGGGATTCTGGAGAGGCTAATCAATAGTTGATCCACAAGATGATAAAATTTTCAGCCATGCTACCTCTATTAGGTCATAGTAGACATAAAAGAGTTGTATTCTGTGCCAGTGAAAGAAATACCCACATCAACAAAATAATGGATTCTGGAAGAAGTTTACTTCTGTCATTGGTATGTAAGCATTTATACATTCAGGCCTGCCACTTCTGCAATACAACAGGTGTCTGATTGGATGGATCAAGCCTTTTGTCATCGTAATGATAGCATGAGCAGGCCTCAGATTTCCTTCTTAGCCTCATAAAACCTTTTTTTCAGTGTTCTGTACTTAGCTGCTTTACTCCAGTTTTTAGTTTTAAAACTCCTCTGTAGCACTTCAGATTATAAACTCTTCCTACCCAGTGCCATTTTATTCAGATGAAGCTGACCCTAAGGCTTTTACATTTCGAGCACAACTCTTTCCCTGGGGGCGCTCTCTTATATACCACTAGGTGGTATATCAGATGGTTGGGTGATACTCCTGTGATAGTTATGGTAGATCCAGGAAAATAGAGTTTTGTTTTGTTTGTTTGTTTTTTTCTGGATAACGGAAGATTAACCCTTAATGCTAAAACTTTGTTTCAGCCTTTTTGATGGCATTTTTCCAAAAATATGATATACATTCTTGGCTTCTTTAACAGTGTACTTAATACAAGCTAACTTTCTCTTGATGACTAAGGGTCATTATTAGGTTCAGTTCAATGCTATCTTATACTGTAAAAATAGATGATTTGGGACAGTGGGTTGAATCTATAGTGAACCTGGACCTTGCCATTGCCCTTTTCTAAAATGAATTGCAAAGATGAATTAGTTCCTTTCTGTGTCCTTTGCTTCCTTCTCATAAAAGAGGAGTGAAAAATGTGCAGTTGGTTGATTGCCTGTGAAGATGATATGACTGCTACCTTGCTGCAAAATTAGTTCTAAAAGCAAGGACTGACGTAGCCTCCTAAGTTTTATTCCCCTCAGTGAAGTCATCATCTCCACTACCTTTTTCAATGTTTCCTGACACTTGAGTCACTTTTTAAAAAAATTATTTTTAGTTTTCAACATTGACTTCATAAGATTTTGAGTTCTAAATTTTCTCCTCCTCCCCCCAAGACAACGTGCAATCTGATATAGGCTCTACATATCCATTCATATTAAACATATTTTCACATTAGTCATGTTGTAAAGAAGAATTAGAACCAGTGGGAGTAACCATAAGAAAGAAGAAATAACGACAACAACAACAACAAAAGAGAGCAAATAGTATGCTTCAGTTTGCATTCAGACTCCATAGTTCTTTTTCTGGATGTGGATAGCATTTTCCATCATGAGTCTTTTGGAGTTGTCTTAGATCCTTGCATTGCTGAGAAGGGGTAAGTCTATCAAAGTTAAGTCATCACACAATGTCGCTATTACTATGTACAGTGTTCTGATTCTGCTCACTTCACTCAGCATCAGTTCATGCAAGTCTTTCCAGGTTTTCCTGAAATCTGCCTGCTCATCATTTCTTATTGAACAACAGTATTCCATTACATTCATATACCACAACTTAATCAGCCATTCCCCAATTGATGGGCATCCCCTCAACTTCCAATTCTTGGCCACCACAAAAAGAGCTGCTATAAATATTTTTGTACATATGTATCCTTTTCCTATTTTTATTATCTCTTTGGGACACAGTTGAGTCACTTATTTTAACATGAGTTCCGTTTCAAATTCAGTGCCAGGTATTCCCCCACCCCACCCTTTTGCCTTCATGTAAAAACAGCCATCTTGTGGACTCTTGGGATTTTTTTTTTAACTAATGATTATTAAAACCTGCTTGTGTTTTCACAACTATAGCATGTTTAGATAGTTTATGTTTTAAAAAGTAGATATTTTATTTGTTTAAGTATGCCAAAATTCACCTTTTCACCCTCCCACTCCTTCTTGTAGTTGAGAACACAAGAAAAACTAAACCCATTACAAACATGTATAGTCAATAAGAACAACTTTCTGCATTGTCTCATACTGCGCTATGAGTCTTCTGCCTCCTTTCAGGAAGTGGGTAGCATGTTTCATCATCAGCCGTCTGAAATCCTGGTTGGTCATTACATTGATAAGAGTTTAGCACAATCATATTCCATCACATTTATGTACTGTAACTTGTTCACTGATTACTCAGTTCATGAGTACCACCTCAGATTTCCATTCTTTGCCACTTTAAAAAGATCTATAAATATTTTTATACATCTTTAGAGTTTGTTTGCTTAGGACAGTTGTTCAATCACGTCAGACTCTTCTTGACCCTGTGGACTGTAGCACACCAGTACTGTCCATGGAGTTTTCTTAGCAAAGATATTGGAGTGGTTTTGCCTTTTCCTTCTCCACTATATTAAGGCAAACCAGAGTTTAAGTGACTTGCCCAGGGTCACACAGTTACTAAGTGTCTGAGGCCAGATTTGAACTCAGGTCTTCTTGACTCCAGGCTTAGCACTCTATCCACTGCTCCACCTAGCTGACTAAGGACTTAGGAGGACTTAGGATTGTTCCCTCCCTTAATGTACCATTCCTCTAAATCCCCCTCCCCACTTCTGCTCTTTTCCTTATATTTCCTTGTTGAGTAAATTGTATTGTGTGTGTGTGTGTGTGTACGTGCATGTGTCTACTTGCTTCTTTTGAGTAGTTTGGTGAGTGTGAGGTTCAAGTGTCAACCACTCCTCCTCCCCTCTCCTCTTTGCCTGATGTCTTCTTGAGTGCCCTGATGGTGTGAGATCATTTTCTCTAACCTTCCTTTCCCATCTGCCCCAGTACATGCCTCTTCCTTTCTTTCCATTCTTAAGATCATCAAGACATAACAGAACCACTCCCAGACTTTGTCTAATTAGACACCCTTTGTGACCCCTGATGATGGTTCAGAAGTAATACCTGTGTCATCTCCCTGTATTTCAATGTAAGCAGTTTATCCTTGTTTACTCCTTTATCACTGTTCATTCATGTTTACCTTTTTATATTTCTCTTCACTTGAGTTTGTGTCCAAGTTATGTTTTTCCCTGAGGCTTTAGATATTTTGGATTCATTCTCTCTTTTTAAGTTTGTGATTTGAGCTTCCTTGCCACTATAATAGCTCTTTTTTGAGGTTTGTTTGTTTGTGTACCCTACTTCCTGATTTTAGACTTGATGTTAGTTCTGGGCCATGTGGCACTTCTGGAAGGAAGGTCTGGGCTGATCCTGTTGCTCCTTTCTTAGAGTATTGAATGTTGTGTTATTCCAGGATCACAGTGATAGATTAGCGCTCCCAAAGTAGTCTGATCCAGGGTAAAATTGCTTGCTGTCCCCCTGGACTGAGCTCTGTACATTTCTGGCCAGGTGTTGGTCTGAGGCGTAGTAGACTGCTGCTGGGCTCAGTCTCTATCAGTTCATTGGAAAGCTCTCTTGATTTGGAGAGACAGAACTGCAGGTTTCCCTTTGGTCTTTAATTCTCGCCCAAGTTATTCCTCTGTAAACTGGGCTAGATGGTAGAAGTGAGACCTGCCATATGCCTGGTGTGTAAGCCAAGTGGCTGGTACTAGAAGTTTCTGAACTTCCTTCCTTTCTTTGCAACACTACTCTTTGAACAGATCCTCTTCTTAATCTGCTGTCTATCTGTGACCCAGAACTGGGTTTAGGGGTGACAGAGCTGCCAGTTGGCAGCTGTCCCCGTTGTAGTACCTTGGTATGTGTCTGGTGGTGCTGTGGTAGGGGTCTGAGACCTCTTTTTACACTGGTCAGCACAGCCTCTCCCTGGGCATGAGAATGCTAGAGTTCTTCCAGCCTCTTGTTGTTTGTCTTCACTCATTTCAGTCATGTCCAGCTCTTTGTGACACCGTTTGGGGTTTTCTCGGCAAACATACCGGGGTAGTTTGCCATTTCCTTCTCCAGCTGCTTTTACAGATGAGGAACTGAGGCAGACAAGGTTAAGTGACTTGCCCAGGGCCACACAGCTAGGAAGTGTTTGAGACTGGATTAGAACTCAGGAAGATGTGTCTTCTTGACTCTAGGCCCAGCACTCTGTCCACTGCGCCATTCAAGTTTCTAGACTGACCAGTTTCCAGTGTCCACAGATATCCTATCTATCTTATCTCCCTATGCCAAACTGGGTTGGACAAATGACTTATTGTGACTTTTCCTGGATTTCTTTATCAGTATTTGGTCTGGTGTGTTTTCTAAACCTGTTTAGGGGAGATTTTTGGAAGGAAGTTCACCACACTGCTTCTTACCATTGTCATCTTGGCCCAACCTCTTAGCCATTTCATGTAACAGTGTTAGAGTGGATATAAAGTGATTTTTTCCGGTCATAGAACTATCAAATAGCAGAGCCCAAATTAGAACCTGGTTGTTTTGATTCCTTATTCAGGACTCTTATTTTAGGGTTCATCAGAATTCCTGATGGTTGGACATTTAGAGATGATTGAGGTGTAATATGAGTAACTTGAGCTATGGTGTATGAATTATCTGAATTGAAGATTATCTGGTAAAGCCATGGTTTCTAAACTGTCTGATTTGTGGATTATCTGTGATGAATTTGTAATCCACAGTACGTTTCCCCTAAGCCTCCTTCCTTGCAAACGTATACTTAATATTCATTATCTTTAACATTTGCTTCAACTTGCCTTTGCTGCCTTCACCCAGGAGTCTAGAGTTCTTTCTTGAAACTGCAGCTTGAAATACCATAACTTTCACATACCTTCTTTGTCACCCAAGAGACTCCATCACCCCAGTCTGGGCATTTTCACTGGCTGTCCCTGAGCCTGGAGTGCTTGCCCTTTTCATCTCCACCTCCTGGCTTTCCTGGCTTCCTTAAAGGCTCACTTCAAATGTCAGCTTCTGCAGACGCCTTTCCCAATCCCCCTTAATCATGCCTCTCCTCTGACATTTTCTCCAGTTTATTCTGTGATATGTGTTTGTGTGTGTGTGTATACATACACATATATGTATGTACTGATGTGTGTATGTTTATACACACACACACAAACACACACACATACCTTATTTACACATAGTTGCTTGCATTTTGTCTCTCTCGTTAGACTGTGAGCTCCTTGAGGACAGTATTGTTTTTACCTTTCTCCATATCTCCTGTCCTCAGCCCATTACTGAACTAAGCATAGTAGGTGCTTAGTAAATACATGTTGACTTATCTTCTGTTCCCCTTATATCTACAGCAACACATTCTTAGTCCATTTTGAAAGCAATAAAAACTTTGTTACAGTCATATGGATATATGAAGGCACATTCCCACTGTAAGGTAGTCTTGGCCTGGTTCCAGGAAGAACTCTTGTTTTTTCTAGTTCCATACTGCTTCTGTTGTGACTGTGTGTGTTTATAAAGTTAGGCTTTTAATTAAATTTTAAAATTCTTCTCTTTCTTTGACTGTTCTGTGCCTTTCACCTACCCTGAAGACGTTTTCTTATCATTTGTTACAACTCGGAGCTGGTGGGTCTCTCTTGGAAGATCCAGAAAGGACTTGTTTTTTATTTGCCTTTTAGCAATCTTTAACAATTCAGGTTTAGTCATTTAGTATAAGGTAGTTTGGGGACCTCACTGTTCAAATTAGAGTGAAATAATGATAAAAATATCATCTGATAACATACTGTTCTTTGCCCTGTGACTTAAGAGAAATGAAGCATCATTTCTTCTCTCAGCTTTTTGCTTCCAGAGCCTGGAGCCATTACTGACATAATACTTCAAATACAGTTGGTTCTTGGTAACCCCTGCAGCCTGCCTTTGTAACTTGCCTTCAGTTACTGAGTTCTCCAGAACAAAGCATCTTAAAACAGCAAAACGTATAACAGGAATTTAAAGCAGACACTTTAAGTGGTTGCATCACACCCCCAATCTTTCCAGCTGTTCTCTCCCCTAGGCATTCCTTCCCTACTTCCTTTGTAGAACCCAAAGTATCTGAGCTTATTCAGAAAAAGAATTCCTGGCCCTATGTGCCTGCCACAGCCAAGAATAAGATAACGGAGCTGCGTGGCTATCCGCTCAGTTCTCCTTTGGCTTCTGATTATTTCTCTCTGCATCAGTTCACATGTGCCCAAGTTTCTCTTCCTTCTTCACGTTTGTCCTTTCTTATGGCACAGTAATATTCCATTGTATTCCTATACCACAACAATATAAAAGAAAACATCATGGAAAGACTTAAATATTCCGAAGAAAGGGCCAGATTAGAGTAAGCAGAATAGAGAAGGGATGCATTTAACCAGTAAATCAGGTATTTATTGAGCTCTTGGTAGATGTAAGACACTGGGCTAAACACTCGTGGTGAATACAGAAGAGTATAAAATATGAAACTTTTTGGTCTCGATCTCCTCATTTCTGTCAGTGCCCTAAAAGAGTTTACAATTTATGATGAGACCCCAGAACAAAATATTAACTAGTATAACAAGACAGTTAATGATAAGTTTTGGATGAGTGGAACATTGCAAGTATTTGAGCAGCTTAGTCAAGAAAGATCACAGTGGTCAAGGTGGTCAGGGAAGGCTTTATGGGGGAAGGGGGACTTGTGGTTTTTATGATTTGCTTTTTTTTTTTTTTTGAAGGAGTAAACAACTTTATTGGGCAGCACAGTGAGAGAAATAAAGTAAGACAAGAGATATGAATGACTGGGATGAGAAGAACTCACCAAGAGATGGGGTTCCATAATGACACCTATGTTATTATATTCAAAGTGACTCCATTTCCCAGCAGGTAATGTGCTGAGTAGAATAGACTGCAAAATCGGCTGGGAAATGTACTTTCTGTACCCCACAAAGTTCTCATTATCATATGACTACCATGCCCAGACCAATTTCCATGGTAATGCCACGTTCCCTTCATCTCCTTTTCCCATTCATATTACAAAAGGAATTTTTTTAAAAATCGCATTTTCTAGATCCTAAAATGGTCTTCAGGATTTAGCTTACAGGAAACTTTAGCATTTAGCTCATCTTCCAAAGAGATGATTAAATCTAGGAGATGGAGAGGTGGACTTAGGCCAGTAAGGATCCTTTTCTCACCTTCACCAACCATTATGGGCACACAGGGAAGTAAGGACGGGCTGAGATTAGGGTTGCACTCTAATTTTCCCCCAGCACAATAAGTCTTCCAAGGCTTGATAGGAGAGCTGAGGTAGTGTGACTTGGGTTGGGGGAGAGGGATTCAGTCATAGAACTGGACAAGAAGGAGAAAGAATGTTTGCCATACCTTGTGGTATTTATGCATTTTCTTATTGTTGTTTAGTTGTTTTTCAGTGGTGTCTGACTCTTCATGACCTCTTTTGGGGTTTTCTTGGCAGAGATAGTGGAGTGGTTTGCCATTTCCTTCTCCAGATCATTTTACAGATGAGGAAACTGAGGCAAACAGGGTTAAATGTCTTGCCCAGGGTCACAGAGCCAGTAAGCTCAAGTCTTCCTGACTCCAGGCCTAGCTCTCTACCTACTGTGCCACCTAGCTGCCCATTTTTCTTATTTGTATTCTTCACATGCCTACATCTGGCCCCACTATCTTATGGGCCAAGCAATTCACAGGAGGATAGATGGATAGCTGGGTATCTGGGTTGCTACCCGGACCCTAAAACAGTATGCAGAAGATTCGTTAGGAGTCTCCTGTGGTTGAAGAGGGGTACCTGGAGGGAAGGCAGGATTGGTTAATTGAGGATAGGGTTACCCAGATGTTGGGGGGAGAGTGTGGACCTCCCCCAAAAAGGACATTTCTGGCTGGTCTTTCTTAGGGTTCCACATGTACCGCTATTGTTTTGTCTCCACAGGAGCTAACGTTCTCCTCCCACACCAACCCCCCAAAAGAATCCCTGAGCTGAATCTTTAAGGACAGAGAGGAACCAGAGAGTCAGGAGGACAAAGGGGCCAAGGCAGCAGGGCCAGAATGATCAAAAGCCAGCAGATGTGAAAAAAGTTTGGAAGCATAGGTCTAGATTGTGAAGGGCTCTGAAAGCCAGACAGAGTGGCTTAGATCAAATGCAGTAGGCAATTAGGGGACCATTATCGATTCTTAGGCAGTAGAGTGGCATGTTGAAAGCTGCGTTTCAAGATGATTATTCTAACAGTGATATTCAGGGCCAGGGACCAGGAAGGAAGCCAGCTAAGAAACTGTTGGAGGTCACTGAGACAAGAAATCTGAAACCTTGAACTAGGGAAGTAGCAGTGGGAATGGAGAAGATGGAAAAGAATGAGGAATATCCAGAGGGGAAATGAACAATATTTAGTAACTGAAATCTAGTGTATTAAGAAAAGGCAGGGGTCAGAAACAGTTCACAGGTTTTAAACCCAGGAGAATAGTCATGCTATTGATCAAAAAAGGTTAATCAGAGAGGAATCTAGCTAAGAAGAAGATAATGGACTATGCTTGTATATATTGATTTGGAGATGATGGTAGGGCATAAGGGTAAAAATTTCTAGCAGGAAAGAGCTATGAATTGTCTTAGTAGTTCCAGATGTCCATTTGGTATTATGCACGAAAAGGACTACATGATCAGTTCATACCCTTGGTTGCAGCAATACCACTACGCAGCAGAATCAAAAGTCCATTGTACTGTTTGTGGTCATAAAGAACCAGAAATAGAGTGGATGCCCATAAATTGAGAACTAGTTACATAAACTGTGGTTTGTCGATATAATGAATGTTCACATATTTATTAGTGCCAGGGTAGCTAAGTGGATGTCAAGGATGTCAAAAGGGTGGCCAGTGCATCTCTTATAACGGTGGTCAGCAGGAATCAGGGCAGTGACAAGATTGTTAGATTTGTTGAAGAGGTCATTGATGACCTAAAAGTAACAGAGGAGACAGAATCCATTTGTAGGCAATTTTATTAGGGAGGTTGTGGCAAGGGATGGAGCGGGTACACAGGCCCCAACCCCATGCTCTTCTTACAGTTCTCTTCCTCTTGAGGCAGCTAGATAGTGTAATGGATAAAGCCCTGGGCCTGGAGTCTGGAAGACCTGAGTTCAGATGTGGCCCCACACACTTACTAGCTGTGTGATCCAGGGCAAGTCGCTTCACCTCTGTTTGCCTTAGTTTCCTCAACTATAACATGAAGATAATAACAGCACCTATGTCGCAGGGTTGTTGTGAGGATCAGAAGAGGTAATATGTGTAAAATACTTAGCGCAGGGCCTAGCACATAGTAGGCACTATGTAACTGCTTATTCTTTTCTTACTTCCCTTCTCTTGGGATTCCCCAACACTACACTAGTATTCGGTGTTGTTCGCTTATTGTTTCCTTCAAGGCTTTTCTTGGTAACTATTGAGAGTATTCATCAAGGCGTCTCAGCCCATTCCAGTCTTTTCTTCTTGCTCGTCTTCTCATTCTTGCAGCTTTCACTCTCACCTCCCTTCATGTTCTACCGCTCTTCTTATCTGATCAACTGTTCACACTCAGGGATGTCAGTTCTGTCAGCTGCCCAGGTTCAAAACCTTGAAATCATCTTTGGTTTTTTGTCCCTCACATAGACCAAGTCCTGTCAGTTCTTCCAGTCTAGTATCTTGTATCTCTTGTATCTGTTTCTTGTTTCCTGAGATCTCTCACCACATCACCCCATCCTACATACTGTTGATAGATTAATCTTTATCTATAACACCATTTTGTGGCAACTCACTTAACATCTTGGAGCTTCCATTTCTTATCTATAAAATGAGAGAGTTGTGTTAAGTGATCTCTACGCTTCTGTAATTTCTATGTTATGTCATTCCTCCATTCAGAAATGTTTTAATGGCTCTATGTCTGCATGATAAGGTCCAAACTCTTTAACCTTGCACAATCAATTTCCAACCTACCTTTTCAGACATTTCCCCTACTGTATTGCCTTACTTGAACTTTCCAGACTGATCCCTCACATATCTTGCATTTCTGCATCTCAGTATGTTTGTTCAGTCTGTTCCTTCCATTTGATCCTCCCCCATACCTATCTCAATCTATTTGTCAGGGTCCAACCCAGGTCCCTCTGTGAAGCCATCACAGACCTTTCTGCCCTGCCGTGATCTAATATCCATATCCCCCATTTAACCTTTAACCATATGCTGCCATATAATTTATGCTTTGACTCCCCTAACAGATTATGTTGTTTGTGGGCAGGGCCTCATACATTTTTTTAACTTGCTTACAGCACCTCAGTTCTGTGATTTGGCCACAGAAGATACTTAGCAAAAATTTGTTGTTTATGATTTATGGAGTAGTTAATGTTTATCCCAACATTGTATTTTGCAGTGATGCAGAGAGTCGGAAATTGTGCAAGAAGATGAAAGTTGACCCGAGCACAAAGGACAAAAAAGTGGAATTACTTCACTACAAGTGAGTGTGAAGGGATGTGGGGCCCTTGTAATTTCTAAATAGCCATATGAGGCCTTCATCAGTACTAACAGTGAACCCACTAGATTGGTGTTATTTCAGATGGAGATCTTACATTTTTAACTAACTGACTATGCCTGGGATGAAAAGGAAAACAGAATTGTGTCTCCTCCTGGCTGTACTTTAAATCTCAACACTTTTTTCTTTCTCTGTTTGACAGGGATGGCGCGTTTCACACTGAATATAATCGTGCAGTGACATTTAAGGTAAACCAAATTCTTTGATTTTCAGCAGGGGTAGGAGTCTGAATTGCTGTTAAGTATTTGGCAGTTTTCTTTTTGAAAGGAAGCAGGGCAAATTCTACAAACAGTTGTTTTGAATCTCATAAAGGGATTTTTCTTTCTTAAGCATCTCAGTAGAATATCTCAAATATATACGTGTGTATACATATATGTATATATGTGTGTGTATGTATATATGTTATACTTAAAATTCGAATAACATAAGAATACAGAAAAATGGTCAGTTAATCAGCAATTATATAGCACAATAGTGACCATAGCACTGTTGTTACCCAATGGGTGGGGACTTTTCCTTATGTCTCTGAAAGCCTCCCTTATGTCCTGTACTCCTCTCCTATTGTAATGACGACGGTAATGAAATACTTCAGACCAATGATCTTGAGTGCAGGTACAAACTGTGTACCGGTTGGAAAGTTACAGATATGTTGGCTCTGTTCCAACTGAGAAAATCAATGGTATCTAATCCAAACCAGTCCCTATCCTTTTGTCTGGGTATTTCTGTTCAGCCCAATTGTGCTTCAAACCCTTCTGCCCATCCCTCATTTTTACCTCATTTCCAAACTCTATTTTCTTTTTTTAACTGTAGTTTCTGTTTGTGACTAAGACTGAGTTGCCAGGTTTCTTCTCACCTAAAGCATTCTCCTTTTCTAATCTCTTCTCCCAACTGGCCTGGGATCCCTTCTAATTCTGTGGCACTCAGAGCCATTCTCTGTGTCCTGACAGAACCAGAAGATTCCCTGTCCCAGCCACGTGGCACATGATTACTTATTGCCTGTTTGGCAGTTGTAGTGAGGACTGATGATTTGCAGACTGTATATCCAAGTCTACATTAGATTCTGAAATAATCAGATTGATTTTACTGGTTGGTTATGGAGAAATGTAAACCTCCTTCCTGAATCACATGCTTTGGCTGGGAGTTAGAAAGATGGCACTTGAGCTGAAACTTCCAGGAAGATGAATATTCTGAGAGGCAGAGATGAGGAAGGACTGCAAGTCAGGCATAAAGGATGCCTTATGCAAAGACCCAGAGGCAGAAGATAGGGGAGTCCAGAGAACAACTAGTGGTCCTGTTTGATCACTGAAATTCAAAACGCATGCAGGTAAGTCCCATGAAGTAAAGATGGAACAAGCAGTTCCAGTCACATGGCAGATGGCTCCAAACAAGCCTGAGGAGTTGGTTGTTTATCCTAGATGCAGAAGGAAACCACTGCAGGTATTTAAGCATGAGAAATAACACAGTCAGACTCTGCCTTTGGAGGATGCATTAGAAAGACGGAATAAGTGGGGCCAAAGAGACCAATTAGTGGCCATTCCATAATCCATGAGATAGGTGATGATGGATCTGAACTGTAGTTCATAATTAACATTGAAATAACTTAAAAGAAGCTAGAATTAACCCAGCAACCCATGTATTTGTGATGTGCTTTCTAGAACTTAAGCACAAGATCAAAGAATATGGAAAAGGATCCACATGTACAAAAATAACTTTAGTAGCTTTTTGTGGTAACAAAGAATTGGAAACTGAGGGGATGTCCATCAATTGGGGAATGGCTGAACAAGCTGTGGTATGCAATTGTAATGGAATACTGTTGTGCTACAAGAAATGATGAGGGGGCTGGTTTCAGAAAAACCTAGAAAGATCTATATGAATTAATGCAGAGTGAAGTGAGCAGAATGAGTAACAGTAGTATTGTAATGGTGTAAAAGGCTTAGCCACTCTGATCAGTACAGTGATCCAAGGCAATTCTGAAGGACTCATGATGAAAAATGTTCTCCACCTCCAGAGAGAGAAGTGATGAACTCTTGAGTGTAAATTGAAGTATAATTTTTCTGGCTTTATTTTTCTTGCTTATTTTGGTGACATGGCTAATGTGGAAATGTTTTGCATGGTTTCACATATATAATTGATATAGTGCTTGTCTTCTCATTGGGTGGGAGAGGAGATGGAGGGAGGGAAAGAATTTGGAATACAACATCTAAAAAAATAAATAAATAATAAATTGAAGGGTGAAAAAAAGTTTAATTTTAAAGCCAGTATTTTACCTGCTTTCAGCATTTCTTCCCTGTCTGAGGCTTTTCAGAGTGATTTAAACTCTGAATATTAATTAAAAACGCAAATATTAATACAGCAGAATTTTCCCTCTGACCTTATTCAGATTGAAGTGCAAATTAGTCTAAGACTAATCTAATCTAATCTCTTTCCCACTTTTGCCAAGTTTCATATGACTTTGTTTTGCTGAGTGAAAGTGGGACTAATTGTGAAGAAAATATGGATCTGCCTGCCTTCTGGTTCATATCACCTGACTCTGGGACATCTAATTTGCTCTGTTACCCCTCTCTTAGATTCCTCTTCTCAGCTTTCAAAATCTCCATACAAGGCAACTTAAACAACAGATTTTTAATAACTTATCTTTTTTTTTATTTTAAATGAGGTTTCCATAAAGGAGCTGACTTTTTAAAAAATGCTACATTTTAAAACGTTTTTCATTTTAAAATTTGATACATTTTATATTGAAAATAGATCCTTCTAAATAAATACTCCCACAATCTCCTTTACAAAGTAACTTAGCTAGGGGGCAGCTCGGTGGTGCAGTGGATAGAGCACCAGCCCTGGAGTCAGGAGGACCTGAGTTCAAATCCAGCCTCAGACAATAACCCCAGTTGCCTCACTAACAAAAAAAAAAAACAAAAAAACAAAGTACCTTTAGCTAAAAAAGTTAGCTTATTGATTGTTAATAGAAAGGAAGAATGTAGCCTTTAACTCTGACAGGGTAGTACAATGCCATGACTATTGTGTCTGAGCAGACTTATGTTGACATTGATTCACATTGTCAGAATCGTTGTATGGATTGTTCTTTTGGTCCTGCCTACTTCACTCAGTATTGCTTCATACAAGTCTTGCCATGTTTTTCTGAATTCTTTACTCTGTCATTCCATTCCATTTCCACACACTAATTTGTTCAGCCATTCACCCATCGCTGGATGTATTTAGTTTCAGCTTTTTGGCAACATCAGTGTTTACATGATTGTTTTTGTTCATAGAGGTCTTAGAGTAGATAGAGGTCAGTAACATCCTTAGGACGCAGTGCTACTAGTGCAGGACTTCTTAACTTTGTATCCATGAACTTGTTTTTTTTTTGTCTGTTTGTTTTGGTTTTTGGTTTTTGGTTGGGCAATGGGGTTTAAGTGACTTGCCCAGGGTCACACAGCTAGTAAGTGTTATGTGTCTGAGTACGCATTTGAACTCGGGTCCTTCTGAATCCAGGGCCGGTGTTCTATCCACTGTGCCACCTCGCTGCCCCCTATGAATTTGTTTTTTAAAAAATATTTTGGTAACTGTATTTCAGCATAATTGATTTCCTTTCTATTTCATTTTCTATGTATTTTATGCATTTAAATTTTTCCTGAAAAGATGCATTGTCTTCCATGTATAATTAGGAAGACATTACATCTATCTGCCATAATGTTTAACAGGGTGATGACCTGGAGCATCATATCTTGTTTTCCTAGTGTTCCCAAAGCCTTTCTCCCCTTTGACTGTCCCAGAATCCAGCTCTGAAGAGTAAATAATAGTGAGGCAAAAGATAGCAAAAACTGTGCAGTGCAGAGTTTCATTGGATCCTTCTCAGCGATTTAGCCCCAGAGAATATGGATTCAAATTTCAGCTCCGTTGCTTCCTGCCTGTTTGACCTTGGGCAAATCACTTAACCTTCTTGGGCTTTAGTTTCCCTGTCTATAGAATGAGGGGTTTGGACTAAATGACCCTAGAGGTCCCCTCTAGCTCTAATTCTGTGAACATATAATATTTGCCATATTGTGAAAACTTAACTGTAGCCCACAGTGAGAGCACCTGCACAGTTATTGTTTTTCCTTTCTCCCCATCTGAACTTGCCTCACCCCTCCCAACCTCTACCAAGATACTCAGAGAGATCATTCAACTTTATTTAAATAAGAATTAGCCTCAAAGCTCAAAAGATTGTCCATATGTTTAATTTCTTCAATCAAAAGGTGTCATTTCCTTCAGCCACATTTGTTCCCTTCTCATGGCTGTGAGGCAAGGCTACATTATCAGTGGGTGAAAACTTAGCAAGCACTTAGTGGGATATATCCTGAATGGCAAAAATGAGAAGGGGACCACAAGTGCCTTTGTGTGGCCTTCTTTGAAGGAACTCTGGCCTATCTTTGGCTATGGACATATAAGGCATTTGGGAGGGCTGAATCCAAGCCATGCCTTCTCATACCCCATGATAAAAGGGTTGGCAACTGTCCAGGAAATAATCCCTTTGGCTTCGGTGGAAAGAAAGGTTGGTTCTTCTCTTCTGATGCCAGAAGGTACTTCACAGCTTTTTTTCTTTTGGCTGGATGGGAAAATTGAATGAATTAAGCCCTTCTAATTCTTAGCCCTCCTCTCTATTCTTTCATAACAGCTGTTTCCAGATAACAGATTCTCAAAACGAGACAAGTCTCCCTAAGGCCCTCTCCAGGAATTTACTAAGTGAATAAGAACTAAGAGTGTAATCCCATTTGAAGGATTCTCTCCTGTCGTTCCCTCCTGCCCCAAGACTGTCACTATTCACTGAAGCTTGCTAAAAGGTGTCCTTAGAATTGGAAGGCACTTGCTTGGGCAGATCAGGGAAAGCTAAGGATTTTATCTTGCTTAACACAGAGTTTGGCATCTCCTAGTCTGGCTTTGAGGGATGGTGGTACAGGTGACATTTAGCACCCTTTTGTGTTTGCAGCTTCCCTCAGACCTGTTCACTGTCCTCTCCTTAAGGTTCTTCAAAGAAAAAGGGATGGCCATTCTCTGCTCTCTGTTCCACCTCAGTGCTGTTGGACCAGGGCTGAAAGCAGATATACTAAGGGGGATCCATAAATAATTACTAGTTTATAACTTCCTTTACTCCCTCTTTGCTCCAGTGTTATAGAGCTATCAACCAGTATCATGCATTTTGATTGATAGTTCAGCCTATAAGTGACAGTGGATACAGAACCTAAGAGGATGGTTAGCAGCCTGGCTTCCCTTTTCACTCAAGATTTAACACAAGATGGCCTTACTTGATGCAGCTCTTGAGCTGTTGCTTCAGAAATACTGGAGCAACTGTGATCAATGTAATCCCTCAGATTGTTGCTTACTATCTTCTGTTACTTCGTAAGTAACTTGGTGGAAACCAGGGGAAAGTTTGGAGAGGACTTCCAGCTTGGGCCTGGTGGTCCTTGAACTGTACAGTACCCCAAGAGAAAGGAGTGATCATGTCACTTTCTTGCTTGTACCTTTCAAATGAACTAGAAAATTAAGACAATTATTAAAATAATAAAGGTCCCCCAGATCCTTTTTTCATTAAGTACCTATCATAAGATAAGAGATTTTATTTAGAGCTGGAAGGGATCTCAAAGATCATGTAATCTAGTGTTACTTTTTTTTTTTAATAAACACATGAGAAAACTGAGGCCTGAGAGATTCAGTGATTTATCAGTTCTTTATTACCATAAACCTTTGCAGATGATAAGGTGCTAAGTAATGTAGAGAAAAAGTAGTGCAGACATAAACTTTTTCTTCAAGGAGCTCCCAGTTGGAGACATTGATGCAGGCAGACGTGGAGAGGAGGCTATACATTAATTAATGTGAGGCTAATATAAGTACTAAACAGGTAACAATCTGTTAAGATTACATAATTATGTTATATATAGGCAGTCTCAATGACAGAGTGAGCGGGAAAGAGTCATGGGAGTTTGCTGTTTAGACAAGGTAGAGTGGGAGTAAGTTGTCACCTCTTTTCCAATTAGGGGAGGCATCTTTGAGGAGATGAGATTTTGTAATTGAGGCATACATGTCTCATTCTGGTTTGAATTGTCCAAACAGTTGCCTTATGGTCTGTAGATACAGCCTACACATGCATCAGTTTGACCAGAGTGAGTGAAAGGACCTGTTTGGACAGTTGGGGAAAGGAAGGAAAGGAATGGGTAGTAGTGGATTCTTTTTCCTTTTTGAAAGACAGACTCAACATTTGATCTTGGCTGTGTAGTTGTATCAGTCATGAGATAAAACCTTATGGGTGACACACTCCCTTGCATGTACAGGGGAGAAGAGCGGGGTACTCTGAGTGTCTCATATCTCTCAGATAAAATACTTTTTTCTGTCTTCTTTCCTATTTTAGTCCATAGTGGCCTTTCTGAAGGATCCAGAAGGGGCCCCACTTTGGGAAGAAGATCCTGAAGCTAAAGATGTTGTCCACATTGACAGTGAAAAGGTATTCAATTTCCCCAAACTGAATGTATTCTTATTTATGTTGGAATTTACTTCTGAACTTGAGTCCAGGCTGTTGTGAGTCACTTGAGAAGAAAATAAACAGAGTAAACTGAGGAAATTCAGAATGCTACAGTATTTCACACTGCTTACACTTTCTTCTAGGGGAGTTGGCCTAGTGGGCTCTATGGGTGGAAGTTGAGGGAGGGGGCTGAATCTTATGTTTTTATTTCATTTTCTGAAATTTAAATGATAGAGGGTAACAGACTGCTTGCCATCTCCGTCTTTTTAGCTTGTTTGCCAATAATTGTAAGTTTGTGTGGATGATGTCAGTAAGAACTCAATGAATCTTCTAGGAACAAAGCTTTATGATGAAAGTTGGCCATGATTTTTTTTTTAAACTAAGTACTTCACAAATCATGCAAAGCAATGTTGGCATGTATTATACAGCTAAGTGGAATTTTTTTTTATCAGATTACATGGGACAAAAACATTCAATTTGGTGCCCAATTGGAGATAAATGGGACCATATAACCTTTTTCCTATCAAAATAGTGCCATCATTATTTTATTGACTGGTTACCCTTATAAGTGAGTTCATTTCCTTCTTTGTGCGTTACATCTTAGGTTCTTTCCATTTTTGAACCTTTCATTGTAGGACAGAGGACATTGTCACTGTTAAAGAAATTTCAAGCCTCAGCAAGTAGGTGGAGAAAAAAATTTTAAGGTGTAGTGTACACCCTGACATCACTTCAGCCTAATTTCATCCCTTTATGGTGACTTTGTGATGGAAAGGGTGTAGGGGATGGTCTTCATTCGCTCCTGTTTCCCTGGCCCACTTCAGCTGCTGTCTACCTATTCTCATGAATTGCTAGGGATAGAGGATTACAGGCATTTGTCTCTTTCAGGGTTTGAAGCCTTTCCTACTATGCTCAATAGGCTCCCTTTGGTAAACCATCCCTTTACCTGCTTTGCTTCCTTCCCTGCCTGAACGTAGCTCATGGTCTTCTCTATTGTTCCTGACCTTAATTCCTTTGTCCTAGCACTTCTGAATACATATTTTTGGGGCTTGTATTTTTTAAAACATGTTTCCCATTGTTTCTGTTGGTTTGATGATATTTTCTTACAATGTTCTTTTTCCAGTGTCCTGAGTTGCATCCTCTTCTTTTGTAAAAGTAATATTCTAAAGTGAATTTAGCCCAGGTGGAATATGGGTTACAGTTAGTGGCAGAGTCTAAGTACCCATACAGTTAACTTCCAATTACTTGATTTTGGCAGATGTTTCAGCCCTCATAGAGTTCCCCCTGTTGTGAACATACTTAGGGGTTCCCTTTCTTATTTGTCAGTTGTTTTCAGTTTCAGAGATGGGACCTCATTTTAGTGTTAAGTTATTCTGAGCTCAGCTGGAGAGTATATCTGCTACCCAGAAAGGTCAAGAACCTTGGAGGGGACACAGGACACTGGTCCTAGCTGAGAGACCTTGGAGAAGTTAACATAACTCCTCTGAGTCTCTGAATGGAGTTTTCCCTTCTGCAAGATGAGACACAGCCTTGCTGCATCTGAAGCTCTAAGTCCATGTAGCATGCATCCTTACATGCCTCGTGTCTTATTGTCCCTGTTTTGGATCATCCATGATAGCTCCCCAGTCCATTAGCATAGATACTTGGGAGGTATCCGATATCTCAGATGTGTGTGTGTGTGTGTGTGTGTGTGTGTGTAGCTGTGATCTTTCTTAGAAATCTTGGCTTATGTAAGAAGCCATTCAGGTTTTGTAGAATGGATGCTAACATGATTTCCTTTTGTACATATGTTAACATAACTTGGGTTTTAAATTAAGCTTTTTAAAAATTTGACTCTCCTTTTTACAAGTACTGCTGTACATGTTCTCGCCTATGTCATTACTTACATACATTTCTGTTTTTTTCCTCTCAGGAATTCAGACGGATTGTGAAGAAGGATGACAAACCTCTTCTGATGATGTTTTATGCCCCTTGTGAGTGACCAGAGATCTGGCTTAAGGAACGTGGTTGATGTTTGGTTCCTTTCCCTCCCTAAGAGCTGGGAATGGGAAGTAGGCTCTCCTCAGATGCTTTCCTAGGTTCTCATTTCCATCTCTTCATTTGTCTTCATTTTCTCTTTTGGCTGTTTCCCTCTTCTGATTCAGTCCCCCCTCCTGGAGAATTCAGAGCCCATCATGCGTTCTGTCTTCAGCCTGCTTGCCCTCGCCCCTTTCCCTTCACTTCTGTAGCTCTTTCCTTTCTGTGTACCTGAGTTTTCCTTCAATCCCGTGCCTTTTTGCATGCCTGGAAGCACATGATTGTTCCCCAGTTCAATTTGTTCCTCTTGTCATTGCTGTTCTTTCCTTTCAGAAACTCTGACACCATATGTGAAAGTTTCTTCTTCTTGCTGATCCTGTGCCTTTCACATTCTAAAAGACTGTTTTTATTTCCAGTCACTGCAGTTGGTTACTTCCCTCCTTGAGCTCAGGATGTAGGATGCCTTTGCTCCTTGGGGTGGGATACCTTGTTGCTGTGTCACTGAGTGACCAAATAGAAAGTAAAAGTGTGCCAGGGGCGCCTGCACTTCATCTGAGATCAGTGCGCTAGAGTGTAAAAAACGCTGGACTCTAGGACCAGTCCGGAAACCAGGCTTGGCTCTGCTACTTATCACTTGGGAGACCTTGGCTAAGCCTGGTGGCCTCTGTAACCTCAGTTTCCTCATCTGTAAAGTGATTAATTAATCGCTTCTAACCCTAACATTCTATGTAATACAGATTTTAAAAAAATGTTGAAAGGGTATGTGCATGTCTATGTGTGTGCATATAAATATGGGGACATGTGTTTGAGGAGATGGGTGTATTTGAGTGTTGGGATATGGATATAAGCACATGAAGGTTAACATTGTCCTATTTCTCATCTGTCCTTTAAAGTCAGCTTCTTCCCTGAAGCCTTCTCTGAGCAAAATCTGTTCTCCTTTCCTTTTCACAGCCTTAATTCTCTGTGCACATAATCATCATTAATATCTCATGTTGACTGTTGCCAGCAGAGCTGGCATTTGAACCCAGCTCCTTGGATTCCACATTCCATGCTCTTTCCACTCTCCTGCACTTCCCTAGAACTGTGTGGGACTTTGGTCCTGGAGCACCAGTAAGAAATCCTCTGGTCCAGGCTCCCTTTATTTTCTAAAGGACCCCATTTCTGCTTTCTAAGCTAACTTATTTTGAAAGACTTTATCACCTGCCTTTTTGGAGAAATCCTATATACTCTGGATGATTTGCTTTGTTATCTTTTTTTAATATCATCTATCTTCTAAGTTCTCTTCCACTTATCTCTGTGTCTGCCACAGATAACCTTTCTGAGGGCCCATCTGTGTATCCTCCTCACTTGGTGGCCATGACTTCTCTTTATGTAATCCCATTGGGTTGATGATTCAGAGCTTGGGGTGCAGGTAGGGTATTCTGAGGAAGTAGCTAGGGATAATTAGTTTAAGTTTAAACTGGATGTATCTTGTTCTGTATTGAGTGGGTGTTCTCCTGACGCCTGATGGGGAAATTGGGAGATAATAATGCTCTGAGATATGTTAAGTTGAGCTGAACTATAGGACTACAGTCATTCTCTCTGGGAAACACCTCCTGAATTTTTCTGATAGGAGGACAGGCAAGATGGTAGATCCACCCTCAGAGGGTTCAAGCTTATGATGAGAAAGCAGATGCTATTTCTCTTCACTCCCATCCTTATAAACCCACCCACAGTCACTTCAGGGTTGACTTTTAGCAGCTGTCATTTTGAGAGCCTGGCACCAAAAGTACTCTTTTATCCTTTTGGTGGGAGCCTAGCTGCATCTCACCTTTACAGCCTCTATTCTCTTCCAGTGGTGGGAAAAACCTGCTGGTGATCAAATAATTTCCCACCAAACCTCCCTTGTTTAAGTCATTCCTTCCACAGGTCTCCACTGTTTTTATTTCTGGTACAGACTGGGGGTGGTGGTGCAGGAAACTCTTTCTTTGAACCTCATCCAAATAATCTCTTCCCGGGATAGTCCACTGATAATCACTTGGCACATTTATCTAGGCTTGCTTCCCTAGAGAATGTGCATCCAGCTGAGCTCACTGGTGTCCATTTTTTTTCCTTTTCATCTTTATGGATCTCCGTGGTGGGGACAGGTTCCCCAGATAATTCTTTGTTCTGTTCCCTCACATTTTTCATTACCGAGATGACGAAGAATCAACCAAAGGATGAGTGAATAGTGTAAACAAACGTTTCTGAGATCTGAATTTTTAGAGGTTTTTCTTTTCCCTTTGCAGAAAGGAGATGCTGCAGCCTTTAAGCAAGTAAGAATTATGCCTTTGTTTTCACCTCTCCTAGTCTGTCTGGCTTAACATGCCAGTTCAGGAGGTGGTAGAGAGAAAAGTAGCAAGAGTGACCATATCAAACATCATTCCTGGTAGGGAATTTGAAGTAAAGAAACTTCTCATCACTTCAGATCAGCCTTAGAGAGAGGCTTAGGGCACTGAGTTCTTGAATGACTCACCCGGGATCCCACAGAGGTGTTACTTGAACCCAGATCTTTTTCACCACGAGGCCAGCTTTTTCCATCATAGCACTCTGCTTCTTCTGTGGCCCTTAGCATTTGAGAATTTCAACCCTGCTCTCTAAGATGTACTCCAAGATGAGGAAATTCTCCCATTTTCCTTATCCTACTCACTTCCTGCTGAGACGTTAGTCTGAAGCAGGCCTTGGCAGCGGTGACAATGCTGACACATGGCCCCTTTGTCCCACTGTCGTTTATGGAGGTGGGAATCTACTGTTTGACACTGTACATGGCTGCTTCTTCGGCTATCAGACTCTTCTCAAAACCTGTTTCAGCACAGCATCTGTTAAATTAGCAAGCAATCTGGTCCTTTAGGAACTGCGTGTGTCTGCAAAAGAACTGTCTCTTCTTTTGCATGATCGTTGCAGAATACTTCATATGATTTAAGGGCAGGGGGAGTTTAAATGTTGTCCAAATGACCTCTATGATTTATGCTGAATGTGTGATGCCTGAGGTTTTGGTGCTCTGTTAATCTCCTGGGGTTGAGCTGAAATGAGGACTGTACCTTTTCTATACTCTGGACAAAACAGTATAACATGAAATAGACTTTGAGTTCCAAGACCTCCCCAAAAGAAGGATGAGCTTCCTCTGTCACTTTGTCCAGCAGAGGACATCATAGAGTCCCAGAATGCTATCATGTTATAAAGCCTGTTCCTTCATCGCCAGCAAGGTCTGTTAATATAGTCAGTTTTTTAATTCCCCCTACCAGTAGTAGCAGACAGTGGTATGGATAATCCTAATTTCTAGTGTTGTGAAATACATGATGTAATTTATTTTTCAGGCATATTGGGAAAGAGCCTTATAGATCATTTAGTGCAACTTGCTCAGTTTTACAAATGAGAAAAGAGAAGTCAAGCAACATAATCAAGATCACACAGCAAATTAGTGGTAGATCTGGAATCCGCGTATTCTTCCAGACTGAGGAGCCAGGAGTGAATCTCAAGAATTGTGATACCTAAACTCTCTTCTTTGTACCATGTGCCTTCATGGGACCACTCTCTATGTATCATTTTTTTTTAAATTTCTATTAATGATGGAGAGCAATGGTAGAGAGAATCCTAATTTCTATTGTTCTAGATTACATTGTTTGATTTTTAATGCAATGTTTTCCTTCCTTATGACATTGCATTTAAACTTATAGTAATGTTAGTATGCATTTACTGAGCTGTTCATTGGGCAGTGAATGGACTGGACAGTTTAGGAGCCTGGTACAGAACTAAAGTCATTCAATATAGTTTAGTGTTGTAGTGAATTTTTTCCTAACATGTAAAACCAAGTCTCGGAGTATCAATTACACATACAGTTAATATCAAACAATTTAACATTTGTTATTTAACAGGTGTTGGCTCTGTCAACCCAATTAGATTTTAAGTGACTTGAAGCCACAGGACTATGCTTTACATTGTCTGATAGCGTGGTATACTGGAAAAAGCTGGCTTCAAGATCGGAAACATCTGAGTTTAAAGCCCAACTCTTGACATATATAATTAGCTAGGTGACCCTGGACAAGTCACTGAACCTCTCAGTACCCTTAGCAACTCTGAGACTATAAGGTACAGAGAAGGTAAAAATCTGCGTTGTTAAAGATAGTTTCCTCCTAGGTAGTTCAATACATTGATGAAAATAGAGTTCTAGACAGCATTGTCGAGCATAGTGCTAGACTCATAGTAGATACTCTGCTAATACTTGTTGATTCAGTTTCTGAAGATGGGGATAATAATAACAGCTGCTTCACAGGGTTGTTGTGAGGGTCAAATAAGATAATATTTATAAAGCACTTAGCATAGTGCCTGGCACAGAATAAAAGCTTGATGAAAAACTTCCATCCATCTTTCCATTCAGTGGCTTATGTGACTTTGAGCAAATTAATCTCTGGTTCTCAGTTTCCTTGTTGGTAAATTGGAGAGGATTGAACTGGGTGATATATCTTAATATCTAATATTTAAATTAAGTATTGTCTAAATATCCAAGTCCCCAAAACTGTGATTTTATGATTGCATAGGGTGGGAAGGAAGGGTTGAAGATAACCTCAGGTCATGAATAACCATGTTTGACTTTTCTCTTGATTGTGATGCAGGGTGTGCCATGTGTAAGCGGATGATGCCATCTTTCCAGCAGGCGGCCACAGAACTGAAAGGCACCCATGTAAGTGAGATGCTATTTGCTGGGCACTAGGGTTCAAGTCTTTATTGAAGGTCAGGGGAGGGAATGTTGTATGAGCAGAGGAAGGGGGAAAGAGACATTTTAGGACATAGAAGCATTGACTCCGACCCTAAAGCTGGTGGTTCTGCTGAATGGAAAAAAAGGCCCTATGTACACTTAGTGTAATACAGGGCTAAACATGTTCTGTGATGTGAGAGATCTCTCAGTTCTTCAAAGAAAAGCCATTCTGGGGAGTCAGCAGCAGGCTGGTGCATAGCCTGGAGATTGGGGGAGTCCACTGCAATCCAAAAAAGTAACAGATGAGCAAATAGTGAGGACAATACAGATAGTATATAAGCAGGTCAGGAATCATCTGTGGAGTGGACCATTCCAGCAGTAGTAAACCAGAAATAGTGACGTTATGGGGAGGGAGAATGAGTCACAAGGGCATTAAAACATCTAGAGCAAGTGGTCAGAGATTCAGTGAAGATAGAAGGGACAGGCCAATACCAATATCTAAGGTTAGGATCATGAAGTCGTCTGCATAAAGCTGATAGTTAAAGCTGTAGGAGTAAATGAGATAGCCAGAGGAAAAAGGATGGAAAGAAGAAGGAGAGAGAGAGTTAAGGTCAGAACTTGGAGGTACCTTCACTTTAAGAAATTAAATTCTAAAGTCATAAAGGAGAAGGAACTATCAAAGAGGTAGGCATAAGAACAAGAAAACATGGTTATCTCTGAAGCCAAAAAAAAAAAAGAGAATTTCCAGAAGGGATGGAGTGGTCAACAATGTCAGCTTACTACATAGAGATCAATCAGGATGAGAATGAGAAAAAGCCAGTGGGCTTGAAAATTAGGTCACTGGTGACTTTTGATACAGTGGTGGGGGATCAAACAGATTGCAGAGGATTTCAGATGTAGACCACTTCTCCCAAAAATTTGATAGTGAAAAGATAGGACTAATTGAATAGGATGGATGGGGAGAATCGAGCATATTTATAAATAGATGGGAAGGAGCCAAGGTAGAGAAATTGGAAGACAAAAGAAAGAAGATGGTGGAGTAGGGTCCTAGAGGAAATGGAAGAGAAATGCAATCAAAAGCAAAAATAGAAGGATTAGCCTCATTCAGCGTTAGAGATATCTCTTCTTTTTTCACCAAAGGAAAGGCAAGAGTTAGTAATGATGCTGAGTTTTTCAGAGTGGGGGAGGGAAGTGGAGAGAGCCCATATTTGATGGCCTTAGTCTTTTTATTAAAATAGATTTAGCTCTCTTTTTAAGGGTGTGTTTGAGGGCTATATTTGAGAGATTGAGGAGTAGGGAAAAAGTTTAAATTGATCATAATCTACTTAATGGAAATAAAGTTGGATGAGAAGCATGTGCCCTAATCATGGGGTCTGTTTAGAGGACAGGGATTAACCTATTTTGGCCTGGAGCATGGGGAACATGGACATGGGGGCATGGTAAGGGATAAAGTTAGGCCATGTTGTGGAGGGCCTTAGGAAGTTTAATCTTCCTCAAGGTTGAATTGGAGGGTGAGCCTGGAGACAGGCAGGTCAGTTAAGTGGTGTTTGTCCTAGTTCCAGAAGGAAGCAGAAATGACTTGAACTAGAATGGCGACGGTAAAAATGGAAAGGAAGGGATGGATCCAAGAGATATTTTGAAGAATTGATAGGACTCAGGGATTGACAGCAGGGGTGAAAGAGAGGAGAAGAATAAAGCATTACTGAGGTTGCAAACCTGGGTGACTGGGAGAATAATGGTGTTATTGAGAAAAATAAGCATCAGGTGGAAGAACTGACTTGTTGGGAGGGAAAGTATCATGGAGGGGGGCAGTTGAGTTTGAGTAAAAGGTGGGATATTTGACTAAAATACAGGACTGTAGTTTGGATGAAAACTCAGGACTGGAAATGTTCATTTGGGAGCAGTTCGCATTGAGATGATAACTAGAGCTATGAGAAAGAATGAACTCTCTTGGGCAGGGCAGTAAAGGAAGAAAAATAGGACCAAGAACTAAACTTTGAGGAAGGCCTGCATTTGGGAGGAATTAAAAAGAAACATCAAGAAACAGCCGAATTTGGGAGGTTATTCTAAGAATTTATCTCTCTGGTTGGTTAAGTTTTTCTTCCTATCTTTCCTACTTAATATGTGAGCCTATTTCCTCTTGCTTTGCCTCAGTGTTAATTAAGAACAACTAATCACTATCCCTTTCATGAAGACCTTTTAAATACTTACTGCCTTAGGTTTTAAGGTTAGAAGGAACTTTAGCAATTATCTAGTCCAGTCTTTAATTTTATAGATGAGGAAACACTCCCTGGGAAGTAGCATGACTTGCCCAGGGTCTTACAGATGGTAACTTAATTTTTAAAATGTAAAACTTTTGTTACAAATGAACCTCTAAGCTCTTAAGTTTTAAGGAATTTGGCATTTCAATTTTTTGGTTATGATTCTTCTGGCATATGAAAACCAGGCATGCTGGAGAACAGAGGAGATGGAGTCATCAACCTGATTGACAAAACAAAAAACATATGTTCTCTGGGCCTGGTGTCCTTCATAGTACCGGGTATATTAAACACTTACTTTCAGAAAAAGCCATAAGAAACAAGAATCCACTCCCACCTCTTCCTCTTCCCCACCAAAACCCAAACAAACCAACAACTCCTTGCATCCAACATTTTGCTGGGTGGGACATTGTATAAACTTGGTAGCAGTTTCTCTCCCTTCTTCTGATGTTTTAAAAATCATCTTCAGGTACTCATGAAAACTACAGCCTTGATTTAATTGAGGCAAGCTTCTCCTACTCTGTTAGGTTATTTCTTAATTTGCTTTGAGTATTTCAAACAGCAGATTAGCCTTTTTCACATGCCACAATAATAGATGAATCAAAGCAAGAATAGTCAGAAGCTGTCTCATGCTGTCACGTTGAAAGAGTCATATTCTTGGCAAAATCCCAGGCTGCCTTACAAGATGGGACATCAGAAGGTGCTCTGTATTCTGTATTTTGTAATCCAGTCAGACAGCAGCAGAGCCCTCTTCACTCAGGTTTTTGCCTTTGAATAATGGGATCCAAGAGATTGGTAGCAATGAACTAGGTGAAGATAGAGTTCTTCCTGTCTAGTCAAGCCACTCCCATTATTTCTCTCCGTGTATATGGAAATACACTGAAACTCTGGAAAGCAGTTGCTGTTCTGGGAACTGTTAGATAAAGATGTGTCACAGAGACGTGATTTGTGTCCAGAACCTGCTGAAGTTGCCTCTACGTGAATCTTCAGTCAGAGCAAGTTCTTTGATTGAAGCCAGAAAAAGTTCCTATTGAATACTGTACTCCTTGCACTTGTGGTGATTTTAAAGAGCCTCTCCTCTTATTTTCTCTCAGATAGCTTGGTTTTTTAGTAACTGGCAAAGGACATTTCTTATTACCACGGTTTACCGCAGAATTTGTACCTCTCTTTGATTTTTTTTCACTCTCTTCTTGCTTCTGGAAGGCAGCAGCTCTGTTAGGAGTTTTTACATGACTTGTATCTTCTTGGTTACTGTCCCACATGTCACCCCTTCATTTTCCTCTCCATTCAAGTGAACCTCTTTGCTCCTTCCATCTGCAGACTCAGACCTGAGCACTGTCCTCCCTTAGCAGGAAGTACAGGTAGGTGATGCATTTACCTCTCACTTAAGCAAATTGTCTAACATCTGCTTTGGCTTTGGCAGGTGACCCTCCTTCCCTTTCTTTGCACTTTCTCTCCCCTCATGCCTCCCTTTCACCCTTGAAGCTGCAGACCCAGTTCCTGCTTGGAACTCATTCCCTGATTTCCAACACCATCTTCTCCTTAATGGAGTCTTCCAGAGTCTCTAGTGACCTTGAAGAGACAGCTCCCAGCTCTGTTCCTTTACATTCTCCAGTCTTTCTGATAGTATAGCTCATGTCTTCCTTGCCCCTAAGTCCTGGCCCTACCTCCTATAGTGAAAGAATAATACCCTAATGTTGTCAAGAAATAGATTCTTAAACAGAAATTTAAGTGTTTTTCTGAAATACAGGTCAGTCTTCCTGTAACTCTTTGTGTATCTAGAGACTGACTGTTATTACATTTCCGTCAGGTCTTTTGTCTTTTGGTCAGTCAGTCAGTGAACATTGTTAACAGTTTATGATGTGCCAGGCACTGTCCTTTTACCACAGGGCCTAAGTAAAAAGATAAGGGAGATGGGAGAGCCATTGAAGGCAGCCTTATTCACAAGAGGAGGAACCAGCGACACCACCTAAATTAAAAGAAGTACAAATAATTAGGGATTCTCTCAAGAGTAAAGATAAGCATGTGGTTATGGTTTGAAAATATCAAGCCTAGTATCATTTGCCTTTTAAGGACTCCTGTGAGACTTTGAAACTTAAAACTTTTATAGCTTCCTTGTTTTTGTTTGCACTAAGAGCCCCAAAGACTGTGTGCTTGTTTCAGGGACAGGAGGGTAGCAGATAAGCTATGAGACTGGGTGGATCAGGGAAAGCAAGAAATCCTCATTAGAAGGTCCAAGCCCTAATAGTGAAAAGGGAAGCACCAGGCCAAAAAGACAAGAAAAGGAAAGAAGTGAAATGGGCAACGACTTGGGGCAAAGGAGAGCTGGAACTAGAACTAGGCAAGATAGGTAGCAGCCTTGGACGTGGTGCTGGCAGGGTGTCACGAGGGACACTTTTTTTGCTTGTTTTTTTGTTTTTTTTGTTTTTCTTTTTTTGGCAAGGCAATGGGGTTAAGTGACTTGCCCAGGGTCACTCAGCTAGTAAGTGTTATGTGTCTGAGGTCAGATTTGAACTCAGGTCCTCCTGAATCCAGGGCTGGTGCTCTATCCACTGTGCCACCTAGCTATCCCTGCTTGTTTTTTTTTTTAAGTTTTTATTTTTATATTTAACTTTTTTTTTTTTAATTTTGAGACTTGAATTCTTTCTCTCCCTTCACTCCTCTTGCATTGAGAAGGCAAAACAATATGATATCAATTATGCGTGCAAAATCTTACAAAACATATCTCTATATCAGCAATGTTACCAAAAAAAAAAAACAAAACAAGAAAAATAAAGCGAAAAGTATGCTTCAGTCTTCATTCAGAGTTCATCAGTTCTCTCTCTAGGGGTGGATAGCATTTTTCATCAAGAGTCCTTCAGAATTGTGTTGGATCATTGCCTTGATCAGAGTAGCTAAGTCTTTCACAGTTAATCATCTTTACAATATTCTTGTTACTGTGTATAATCTTCTTCTGATTCTGCTTACTTCATTTTGCATCAATTCATTTAAGTCTTCCCAGATTTTTCTGAAATCATCATGCTTATCATTTCTTGCAGCAGCATTCTATCCTAATCACATACCACAACTTGTTCAGCCATTCCCCAGTTGATGGGCATCCTCCAGGAGGGACACTTTAAAAAATATACTCATTTATTTCCATGTGCCTCTAAAACCTGTCCTTCCCTCTGCATCCCTCAACCCCCACCATTGAACAAAAGAAAAAATGAAAACCCTCATCATAAATATATGCAGTCCAACAAAACATATATGTATGTTTGTCTCTGTGTTTTTAAGTTCATCAAGTGGCATGTTTCATCTTTAGCTCCCTGGACAGTCATCTTGCATTGACAGGGGTTCAAAATCTTTCAAAGTTGTTTTTCTCTACAATGTTGTTGTCATTTTTCTCACTTTGCTCCACATCAGTTCATGAGAGTTCTTTACAATTTCCTTTCCAGTTCTTTCCATTTAGTCATTTGTTATGATACAATATGATGTATTACATTATATCCTTAGACCATAATTTGTTTAGTCATTCCCCAATAGGAGAACAATAAAAGATACTTTTAAATATGACTTTTTACAAATGTACATATTTTTTATTGACAGAAGATTCTGCTTTCTGAGACATGTAGGTATTAAACCTGTGGATAGTAATATAAGAGGGAGAGCAATTTGCAGTGCTTTCCTATTGTGTACAAATGCTAGGTACCAATGTTATAAAAGTGTTCCTGGGAATTTGCAGTGGCAGGAGGTGCTGATCCATAGCTTCCTGCCTGGGGCCTCAGCTTCCTGCCTGGGGCCTCACCTTCCTGCTCTTTCTCTGCTGTGGCCCAAGCCCTAGTTCCATCCAGTTCATAGTAACCACCACCAGTAGTTTGGAACTGAAGGAGTGCCCATTCCCATTGCTTTTACAAGTGGAATAAACAGTGTAGGGAGTGAAAAGAACTGGTGGAGGGGGGATTTTCCTTCTGTAGCATCAGGAGGTGGGGCAGAGATGTATGCTTTGAGTTCCCAGGTTGGAGTTCTGAACTCATTTTTCTGTAGAAACACTGCTGCCTTTTATGGCTTAAATAGACCTTTGTGAGCTATACTAAAAACTTAGCCACCATGTATCACTTTACAAATGAATTTTAGAAATGCGTTCCTTTTGAGAATTTCTTATATATAGAGAACTCCTGACTCATATAGCCCTTTATTAAAACTCTAATGTATTAGAATCTCCTTTGTGGCTAGTGGCTAATGTCCCATACTTGTTACCCAGATTGCTTTTCTAAATTCAAGAACCCTTGTTTTCCATTCTTTATTATCCAGTTTCCTTACCTCTGACCTCCCCTCCCCCCATTTTAAAAAACCAGCCTCCGTGAATGGGTTCCAGACCCTTGAGAGCTCATTTTTTAGTTCCTGATCCCTGTTATTTATCTATTCAGATTTTTTACTTCTTGCCTATATGACCGGCCTAACTTTTAAGCCATTACCTGCCTACCCGTTTTCCAAATCTACTTTTTTATATTTGACTTGAGTTATTAGTTCATAGCCACTCTTAAAATGTCTCCTGATCCCAGACCCATAGCTGTTTTGTGACAAGGTCTGGGCCTAGTCTGACCTCATGCCTAATGACTATCTGGCCTTCCTGACCTTGCCTGGGCCCCTAGTTCTGATACCTTCTGGGCAGTTAGTCCTGTGGATACTTTCGCTCTTGTGTAAATCTTTTGGAGCATATCTAATTTAAGATATAGTTAATAAGCAAGTTGAAATCAGAGTGGCTATCTTGTTGCCCTAATATTCGGATATTTATCTGTTATCCCCTCCCTTTTGCACTTTGTGTCCCCTGCATTGCCTATGAGCAAAATGAATACTTCATTGCTCCCCCTCTTCTGTAGGGTTCCCCGTGTGTTACAGCTGATCTGTACTCTGGGATGTGTGTGTTCCTGCCATTTCGGTGTTTCTGTGAAGTACTAACTGAGGCACTATCAGAGTTTATTTCCTCTTCTTGGACTGCCCTTCCAGCACATTTGCTCCTTCATCTCTGAGGGCTTCAAGATACTGCTTCACTCATTCCTTTTGCTTACGTCTCTTATCCATGCACACTCCACTTCTAAAGCAATTTGTTCAATGCGTATCTGCTGGATAAAGAATATGAAGATCTCAAAATTTTTAAACCTCTTGCCAGTCTAGAAGCAATAGCTTTTTTAAAATGCTTGATCAAATATTTCCTAGTCTTCAAATTTCATCTAGTCTGCAAATGAAAATTTTCCATCTGATGAATTGGTTGCAGAATTTGATTAGTTAAGGAGGTTGATGAGATAACCCTTGTGATACTGCTGGTGTTGCAGAAACAGCAGTTAAAAGGGGAGGACCTGTGGATCAAGAGCAGGAAAGAGTCACTTGTACTTTCTTAATTGTGGGTCCTCATAGCCATCAGATATTTTCTAATGCTTCCAGCACATTTTTTATATATGTGTCTAGGCATGTTAGTAGCATTTGAAAATGGATGTTTATTTGACAACATTTGCAAATCATGGTGAGGTTTTTGGCTAGATATCTTGCAAAATGGAAATATTTCCACATCCTAAAACTGCGTCTCACCATTTTATCAAGAGGATGGAGAAATGCAAAATTAGTGACTGGCTTGCATATAAACACTAAGCGACAGGATGGAAAAAGCATTCCAAATTTAGTCATTACGTCCCCTCAGAATTAACAATAAACAGTCTTACTGCTGTGTTTGGGTAAGTGATTTTGCCACAAAACATTCAGTTATGATGTGCATAATTTATGGAACCATGATATGCACAATTTAAGAATTACCAGTTTAGATGAATATGAACTCTTAATTTTAAATTAAGTAGACTCTTCCTACCTCCTGTAGATAGGTGTTTTCCAAAGTTTTGTCCTTATCCCTGCTTTTCTCCTCTGTGGGCTGTTTCTCCATGTTCTCTTCCACTCCCACGGTTTTAGCTTTGGCTTCTATTATGGATATTCTCCTAAATATTTAACTCCAGGTCCACATTTCCAATCCCCACTGGAAATTTTCACTTAAGTGTCCCAGCAGCACCTCAGAATTTATCTAAGATCGTTAATGCCATTTGCATTGATTGCCCTGGGTTGGTCAGATCCCCTTGTCTGGCACCCCAAAATGGCTCGTTTTTCCTCACCCCCTGTTTTGGCAGGAGCATCCTTATTTTCCCAGGCACTCAAGCTTGAAGCGTTAGGACCATGTTTTCTTTCTTCCTCCTCTGCATTGCTATATCCCATTAGTCACCCACCGTGTATAGTCTTCCTCTGTAATGTCTCTCATATCTGTACCTCTCTTTCTATTTTACTTTCACTATCCTTGCTTATTACCTTAGTTCTGAAGTACTGTAACAGCTTTCTCCCTGGTCTCCCTGCTTCTGACTTCTTCCCTCCAATCCATACTGCATGTTGCCTCCAGGTTCTTTAGCCATGACATTGATTATTCTGTTCCCTGGCTCAAAAACTTTCAGTGGCTCTCTGTTGCATACAGATTAATGCCCATACTTCTTAAGCCTGTCATTCAAGGTTTTTTTGCAACTTTGTATCCCATTACTCTACTGCGCGTCCTTTGTGTGGCATGCAAACTGAACTACACTGTTCCCTGAACAAATCTCACTTTCTTGCTGTAGTGTCTTTTCCTCTTCCTATTCCCTCTGCAAGCAATGCCCTCCTTCCATTTTCTACCAAACTCCTATACATCAGTGCTATCATCTTATCCATAAAGTTTACCTTCCTTTGTGCAACCAGTACTTGTTTTTTTCCTTTAAACATCAAGAGTGCTTTGCACCATCTTATATTACCATATCAAGTGTATGTATCCACTTGTCTTACCTCCTTTGCCACCACCACAGGCTCAGAACCTAGTCTTGATTGCCTTTACAGCTTACCCAATAGCAGCACATGGTAGTCTCTCAGCAAACATTTGTCAGATGGAGAGTCTTTCAGAGTAGTTTGGAGAAATGCTTACTTCAGGTCAGGAAATTAAGTGGAAGAGATTGAACAGAACCTTGAAGGATGAGTCAGATTTGGCAGAGAGGAGAGAAGAACATTCCAGGCAGGGGAAACAGCACGAAAAAAGAGGCAAGAGGGCACAAGGCATGTGTGGTGAATATAGAATTAAGAGTAGGGAGGCACCATGCAGAGATCTAGTCCAAGAGCCCTTAACTTGTTAGTGTGTGGTGGACAGCCCCTTTGGCAGTCTGCTGAACTCTATAGGGTCCTTGTCAGAATGTTTATAATTATGTAAAATAAAATTATAAAAAAATCAATTATAATGAAATAGTATTATCAAAATATTTTTAGAAAACAAATTCACGTAACCCCGCTAAGCTAAGAACCCCAGATCCAGGCCACTCCCCTCATTTTACAGATGAAGTGATCATGAACAATTGTGTTGCTTAAGGTCATGTATGTAAGAAGTAAAGCTAGGCCTTGAACCCAGGTCCTCCCAGCTCTACATCCATTGTTGTTCCTACTATATCTCATGACTTCTAAGGAGATAGAATCCTAAACACTTACTCAGTGCTATAATACTCTGCACTAGGCCTGCACAACCTAGGGGCCAGCTGAAATCCACTAGTGGGCCTCAGATTGTACAGGCCTGGTCTACACTAAAGGAGTTCTTAATCTGGTGTCTGTGACCTTTAAAAAAAAACTTAATAGTTGTATTTCAATATAATTGGTTCCCTTTGCAATCCTATGTATTTTAGGCATTTAAAAACATTTTCTGATTCATCACTGCCAAAGGGATCCATGACCAAAAAAAAAAAATAGATTAAGAACCTCTGCTCTATAGTATCTCTGACACAGGGTAAAAAGAAACAATTTGAATGGGGAGGAGAGGTCATTTAGAATGGAATAGCCACAGCCTACTTAGGTAAGCTGAATCTCATGAATTAGGCCAAAAAAAAAAAATCCATGAAATTAAGTGAAATGTTACACAAGGTACAGTTCAATAGGAACAAAGTTGAAGAGGTGAGGTTTAGAGGGGAGGGAAGAAAAGGAAACTAGGATAGAAAAAAGAAGTAAGTTTGGAAAACACAACCCAAGACTTGTCAAGAGGTATGATTTAAAAGTGGTGGCAGACTTCAGTTATCCAGACATCTGCTGGAATGTGCCCATGCTTTGTCTTACTCTCACTCTCTCGACGAAAGGCAGAGCATCTAATTTCGTTTTTCAAAATTGAGAAGAGCAAACAAAGGGGGAAGGATTCTGTTTTGGATCTGCTTCTCCACAACAGGGAGGAGCTTGTTGCTGGGGATAGTTAACCATGCCTACCTAGATTATAACAGAGGAGAGGAAGGCCACACATATCCTTAAGTACGCCCTCAAATTGAGGAGAGATTTTGGAGAATCATTTTATGGACAGAGGCAAGTGCAGGCCACATGGCAACTCTCAAGAAGGAAAAGTCTGAAGGTTCAAAGGGAAACAGTTACAATGAGTTAGAAACAGACAGATGTATAAAGAAACCAGTGTGAATACATAATGATCTCACCAACCAATTTAGTTTTTTTTGGTTTGTTTGTTTTTAAAGATCCGTGCTGGAGAAGGAGACAAGGGCAGGAAACGCTATGAATAAAAAGGGTGGCATAGTCCTGCCAGAATAGTGTCAGGAGTGCTGAAGCTCAGCATGAGCTCAGGCGGTGAGGAGAGAGCACAATTAAAAAGGAGTCCTTGTTTTAGCTATGTTGGGAGAAAGGATTAAAGGAGAAAGAGCACTGCTTTTCAGGGTGTGTTGGATGGTGATGACTAACAACAAAGAGAAGGGAGAACTGCTTTGTGCCTATTTTTTCCTATTTTCTCTGCCAAGAAAAATGACCAAATTTTCCTTGAAAAAGCAAAAACTGCTTGTAGAGATGTGATGCCCAAGATAAATGAGGTGATAGTAAAAGAACACTAGGAGGCAGCTAGGTGGCTCAGTGGATAGAGTGCTGGGCCTGCAGTCAGGAAGATTCATCTCCAACCTCAGACAGTTACTAGCTGTGTGACCCTGGGCAAGTCACTTACCCTCTGCCTTAATACGCTGGAGAGGGAAATGGTAAACCACAATTACTTTGCCACAAAAAAAACCACCCATGTACAGTATAGTCCATGAGGTCACAGAGTCAGACATGACTGAACAACTGAACCACAACAACAAAAAGAACACTTTAACTTCCTATAATGAATTCATGTCATAAGACCCGGTATGAACTATATCCTTGGGTACTGGAGGAGCTGACAGTTGTGATTGCTGAGCCATAGTCATTGTTATTTGAAAAACTATAAAGAATAGTGGTAGCATTGGAAGGCTGGAGAAGGCAAATTTTGCCCAATCTTCAAAAAAGGGAAGAGGACTGAATCTCTTCCAGTGAGCTTGATTTCAATTTGTTGGAAAATTTTAGAACGTATTTAGAACGTTTGTTAGCAAACATCTAGAAAAGAAATGGTGGTCACAAAGAACCACTATGGCTTCATAAAGAACTGATGACATCAAACTAACTTTTTGGCCAGGGTCACTAAACTAGTAGATCATGGTAATGTGACATAGTTTACCTAAGGGCAGCTAGGTGACACAGTGAATAGATCTGTAGCCCTGGAGTGAGGAAGACCTGAGTTCAAGACCTAGCCTCAGACACTTACCAGCTCTGTGACCCTGGGCAAGTCACTTAACTCTGTTTACCTCAGTTTCCTCATCTGTAAATGAGCTGGAGAAGGAAATGGCAAACCACTACAGTATCTTTACCAAAAAACCCCAAGTGGGGTCACGAAGAGTTGGATATGACTGAAACAACTGAATGACAACAACAGCTTACCTGTGTTTTAGCACTGCTATTCTTGTGGACAAGATAGAAAGATGAGGGCTAGATGGTGGTCCATTGAGATGAGTTTGGAGCTGGTTGAATGGTCAGACTCAAAGACCAGTAATTAGTGGTTAGATGTCAGCTTGGAAGGAGATGTGTGTCTATATTTGGCTCTGTATGGTTTAAAATTTCCATGATTTGGTTAAAAACAGCATTCTTATCAAATTTCCTGATGATGCAAAGCTGGAAGAGAGAGATAGCTAACACGGCATATGATCAAGTCAGGATCCAGAAAAGGCCTTGACAAGCTAGAACACTGGGTTGGATATAAGATGAAATTTAATAAGGATAAATATAAAGTCTTAACATGGGACTCAGTTTCTTTATCACAAGATACAGGAGGCATAGTTAGGCAGCAATATCTGAAAAGGTTCTGGAGGCTCAGTATAAGTCAACAGTGTGCCATGGCTGCTAAAAAAAAGCTCATGCAATCTTGGACTGCATTAAAAGAAGAATAGCTTCCAGGAGTACAGACGTGATCAGCGCTCTATGTGCTACTCTGGTTTGACCACATCTGAGCTATTGTGTTCACTTCTGATGACTACAGTTAAAGAGAAGGTGTTGATAAGTCAGAGAACATCCTTCAGAAGGTAGTCAGAATAATTAGGGCTCTCAAGTCCGCCCGAGATGAGGAGCAGTTGAAAGAACTGGAAATATCCATCCTGGAGAAGGAAGGCGTCAGAAGTGAGGGAGTAGGATGATAGCCATCTCAAGCACTTGAAAGTCTGTCATGTGGAAAGGGGTTAAACTTACTCAGTCTCCATTTAGCAGTAACTGGGAACAATTGAGTGCAAGTTTCAAGGAGGCAAATTTCAGCTTGATGTAAGTAAATTCTTCTGTAATGATTACAATGATGTAAAAATGAATGGGGCTGCCTCGGGAAGTAGTGGCTTCCTTCTCATTGAAAGTCTTCAAGCGAATTTTAAGCGACCTCCCATCAGGCATGCTTTAGTGGGGATTCTTTTTCAAGTGTGGGTTCGACTAGACGGCTACTGAGATCTTTTTCAACCCTGAAATTCTGTGAATGACGGAGAGAACAGGAGGAGATAGCACAAAGTAACATTGGATTTTGGTTATAATATATTCACCAAGTTATTGTAAAACGATGTTGGTTGAGGCGTCATTATATAGACTTTGCCTGTACAGAGAGATAAGGCTGGAAAACAGATTAGAGTCAACAATATAAAGAGAATTGAATTCCTCTGTTCAGGCTTTTGTAGTTCAGAATTCTCTTGTAGGTTTTAGGTTGATTCGTTTTTGTTTTTTAATTTTTTATTTTTAGCAAGTGATGATAATTAAAAACTGTTTTAGGCAGATTAATCTGCCTAAATTAATCTGCCAGGTAGACATAAAAAAAAATAACTTCCAGATAGCTATCACTGAAACAGGCTTCTGAACCAATTATCAGGAAGAACAGAATGACTTTGATGTAAGTAAATTCTTCTGTAATGATTACAATGATGTAAAAATGAATTGGACTGCCTCAGGAAGTAGAATTCCTTGATAAGTTCTATTGCAGATTTGCTTGAACTCTTGATATGTAGGTGGTCTGTAGTAAGCCAAAGTAGATAGCAGAAAAGAAATGAGTTGAGAGTATTTTTTCCTAAAGAGGGAGAAGCCAGTTAAGAAGATTTAGATTCCCAATGGGATTCTGAGTCCATTTAACATCTGTTACAATTCCTGAGTTATATCACAGTACAATGGAAATTCACATAGAGCTATTTAGATTTTCTTTCTTTACATCAAAACTCTGCTTCCTGGGTCCCCTCTGCATGTTTCTACAGCATTTCTACCCACATTGCAATGAAGTTCCTCACCCTTTTCACTCTTTTTTTTTTCAGCCAAAAACAAGGTTTATTGAAGATTACCATATTAGCCAGACTCTTAAGGATTCTGAGCATCTGTGGGCTATTGGCTAGATTGTGAAAATCTGAGCAGTGGCTGGGTTATAAAAATCTGAGCACTCCTTTCACTCTTACAGCATCTCTCTTGGCAGACATTTCTGTTCCATAATTTTACCATCTATCTCCCTTTATTGAAAATTAACATCAAAATTCTTTCTGGGGAGCTGGACCACAGACCAAAAGTCCCCTGTTGCACAAGAAGAGGAATAGGAAGCCTAAATTTTGAGGAAATTTTAAATTCTTTTTGTTTCTGGCACTGGCAATGCCTTTAGTATAATATTCTAATACTTCAGTGGACCGGTGATCTTATTTATGAGGGTAATCCCTTTGACATTGCAGATCTCAACCCATTAATGCCTCCCATTCTGTTCATCTTTTGCCCATTCTTCTCCATGTTTTACACATATACTCCAATGACCATTAATAATGAAGTTGGTAAATCTTTACATCTAGAAGTTGTATATATCTGGATTTATTGGGACCTACATCTTGGGTTGCAGCGGGTTATAAATGTGAAACAGGAAAAGGTACTGGAAAAAATACAAAAAGAATATGTGGGTGTCAAGAATCAGGCTAGGGATCAACAACAGTTGTGTCATTGTGGAGTACTCAAAAGCAATGAGGTCAAAAGCCATGGGTGAGAGCTAGATGGATGGTCAAGGAACAAATGAACTAAGTATCTAGGAGGTGAGCAGGTACCGATATTCAAGATTTAGGCAGAAATCCAGTGGTGAGAATGGGGCAAAATGGGAACAAATGGAGAAACAACAATATCATGTCAAAAATTATATTGAATTTGATAATTGGGAAAGCATTCTGCCTCAGTCATCTTTCCTGCTTACATGAGAGTTGATCCACGGATAAATTCAGTTTATTCATGAATAGGGGAAGGCAAACATATTATGGATCAAGAGAGGAGTGCAGGGGCATAAGCATAGGTAGTTCCTGATGTTTTGTGTTTTTTTTTTTAGGATCCCTTGAAGTCAGCTCTTAGTTACCAATAACTATTCAATGCCTAATTCTAAACTAGTTCCCTTATTTCTCCCATTATGTTCCTGGGATGCTCAGCACTCCCACATCTGTCTGAGGAGCCTTTGGAAATTCTTTCTCCCACTTTGAGGAGTTACTAGCCCCAGTTAGAGACTCTGGGACAAGATATGGGATATATTGGGGTAGAGGGCAGACGAGTCCATTCCTTCCTTGTTCACCCAGGTGCTGGCTGGGATGAATGTCTACTCCTCTGAATTTGAACACATCAAGGAAGAGTATGATGTCCGTGGCTACCCCACCATCTGCTATTTTGAGTAAGTCCCCAGCTCCCTAGTCTTAAGTGCCATTCCTCTTCCCCAGTGGCACTTATTCCCCTTATATCCCTCTTCAATACCCCTTGCCCCAATTCTTGAGCTGAGCCCCCTTTTGTGTCTCCACATTCCACAGGAAAGGGAAGTTTCTGTTCCAGTATGAAAACTATAGGTCCACAGCCAAGGACATTGTGGAATGGATGAAGAAGTAAGTCTTTGCACTTCAAGGAATATGTACATGTAGTTCTCAAAGGGAGGGCATCTATCTTGCCCTGCCCTGTAATGTTCTTTTGCTTAGGAGGAACATTAAGGGTGGGGGTGGGAAGTGGGTAGTGGGGATAATGGGGAAGATCTGTCCTTAAAAGTTTTCCCCAGATTGGGGTCCTGGTCAATACTGGGTTCTTTTGATTCATTTAGTTCTAACAGGTGGCCTATTTGGGTGAAGAATTCAGTAGGGTTCCAGCTGTCCCCATTGGTCTGTGACATACTTGAGTAAAGTGTCAGTATATTTGGATTGGGTGGCCTGGAACAGTGTAGGATGGTGGCCCAGCTAATCTTGCCAGTTCTCTTGAATCAGTTGTCTTCTGAAGTCTTCAGATATGTCCCTAACACCCAGAGAAAGAGATCTTTCTCTTTTATTGCCAAACTTGGGAGGCCTTACTCTAGGGCCCTTACCCTTGCTTTATTCATTCCTTCGCTCAGAACCTACAGTTTGTAAACCACTGTGCTAAGTTTAGTAGAGACACAAAGACTGACACAGTCCTTGCCATGTATTTGGAGAGCTAATACATATACGTACCAATATCATAGCATTTCGAGGTTACCTCCATTCCCCATCCCCGAATGCTTCTCCACTTATCCATCCTTTAAAGCTCAATTCCTATCTCCTCCATACAATTCATTCCTCCATACAATTTTCTTTGAGCACCCTGGGTAGAAGTGATCTCTCTGTCTTTTAAATTTTTATGGCACTTAAATCTGCATGTGGCACACGTCAAATATTTGACCTTTATTGTAGTTACTTTTGTATACATGAGAGATTAGGAAGGGAGAGAGAAGCACATTTCAGACTGGAGAGAATAGCTCAAGAAGAGTTAAAATGAAAACTAGCATTATTAGAGGCAGTATGGAGCTCATCATTGCTTAAGATCAGACTGTGGGGGGAATATTTAGAAAATCGGATGGGTTGGCTGGGGCTAGACAATGAAAATCCTTGGATGCCATGCTAAGAAATTTGGACTTTCTTTCTTCTTTGGGAAATTAAGAGCCATTTGAGGTTGTTTAGAGGTAGAATTATTTGATTTAATAAGTAAGTTAGGAAGCTTAATCTGTAGAAGAATGTAGTGTAGATCAGGGAAGCCTGTTAGAATGCTGCTGCAATAATCAGAAAAAGAGCAGATGAAGGTTTATAAGCCCTAAGAATGTATCCCTGACAATGGAAAGGAATAAATACCAGAGACATTGAAAAGGAAGACTTGATAGGCATCAGTAAATGCTTTGATGTAGGGAATGAAGGAAAGAGAATGCTCTGTTTCAGATGTGGAAAACTCTTAGTCTGTAGTAGTTAGCTTGGTATCATGGAGATAAACACTTTAGTTTTACTCTACTACTACTTTGATGTGTGACTTTGGTCAAGATACATTGCCTTTGTTGCCCTCAGTTGGATTAGATGATTTCTGGTCTATTTAGCTGCTAAAGTGCACGTTTGACCATTTCACTTTCCTACTCAACAAACATTAGTGGCTCCCTCTTGCCTTTAGTGTCAAATGTAAAATCCTCTATTTGAAGAGCTTTTAGAACCTTTCACAGCCTGGCCCCTTTCTGCTTTTCCAGTCTTTTTACATTTTATTCCTCTCCATAAACTCTAAGATCCAGTGACACTGAACTTCTTGCTGTTCTTGAACATGGCACTCCCTCTCCCAGTTCTATGCTTGTGCATTAGAGGACCCCTATGCCCAGAATGCTGTCCCTCCTCACCTCCACCTCCTGGCTTCCCTGATTTCCTTCAAGACTCACCTCAGATCCTACTTATTCAGGAAGTCTTTTCTGGTCCACTTCCTCCATCCCCTCCACCAGTGCCTTCTGCTGAGATTACCTTCCATTTGCCCTGTACATACCTTGTATGTACAGACTTGTTTATATGTTGTCTCTTCCATTTGTTAACTCCTTGATGGCAGATGTTGTGTTTTTCGCCTCTTTTTTATATCCTCAGCACTTAGTAGAGTGGCTGGCACAAAGTGTGCTGTGATGACAGCTAACATTTATATAGTACCTTCTATATGCCAGGCACTGTGCTAAGCATTTTTTTAAAACCTTTCATTTGATTCTCACAACAACCCTGGGAGGTAGGTGCTATTATTATCCCCATTATGTCGAAACTGAGGCAAACAGGTTAAATGATTTCTCTACGATTATACAGCTAGTAAGTGTTTGGAGCTGGATTTGAACTCAGGTCTTCTTGACTTTGGGCCTTATGTTCTATCCACTATACCTTCTCACTGCCTCTGAATAAATACCAGTTGACTAGACTCAACTCTAAGCTCTCTTCCAGCTCTAACATCTATAATTCTTTAATAGTGCCATTTTCAAAAATAAGGTCATTGAACCAAATTGGCCAGAAGGATAAGTTTGGGATGTGTTGAGTTTATGGAGAATACAGATACATCTAAGAAGAAATGTCAAGTGAACAGTTCAAAATGTTGGACTGGAGCATAAGAGAGAGAGGTCAGGCTAGACATATAAATGAGAAAGCTGTCACCATTGAAATACATGCCAAAGAGAGTATACATTCTATGAAGAACAGTGAATATTTCTTTACTGAAAACCAGAGCTGAGTTAGGGGCTACTCCCAGCAACTGGGTGGATGAAAAATAAAGCTATCGGAGAAGCAAGAAGAGAACTAGCATATTGTAATATTACAGAAACCAAAGGAAGAGAAGTTAAAGGTTGAGGGAGCAGTCAGCATCAAGATCACTTCCAGCTCCAAATCTTTGGTCCAGTGATCATGAAGTCAAGGAGAATCTCAAAGGTGCAAAGTATTGTCAGTTCACTAGTAATTGATGAACTTTGAGGATGTGTTTCAGTGGAGTGATAGGGATGGAAGCCAGATCGCAGGGAGTTGTAGAGGGTGGTATAATAGCCACTCATTCAAGAAGTTTGGCAGCAAAGTGAAAAAAAAACTGGGCCAATAACTGGAGCAGGGAACAAGACTACATAAAAGGGGGGACCTGAGCTTGTTTGAACACAGGAGAAGTAGCTGGTGGGAAGAGAATGAAAATTCTGGAAAAATACAAACAATACTAGATGTCTCAGGATTTAAAAAAGAATGTGATCCAGGGCACTGACAAAGAAATTCTCCTTAAAGAGGGTTCAGCACTACTCCTTCCTCCGAGACTAGAGGAAAGGATGGTCATAGAAACAAAGATATGTTGAAGTATAGACAGTGAGTGCAGGAGCTCATGCCAGTTGCCATCAGTGTTCACAGTAATACAGCAGTCAAGATTTGAGAGTGGAGGTGAAGGGTTTGGTGGATTAAGGAACTTGAGGTTCAGAATAGTTGTTTTTTGCATTTTTATTTAGTTTTTTTATTCTGAACTTAACAAGCTTACAAAAAAAATTAACATTTTCACATTTAAAACAAAAACATAAAGAGTATCGTATACAAAACTGAATCTCTTTTCCAAGTAGTAACTTGCCTTTGAAAAAAATATGTAAGTTCAACACATTGCTTTCAAAACTGCATTCTTCTGAATTTCCTTGTATTCTATGGATACTTTTAAAAAGTTATGTTAAAGAAAAAGAAATATTTCAATGACACTCTTTTTTTTTCTTTCCTTTTCTGTGACATCACCATCAATATCCCTTTCCCCAAACCTACACCAATTGAAAACAGAAAGAAAAAAATTAAAAAAAAAAAACTTGTTACAAATATACATAGTTAAGCAAAATAAATCTGCACCATGACCGTGTCCAAAAATGTGTCTCTTTCTGCATCTTGAGTTCATCATGCATCTGTCTGGAAGTTGGTAACATGCATCATCATAGGCCCTTTGGAGAGGTCGTTGGCCATTGCTGTGATTAGTCTTGCAGCACAACAATATTCCGTTGTATTTATACACTACAATCTGTTCAGCCATTCTCCAATGGATGGGCAACCCCCTTAATTTATAGTCTTTTCTTTTAATCCCTCCTTCAGGATCAGGACATTGGTTTGTTTGCATCCCGCCAGTATTATCCTTCTTTAAGCCCCATTGCCCAGTCTCTGCCTGCTTTCCTGTTGAGCTAGATGTATTTCTCCACCAGCCACTTTGTGTATAAGTTGTTCAGTCTAGATAAGAGTGAGGTTCATCCTATGTCCACTCTTCCCCACCCCTTCCTCCATGTATCTGTACACTATTTCTTAAGCACTCCAATTTTGAAAAATATCAGTTTCCTCCTTTCCCCTCCCCCCCTCCTTTCTACACTAATATGTTTATTTCTTTCCCTTCCCTTCTTTTTGCCCTCTTAAAACTGTCAGAACAGAACCAGTCTACCCCCCAGGTCCTCTGTTTTTCTTAATTAAATTCCTCAATGCTCTTTGAAAGTGTTAAAGAGACACTGGTTTCTTCTCCCTCATTCAAATGTTAGACCTTCAGTCATCTTACAGTCCTTTCCAATTGAGCAAATATAGTCTAGGTTTCACTTGAGTCTTGTCAAAGATTGAACTTGAACCCACCTCTTTTTTATTCTTTGCACTGTGCCATTGTGTCTCCAAGATTAAATATTTAAAGTTAAATTAATGATGTGGTAGTTCCCAGAGTAACTTAGTGTTTGTCCATAGCCTCAGGCTGGGCCTTTATGTGCTTCTAGAACAAAGGCTGGTCCAGAAAAAGGTATTTTCCATCCACATGGACTCTAAGCTGCTTTGCATTAATCTGGGGAATTTTTATTCCAAAGAAGACAGAGGTTATGAAGGAGAGCATTGCAGCTATGAGGGATAAACTAGGCAAAGGCACAGATCTGGAAGATAGAATGTCATGGAGTGGGAATATGTAGCCACTTTGTTCTGGACTGGAGCATAGAGGGCACTACCCACACTCCTGCCAGGAAGCCAGACAGAGTAGGAGCTACAGTGACTTGCCAGCTGTTTTCAGTCCTCATTTAGGTCTGCCAAAGTCTTGATGGATGACTGTGATCCTTTCTGTGGGATGTTCTAGCCACAGTTGATCCCCTAAACTTCCTGTTCAGACCAAAGCTCTCAGGTGCTTTACAGTTAAGTATGCTAGAAGTGAAAAAGAACCAGAAAAAGCTGTTACTTTTCATGACTCTCCAAGTCTGTGGGATAAAATACCTGGATATCAATAGCCATCTGTTCCAAATGCCATGGCAAGGGAGAGGTGGTATAAACTTCAGAAGATTGTGGGTGACTCTGGGTAATTTTCTAAAACTGGACATGGAAATTTCCTTTATCTTTGTGTTTGTGTAATATTTCTGGAATGGATTTGTTGGTCATGGCCACACTGACTCTTTCTTTCTCACTCTGTGGAGTACCACCATGTGAGAATTATGTGCCTGTACAATCCCATACTGAAGAGCTCGATCCTTGCTTCCTCATTACTTAGGTCTAGCTCCTCTGCTAATTATCTAGACCAAGAATGTTGAGTTAAATTAATAAATGATAACACATTTTTTGCCTAAACATAATTCTAAGTAATTTTATTTTTCCTCACTAAAAGCAAACTAGGAAAAAAATAAGTTTTTTGGGGGGGAAAAGACCCCTTTAACACTTTTTTTTAAAGCACTGTTGTTTTTTGTCCTTCAGTATAAAAATATATTTCTACAGACTACTTCAGGGAATGATTTGGTTTGCAGATACCACTGACATATTCTATGGACCCATGTGAAACAGCTCTCCCTAGACCAAATGGAAAACTTAATTCCTCAAAGTGAGAGACTAGCCAGAATTAACATAGCAGCTTTTAGACCAAACAGTTAGTTTCTATAGGCACTTTGGAATACTAGTAGCATACATACCTTTTGGAAATACTAGCAGCATACATACCTTTGGAAATACTAGTAGCATACATACGTTTTGGAAGTACTAGTAGCATACATAGACAGATTCTGTATTGAGGGAAAAAATAGGGAAAAAAATTTTATAGAACAGAGTTTCAGAAATGTAGTCACTCTGACGTTTTGACCAGGATAGATAAATTTTGTGAACTCCATTGGTCCTTTGGCCTCAAAAGTCACATAATATAGGAAAATATCAAGGTTCAGCAACCTTTTGTGCTTAGGGGAAGATTACTGGCCAAAAAGAGTGAGTTGTCAATATCCAGGAAACAAAGGGAGAAGGGAAAAGAAGCCCTAGAAATAAGATTTTTAAAGAGAAACTGAAGAAATAGGAATACGCAACTGAGGTGGTATAGTACCCCAAGAGATTTGCTGTTGTTGAAATAAAATTCTGAGTATCTGGTTTTATGTTCCTTTTTCATTTGTGTTTTCTTGTGTGCCTATTCTTAGAGTATCTTAGAAGTGCAGACTTTTCATAGTCCTGTAACACTGGCAGATAAATGATAACTAAATTAAACGAGGCAGATGATCAGAACCAGCAGCCCAGGATTAAACCTTCCATGGGTACAAATGGTCAGAAGCAAGCCATAGGTATAGAAACCAGAAAGTCCAGGCAAAAAGTGAGTCTGTGGGGTGAGCTGATTGGAGCAAGCCTAGTTACCAGGAAGTCCAAGTAAAGATATAGGATAGTCATGATATCTCTGGTGATGATAAGTCAGACATCTGGGAACCCAGAAGGCAGTGCAGAGATGAACTAGTTCAGGGCATCATTTGTCAGGACAAAGGTCTAGCTCCAACGGTGCAGAGGAGAGAATCTGCCCCAACCTGTTGTGAAGTGAGCAAAGGGCCAGGATTCAGAGGTCAATTAGAGCAAAGCAGAGGTACTAAATATCAGAAATACAGGAATAAGCCTCATTCTGGGACAAAAATGACTTGCCCTCTGGCAGTTTTTGTACTTCCTACAACTAGAGGTGCTTACAAGAAGTCATTGAAACTACCTAAGAATGCAGAAGCAGTGTGACTGCAGACTTTCTGTGATTACCATAGAGATAGGACAATTAAGGCTACAGAAGTATGCTTAAGTGTTCTGCATGCCTCCCTTTTAAAAATTACCTCTTTTTTTGGTCATTTGTTTTCACATCACATCTACTTCTAAATATGTCTTTCACTCTTCCCTACCCACTAAGCTATCCCTTGTTACAAAGATTTAAAAAGAAAGAAGGGGGGAAAAAAAGCAGTTCAGAGGAGGGGAGGGGAGAATGTGCCAGGTACTATGCTAAGTGTTTTACAGATATTTATTTCATTTGATCCTCACAACAACCCTGAGAGGTAAGTGCTAGTATTTTCCCATTTTGCAGTCGAAACTAGTTAAGTGTCTGAGGCCAAATTTGAGTTTTCCTGACTCCAAGCCTAACATTTTATCTATTTAAATCAGTTGTGTCTGATAATATATTCATTAATCCAAATGCATAGTCCCCCACCTCAAAAAAGGAAGGAAGTAAATTTTCTCAACTCGTTTTAGGTACCAAACTTCATCATTATAATTGTACAGCACTGAATTTCTTTTTTGTTGTTATTTTTTCTGTTTATATCAATTTTGTCACTATGTACATTGTTTTTCTGGTTCTACCTACTTAAGTGCATCAGTTCATAAAAGTCTCCCTGTCTTTCGCTGAACTTGTCACGTCTATCATTTCTTAGAGTACAGAAACATCGACAGAACAGTAGACTCAAAGGCATCAGGGACTTCAGGGGCCGCTGGTCCAGTCCCTTTATTTTGGAGATGAGGAAATGGGCCCAGTGAAGATGAATTGATTGCCCAACTCATTTACCTTCATTGACCCTCTACCATGTGTTGAACCATCCTTTCCTCACTTGGGGGAATATCTACTTTATTCCCAGTTGTCTGCCACTGCCAAAGGGCTGCTGTGTAATCAGGGTGCAGAAGGGCCCTTTCTGTCTATCCGATGCCCTTCCCATCCATGACTGACAGGGAGATCTGGGTCAGAGTGCACCTCAGAGGAGAAGATCATAACCAGCCTGCTGTGGAAAATGAGGAGCATTCTGTTTTATTTCATTGACCACAAAATTATGAACATTCTTCTCCTGGAACCTTGGTTTTGTTGCTGAAAACTTGTCCAATCAGATAGCACTGGCTCCATTTTGTATCTGTCAGCATAAATTGGTTTTAAGTATTAGCAAACATGCAGTTTGGAAAATGAAGCTTGTGGCACGGAAGCAACTGGGAATACATGTCACCAGTGCTGATATTTTGAGCTTCCAGGCAATCTTGCATCCGAGAACTTAAGAGCTTTTAGGCTTTGTCAGGGTAGGAAGTCCACATAAATCCCTTGTCATAGTGAAGGTTCATAAGCCTTCATACTCTCATGGGCCTTTTCCTTCATGGTGACTTATCTTACCTTGGGCAGACAACCAATTGCTCTGGTATTACACCTCCATCCTAATCCTCTTCCCCTCTATGCCCTTGCCTTACCCAGTCTTAACTTCTCTCAACTCATCTTTTCTATTCCCTCCTTCCCCCAGCCCCACACAGTGAGACAAACACAGGAGCCAGTTTTCACAATGGCTGTCCCTTGCTCTCGCTGGATATTTGCCCCTTTGCTAAAGAGAGAAAGCAAACAAACCCTACATCCTTGACAGGAGGCAGGATTTGCTAAGCTGATTTGAGTCATATATAAAAAAGTGCTCTCTGTAATAGGATACCAGCAAAGTTCATCAGTTTGGGTAAGAGCAGAGGGGGAGGAAAGGCTCTCTGCTGTTCTTTTCCTCTTCCTAAGTCTCAAGGCTGGTTTTTGGTTGTTTTCAACGTCACAGCCATTGCTTTCCTCATCATTTTGACTGTCCCTTGAGATTAGTGAGGCTGGGCTTGGGTCTGTGCAGGACAGCAGGGTCCTTTTTGTAGCCTGTGGCTGGCAGATGACATCCACTCAGCTCTACCTATTTTTGGTCTTCCAGTCCACAAGCACCACAGCCCCAGGTCCCCGAGGCTGCCTGGGCAGATGAGGGAAGCGTCGTTTATCACCTGACAGATGAAGACTTTGACAAGTTTGTGAAGGAGCACTCTTCTGTCCTCATCATGTTCCATGCCCCATGTGAGTGGAATGCTTTTCTTCCCCCAACTCTTCACCCCCTCCCCTCAGGATCACCTCACCTTGACTCTAAACATGGTTTCTGAAATTTTCAGCCTTTCAAAATAGTCATGATACAGAAGTCTTTATTAATTGTGCATAGCACTATACCGAGTTCTTCTCTTCAAAGATAATTATGCAATTATACTCTCACAGTAGAAGCTCAAAAAGAATTAACTGAGTTAGGAATTATGAGTGAGTTCTCCCCTGTCCCTCTTCCTATTTACTCAATGTGTACTCTGGAAATGCAAAGCCATTTCAGTGCCAAACTGAAGGGAATATGATGCCAACAGAAACCATATAATACATTCTCATGTTTATTGGATAGCTTTGAATTAGCTTCAGAAACTTGTGAATTTGTGTGAGTACTCCTAGGCCCCATGCTGGTCCTCGGGACAGGAGAAGGGATTAACTGATTGGGTAGTGCTTCCTGAAACAGAGAGCTCTTAGAGGAAATCTCAAAGGAAAGGGCAGCATGGGGCCTCTGTGAGGATTGCTCCCTAGAACCAGAGTGGACTTTTTGGACCACAGGTACATAAAGTAGTCTGAATGCCATCTTCTCTTTCCACCCCCATCTCTCTCCCATGTCTCTGTAAATAACCTGAACTAGCAAGTGGTGGATGAGAGAGAACAGAAGAGATTTGAAAACATGAGAAATAACTCTTGGGAAGGAGAGAGGGATCCTGCCCTGGCAGATAGCAGTGGGGAAGGTGCCTCCAGCTGGAGATAACTTATGTAAGACTTGAAGGGGGAAGCCCCAGAGCAGGTAACATGTTTTCCTATCAGGAAAAAAGCCTCAGTCGCGGAATCATTGAACATGAGGAAGACCAGGTAATGAAATAGGATAACCTTAAAAACTCTGGATTAAACACTTGAATTTGATGCTGGAAATCTCTGGAAACTTCTTTTGTTATCTTTGCACAGGAGAGAGGAGACTGATGCCTTGAGAAAAAAAAATGTTCACTATTGTATGTGAGGTAGATGGTAGATCAGAAAGAATGGACTAGGACAGAGGGTCGGTGCCTTAAAGTAGGGTTGGGGGTGGGGGGAAACAAACAAACAAAATAGAAAAGCCTGGCATGATTGGCATTCTGTCAACCTCTTACATACTTCTTATTCAGGAACTCTCTCTGGCATCCTCCAGAGCCAGCTCGTTAGGACAGAGAGGTAGCATTACAGTCACCTCGCTGGCTAAAAAGTTCTCTCCAGGCCATTCTCATACATGCTGATGGAAGCAAGTTTAGGAGCAATTTACTTCCCCGTATCTGGAAGAAAATGGTCCCTCCCTGCTCCTTTCCCTCCTCCCCCTCCCCCACCCCTGTCACCTACACCAGCAGTAAAGACAGAGGACAGCAGGTCCTTGACTATTTCTAGCTTGGGAAACTCTATAAGGCTTGTCTGCTTCAATCTGTCTCCCCACAATCTTGTTCCATCTCCGAAGAAAGCCCAACGCTGAAGTAAAGGTCAGGAATCATAGAATTCTATTCTGCAGATAAAGCCCAGCAACGTTTCTGCCCACGCTTAAAACCAGCTGTGTTGTACATGTAACACACCTGGGGAAGGAGGGAGGGCTTGGTGATATATTTGTAGGATGTACATATGAGATTCCTTACATTAAAATTGTAAATTGTTGTAAAATTCTAAGTTCTAGGGCTCCAAATTGGTGAGAGTAAATTTTATACCTCTTTTCACAATATTATTGCATTCATATTAACACTTCTGGTTGAGAAATAAATATTTTTTGTCCTTGTTCCTTTGGCAGTCTTGGGCATTTGCATATCACTGCAGCAACTGATATTTGCCCTGTACTTGAGGACAGGCAGCTTGACTCCCTTCCTTTTCTTCCCAGTATAGTCATCTCATCTTAGATCATAGAGGTGAAGCCCTGCACTAATTAGGCAAAGAGGAATACAGATCATTTCTCTGACATGATGTATGAATCCATTGGTTGCCCTATAGGTCGTCATCCATAGGTATTTATTCAGCACTCTGATTCCAAATCAAGTGTTCTTTCCACTCTCCTGCACCCACAATATGGATTCATTTCTCTTTGCTTAGCAGAGTGGGAGGGAGCAAGGCTGACTAGCAGAGTTGTTTGACCCACCTGCTAAAGAGCCGTGGGATGGCCATGACCCTCCCTAATTAATCCTCTCCAAATATTCCTTTGTGTCTTCTCCATCAAGGAAAATAATTATTTAACTGGAAAGGGTAGAGCTAACATGCTTAAGGAATAGGAAACCCTCATAGATAAATAAAGAGTAAAATAACACTTAGTTCCTTTAAATGATTTTGATTCTTCAGCCCAGGGAATCCCATCCCAGGGTGCAAAGAGTGCAAGGAAGAACTACTGCCAGTAATCTTTGGAAAATCATGGCAAACAGGAGAGGTGCCAGTAGACTAGAGATGACAGAGCACAGGCTCCAAAACTGCAGCCCAGGAACTTGCTGTCCATCCCCAGCACATTTCCAGAACAGGTTGTCAAGCAGCATGTGAGCAGTTGGGGAAGATGGGAATCTGAGATCAAGTCAGGATCTCAAAAGAACCTCATTACCGACTTTTGACTGGGAGATCAGGCAGTGTTACAGATGTAATGTGTCTGGATTTCCCCAAGGCATTTGATAGAAGGTCATGTGACATATGAATAAATAAGGTCACACACATAACACAGAGATATAGCCTCATAAAAATGATAGAAGAAGATGGGCTAACAGATGCTGTGGCTCCCTGAATTCATAGCTGTTGAACAGCTGTCCTCACTTGATCTGTGTGAACCTAAAAGTTGGCCTCTCCAGGGCTATGTCCCAGTACTCTGTCCTGTCCAGCATGTTTATTGATGACATGGAAAAAGATAGAAGAGGCTTATCAAATTTGCAAATGACACAAAGCTGGGAGCAATACCTTATTTGATAGAATTAGTGTCCGTAGCAGTATTGACAGGCATTACAGATAGGGCAAAACTAACAGGATTAAATTGAAAAGAGATGTAAGTGAAGTCCTGCATTTAGGTTAAAAACATCAATTGATTCAATTAAGGTAGGGGAGTCCTGTCATAACTGTGGTTCATGTGAAAAGATTTGCAGCTATTAACTGAGTGCAAGCTAGGTGTGACATCACAGTGACATGAGTGCCAAAAATAGTTAACACAATCCCTTAGGCTATATTAATGGAAATGGGCTGATCAAACAGAGGGAGGAAATAGAACCATGGTACCCAGCAATTTTTATTCCACATCTAGGTTATTATATTCAGATCTGAGAGCCACATTTTAAGACAAACTGAAGAGTGACTAGGTTGGTAAAGAATCTGTTAACCCGTAGTCAGTCAGGGATCAGTCAACAAACTTTTTTTTTTTTTTAAGGCAATTGGGATTAAGTGACTTGCCCAGGGTCACACAGCTAGTACGTGTCAAGTGTTTGGTCTGAGGCTGGATTTGAACTCAGGTCCTCCTGACTTCAGGGCCAGTGCTCTATCCGCTGCACCACCTAGCTGCCCTCAACAAACATTTATTAAATGCTTACTGTGTATCAGCCACTGTGCTTAGTGCTAAGGATATAAAGAAAGATTAAAGCATGGTCCCTGCTCTTAAGGAGTTCACATTTTAATGGAGGAGACAACATGAAAATAATTCTGTATTCATAAGATATATGCAGTGCAAATGGATGGCAGTCTCACTAGGAAAGCACTTCTGCAGAAAGTGGGATTTGAGCTGAGACTTGAAGGTCGAAGTGAAGCAGGGGAGCACTTGATGGATGGGGTCAGCCAGGACAGAGGCACACAGGTGGGAGGTGGGGTCCCAGCAAGAAGGTTAGTGTGGGTGCATCCCAAAATAGAAAGATAGGATGGGGCCCAGCTGTGAAGGACTCTAAAATCCAAGCAGAGTATTTTATATTTGATGACAGAAGCAATAAGGAAACACTGGAGCTGATTGGGGTGGGGGGTAATGTGGCAAAACCTATCTTTAGGAAGATCACTTGGGCAGCTGAGTGGAGGACAGATTGGAGTCAGGAGGGCCTCAGGGCTGGGAGACCAACAAGAAGACTCTAGTCACAGTCCAGGCTTGTAGGAGAGAGGTGTGGAGCTTGAAAGGACAGGACTTGGCCACAGATTGGATGTGTGGGATGAGTGATGCTGTTGAGGCTGTGAGTCAGGGTGACTGGGAGGATGATGGTGTCCTCAACAGTCCTATGGAACATTAGAAGAGGGTAAGGTTTGGGAGCAAAGATAACGAGCCCTATTTTGGACGTGTTAAGTTTGAAAGACGTTAGGCCAAGATATGTAGGTTTGGAAATCATCTTCATAGACATGATAATTGAACCCATGGGAACTAATGAGATCACTGAGCAAGATAGTATAGAGGGGAAAAAGAGGAGGGTTTGGGGCACAGCCTCAGGCAACACCCACAGTTAGTCAGCCTCTTCTGGATAAAGATGCAGAAAAGGAGACTGAAGAGACAGGTCCGAGAACTAAGAGTAATGTCCTGAAAGCCCAGAGAAAAGTAAGTAACTGGGAAAAGAGAGTGATCCACAGTATCAAAGGCTGCAGAGAGTTCAAGAAGGGTGAGGATGGAGAAGAGTCTTGGCAGTTGCCAAGAGATCATTGGTAACTTTGGAGAGCACAGTTTTAGTCAAATGATGAGGTCAGAAGCCAGACTGCAGAGAGTTTAGAATTGAGCAAGAAGAGAGAAAGTAGAGGCACCAATTGTAGACAGCTTTCTCATGGAGTTTATCTAAGAAGAGGAGTAAACATATGGGATAATAGTGGGGATGGTAAGATCAGGAGGGGTTATTTTTTGAGGATGGGGGTGACATGGGCATGTTTGTAGCCAGCAGAGAAGCCAGTAGACAGGGAGAGATTGTATTGAAGATCAATGATAGAGTGGGGATGGTTGAGGGGACGATCTGCTGAAGATGATGAGACAGAATGAGCTCAAGGTTACATGCAGAAAGGTTTACCTTGGCAAGGAGAAGGGCTGTCTTTCATGTCAGATAGCTAGTTGAAGGAACTGTTTAGCCTAAAAAAGAGGAGTCCCATTAGCTTTCTTTAAAGTGCCATCACAGCTTTTCTTTAAAGTGCAATGAAGTTCTTTTGAGATCCTGACTTGATCTCAGATTCCCATCTTCCCCAACTGCTCACATACTGCTTGACAACTTGTTCTGGAAATGTGCTGGGGATGGACAGCAAGTTCCTGGGCTGCAGTTTTGGAGCCTGTGCTCTGTCATCTCTAGTCTACTGGCACCTCTCCTGTTTGCCATGATTTTCCAAAGATTACTGGCAGTAGTTCTTCCTTGCACTCTTTGCACCCTGGGATGGGATTCCCTGAGCTGAAGAATCAAAATCATTTAAAGGAACTAAGTGTTATTTTACTCTTTATTTATCTATGAGGGTTTCCTATTCCTTAAGCATGTTAGTTCTACCCTTTCCAGTTAAATAATTATTTTCCTTAATGGAGAAGACGCAAAGGAATATTTGGAGAGGATTAATTAGGGAGGGTCATGGCCACCCCACGGCTCTTTAGCAGGTGGGTCAAACAACTCTGCTAGTCAGCCTTGCTCCCTCCCATTCTGCTAAGCAAAGAGAAATGAATCCATATTGTGGGTGCAGGAGAGTGGAAAGGTGAAGGTAGACTTTTGTTATGGATTGCTCCAGTGGGAAAACTAAGAAAAATGTGTGGAAATTATAAGGAAGCTGGTTTCAGTTTGACATAAGAGAACTTACCAACCCTGATGGGATGATAATGGATGATAGGGAGAAGACAGGATGATTTGGCTCTTAATTGGCTTCTGTTTTTGCTAATAAGGTGAATGATCACTGACATGAGCAAGATAGAACAAAAACAGCTAACAAGGAAATTAAACCCAAGGTAAGTGAGGAGATGGTGGGAGAGCACTTAGCTGTTCTTACTGTGTTTAAGTCATAAGGCTTGGACAAATTATATCTCAGGTCCTGAAAGAACAGGTAGAACTCAATACCAAAGAATGAGAGCTGGGAGGGCACTCAGACCTCATTGAATCCAATCCTCGCCTGAACAGGAATCTTCTCTTAAATCTCTAATAAGTGATCATCTGGCCTTTTCTTGGAGGTATCCAGTGACAGGGAATTTGGGGCCCAGTATGAAAGCTTATTCCACTTTTGGACAGTTTTAATTTTTAGGAAGTTTTCTTTTACATTGAGCTAGACTTTCTTCTCTGAAAGTTCTTCCCCATTGCTCATAATTCTTTACCCTGGAGCTAAACAAGACAAATTTAGTCTTTCTTCCAAAATAAAGCCCTGCAAAATGCTTGAAGACAGTTCTCATGTCGTCCCCTATCTCCCCTAAGTCTTTTCAATTTATTCCTTTTAAAAATTCATCTTATTAGATTTGTCCGATAATTCTAGCCTGTCAGGATCTCTTTGGATCTTGATTATTCCATCTAGTATGTCAGCTATCCCTCCCAGCATCGTAACATCTGCAAATTTGATACTCTATCTGTGTCTTCATCCAAGTCATTGATAAAAATATTAAACAGAACAGGGCCAAAATTATATCCCTGGGACATTCCAGGGGAGACCTCCCTTCAGGCTGACATTGACCCAATAGAGACTGTTATTTGGGCCTTGCCCAACTGGTTTAAAATCCACTCAGTTGTACTACCATCTATCACACACCATCTTATCCACAAAGATAGAATGAGAAACTTTTAAAAATGGTTTGCTGAAATCTGAATAAACAGTCTCTCTATAGCATCCTCCTGATCTACAAATATAGTAATTCTGGCCAAAAAGAAAAGAGGTTAGTCTGGCCTGACCTGGTATTGATGAAGCCCTACTGGCTCTTAGAAATCACTTCCCATTCTAAATGCCCACAAGCCATCCCTTTAAATATATTCTTAATTTTGCCAGGACTCAAAGTCAATCCTGTGTGGTTTAAAGAATCTATCTTCTTCCCTTTCTTAAAAAATCAGGACAATATTTACCTGGCTTAAATCCTGCCTCAGCCCTCTGCTCTCTCTGAGATTACAGCCAGCAGCCCAGAACTCAGATCTACCCATTCTGTCAGGACCTGAGATACAGTTTGTCCAGGCCTTATGACTTAAACACAGTAAGAACAACTAAGTGCTCTCCCACCATCTCCTCACTTACCTTGGGTTTAATTTCCTTGTTAGCCATTTTTGTTCTCATTTGCTCCTGTCAATTATCATTCACCTTGTTAGCAAAAACAGAAGCCGATTAAAAGCCAAATCATTCTGTCTTCTCCATATCATCCATTATCATCCCATCAGGGTGCAAGCCCTTTTCAGGGCTGCTCATCCACCTTTGCTGTCCACCTGTCATCCAACTCTCACTTGTGGCTCCAAGAAGCTATAGCATGCATAGCATGAACTCACTGAAAGTTTCATTCTGTTGACAGAACCTTCAAGAATCTAGGGTCACCTCTACCTTCCAGTGAGCCAGTGGAAAAAGAGAAGTTGTAAATTCAGTAAATAAGCTTGCCAGTAGATGTGTCCATGTACTGAGTGGTGGGGAGCTGGGGTGTTACATATTGAGGGAATGTGGACAGCTGCCAGGCCTCCGTGGGAGAATTCCACTATGATGCTCTCCCTGGCTGAATCAGACCAAGTTCTTTTTTTCCTTCATTTCAAAGTCAATACCCCCTTCCTGTCTCTTTTTGCACAGCTGAATCATTTTGACTCCCACTGTATATAGTTAAATGAAGAATGAAAACTCTTTTATTAAATGATTATTATATGCCAGGGATTGTGCTAAACACTGGAGAATAATACAAAGACAAGACAGTCCCTGCCCTCAAGGAAGTTACATTCTACTTAGGGAAGGACAACACATATTGGAAATAGTGGCCAGTGAGGAGTATTTTGTTAAGTGAAGTCAAAGGAAATAATCACTGGACTCATAGACAAATGATTGAAATGTCCTGGAAATGGTAATATTGATCACTGATTTTGAAGCTAGAGTTGCTATTTTATTCATGTGTGGTAGTACACACAGGAAATAACTAATGAACTGTGGGTAGGTAGTTGGGAGGTTGGGGGGGTGGTGTATGTGGCAGTCCATCCCATACCAGTCCCCATTAGCCTGGCCAGGAGGAGGAATTATATCTGGCAGTGGGATGGGAAGGGAGTGCAAAGAGTGGGTATATGAGGAAATGACTCCTCCTTTATCATTGGTGGGAATGTATCTCTGTATCTAGAGAACTTTAAACTCATAAGGAACCTTGGGTGAATCTCTTCTTGGTGCAGGGTGTGAGCCATGACTTGACCATATGATTTTGGGAAAGGGGGTGGTTCTTGCGGTACAGTTGTAATATGTTTATCCCATCCTGGTCTCAGCCTCCATACCAGGCCACCTATAGCTCCAGCCTCCATCTCCTAACAGAAATCAAAGTTCCCACTCACATGACTCTGGGGTCTGCTGATCAAATATGTGTCTTATAAATATTTAGCAGCAGTGGGAAAGCTAGTTTGAGAGAGCAGAGTTTGGAAGGAGAGAGGGCAAGAGACTATCACAGTAATTCAGACCAGAGGTGATAAGGGTCTATTTTAGGGTAAGGTATGTGAGTGAAGAAAAGGGAATTGATGCAAGAGATGCTAATTCTATATCCAAAATAAAACTTGGCAACTCATTGCGGGGATTGAGTGGGGGTGGTGCAAGGTGAGAGGGGAAGAAAGGTCAAGTATGATTCCAAGTTTGTGAACCTGAGTGACTGTCTGCAGGAGGGTGGTCCTCTCATTGGGAAGATGAAAAGCAGGTTGAGAAATAAGCAAGCTACTCTTGGCGACAAAGCTGGTAAGGGCCATCTCCAGTTGTCCTGATCTATATCTGCCCACTGGACCCAGATGGCTCCAGAGGGGGAAGTGAGGCTGGTGACTTTGCACAGCCCTCCCTCACTTAAATCCAATTCACTCAAATGTCATGGCATCACCTCCCTGATGTCATGGTCCTCTTGGAGAACAGAGGACAAACAACAATAACAAGTATGAAAGGCAAGATTTGAACTCAGGTCTTTCTGCCATGCAGGCTTCAAAAAGACCCCATTCAGCCAGAACCTCATGAAGTTCTGGAACCCAACATAGCAGGCACTCATTAAGTCCTGATAGCTAATTGTAATTTATTGTATCCAAAGGAACTGAAGATCCTGGGACTAGGTAGGAGGTTGATTTTCCTACAGCAAAAGGAGGAGTGCATTAAAGGAATTGATTCAAGGTTTCTGTGCTGGGCCAAGAAAGTAAGAGTGAGAGCACTTAGGCAGATTATAAAACCCCCAACAAGGAAGCTTGACAATAAAACTTAATGGCCTATCGAATCATAATCACTAGGGCATTAAAAAGCATCGGTGAAGTGGGTTCCCCTCTCCCTACATGTAATGCTTCATAGCTAGATATCCCACAGGCTTTAAGAACATGGGATTCCCAAAGGCCAGTGCCCTGTATAACCATATTGACAAGAGGATTTTTAAAATTCATTTTTTATTCAGAACTTAAACTCAAAGTAAGATAAGCCTTTCCATATATGTTATAGAATAGGAAAGGATTGTATGGGAAACTACAGATGTATCCTGTTCCAAGAGTTGAGCAGCAAGAGGTCCCCAGGTCTTTAATGCTCTGGCAATTGCTATATGAAATAGGTGGGATTTGAGCTGGGCCTTGAAAGATGGCAGAGGAATTGTTTCTTTCTTTGTATCCCCAGCAGCCAGCATAATGATTGACTTATAGTGGGTACTAAATGAGTACTTGTTCATTAATTGATTGATAGGATTCAAATAGTTGGAAAGAAGTGGAGGAGGCATTCCAAATTGGTGAAACCTGTGTGAACTAAGGCAGGAATGAAAAAACATAATAGACCAATGTAGTTTAAGCTTCACATTCCTTTAGGATTGTAGTGGTAGATAAGGCAAAAAAGAGAGGCTGGGGCCAAAATGTGGAGAGCCTTGAATGGCAGGCTAAGGAATAACAGGCTTTATCCTGTAGGAAACAGGGTTGAAGATTTCTGTGCAAGGAAGTGATAGAGGAAGATTGATTTGGGAGCAGTCTGTAGAATGAGACCATAGATTTAGTGCTTAGAGGAAACACAGAGGTCATCTAGTCCCAGCCTCTCATTCTATAGATGAGGAAAGTGAGACCCAGAGAAGTTAAGACTTAGTACAGTTCACACAGTCATAGAGAAAGGATTCACATCCATGTCTTCTGATTCCAAATTCATTCTGTAAAGGGGAGAGACTGGAAGCAGAGATAAATTAGGACAGTTTTACAGTATTCTAGGCGTAAGGGCAAAAATTTAGCTGAAATAAGAATGAAAAGGAAAGCATAAGTGTGAGACATTTTGTGGGAAGAAGTCATTAGGGTTTTGGTGACTGGCTATTGGGAACAAAGGAAAAGCCTCTGAGACAGGATAACTGGAAGAATGATAGACTATTAACAAAAGAAGGGAAGCTTGAGAGGGAGCTGGCTTTGGGGGAGACAGATGCTAATGAGTTTAGTTTTAGATGTAGTGTTTAAGGTAGCAGCAAGGCTTCCAACTGGAAATTTCCAGTAGACAATAAGCTATGCCTGTAAATAAAAATGAAGTAGCAGATGCCCCAGGGTGAGAATGGCCAGTCCCTCATTGTTTCTCTCTCCACCCTGACTGAGTGCTCCATTTAACTGGCCTGCCAAAGAGGAGCTGGTGAAGTACTCATTCAAACTGTATCTGGGAGCAAGAAAATTGGGCAGAACTCCCTTCTGCCAATCATTCTCCTCCCCTTACACAGTCAAATCCCCATAGGAAGTACTTGAATCAAACTCTGGCCACACGGTTTAATTATTTTATTTCATATATTAAGTTGATGTTGGCAGTTGCTGTATATTGTTAGACTTTCTCAAAACCAGCCGACCCCAAGGGCTTTGTTTGTCACTCATCCCTCATGGTGTCATGCACACATGGGTGACAGTGGGGGAGGGGGAGGCTATAGAGTCCCCCTTTCTATAGTTTTCTTAAAGCAAGAAAGATTCTTTTGTCTCCTATCAGGGTTCAGTATTATTAGGCATACCATCAGGAGAAAAGACTCAGTAACTTCTGAGGGGGCTCTGTCGGTCTCAGAGTGGCCACTAATCATGGCAGAGCCTTTTAACCTAGCCTATCTGTTCTCTTATGGATATTTTAAAACTTATTTCATGAAAATGATGGGATCTGATTCTATTTCCATTTAACGAACTACCAGTAAAGATTCCTTCATTCTGACAGACAACCTTTTACTTATGAATACCTTGCTCAAGAATAGCAGATTAAATAATAATAGTATCTCATATTTATACACAGCATTTATATACATACATACCTTTCCTGGGGGAAGTGCTTTCCCCACTCTTTGACTTGGGTAATATAAGAATCATTGTCTCCATTTTACAGATGAGAAAACTGAGACTTAGAAGTGACTTGCTTACAGTCACACAGCTACTAAATGTCAGAGTGAGGACTTGGAACTCAGGTCTTATACTAACACTAACTCAGTATTCTTTCACTATATCACATATGAAAGCATAAAGATGTAACTTTTCAAATGGAGATGTGGTGATATAAAAAATTAACAAATTAATAACTTCTGATCTCCCTTCCAACTCAAATAGTTTGTTATTCTAATGTTCCTTAATTTTATTTCAATCTTAGCATATAGTAAGCACCTAACAAATTTTTTTTCATTCATTCCTATCCCTGCCCTGAGGTTCCCTAATACCACTGCCAGCAGAGGGAAATGTATCCCTGGTATCCAAAGTTGAAACCAGAATGCATTTTCCCAGAGAAATAGCATTTGAGTAAGTTGAAATAGCACTATTAATACTCTCTATACTTTGAATACTTGATGGAGTAAATGGGTTTTTGTAGACTGATGTGGGGACCTAAACCAAAGCATTATCTGAATAAACAAATTCATTCCAGGTTCCAAATAGCCTACTTTACAAACTACTACATAGAAATAAATTTCCAGGAAATTATGCTCTGAGTAACTTTAAATAGATTGTCACCTTGATTTACCCTATATTTGTTCCATCCATAAAATGCCCTCTTGCCCTTCTGTAAGGTAAATGCCTTCTGGAATCTTCCCCATTCCATATAGATTCTCTTCTAGTCTTTTATTCTCTTTTCGTGATATTCCCATCCCCCCACCCCCACTTGTTAAGGCACCATGTATATTTAGGAATATGCTCGAGTCAGTTTTGGCTTCCATTAGAGACAGGATTTTCTTCGTTCTTTTCACTTTCACAATTACTAGTAGAGATGATCTTTTTGTACCCTAGCTCATGATTTTGAAAGCTATACACCTTTCTCTTCCCCTTTAATGTACAGTGCAAAGAGCATTGACATTGGAGTCATGGGACCTGGGTTTTGATCCCAGCTCTACAACTTATTATATAACCTTGGGCCTCAGTTTCCTCATCCATGGAATAAAAGGATTGGACTAGATGACATCTAAAGTTGTCTCCAGCCTTAGACCTATAACTATGATCTTATGGACCCTCTTGGATTTTATTGGGGGAGGGGGAACCCAAGTCCTTGTCTTAAACCAACCATTTCTGCCTAATATTTAATGTTCATTTGCTGTCCCTGGAGAGTCATGACAGAGAGGTGGCTAAGGGAAGTACAGAGAAGTGTAAAGTGGATAAACTGGTCTCCTGCCCTCTTCTGCTTTGTCAGAGCTGCCACGGTGCTCATCGTGGGCTTATATGGCTCTAGATAATCCTTCAGGCAGGCTTATTTACTGTGATCAGTTTTCCTAAACCCTGGAGAACAGAGATACTTCCCCAACAATCTCTGCTGCAAATAGCAGGTCCTTGAAATGCCTCTTTCAGGATGCCTTTCCAGATTAGGCTCGTCCAACTTTGGTCACCCAGGTCATCCCAACTTTTCCAAACACTTTTAATTAGCAGTAATTCTTTCTGTCCTTGTTTGTCTGTATGTATATCATACATGTGCTTTTGTCCCTAAAAGACTCCAGGGCATCTTTGCATAGCCTGTTAGACCAGGAACTTCCAAGAGGCAGCTACTACACTTGGAGATAAAACCCCGGGGTTCAGGTCCCAGCTCTGTGGACTGGTTACATGGATTGAAGGCAAGTCAACTTCCTGTTCAGAAATAAAGGTCTTGTCATACCAGTCAGTGGCCCTTTCCCAGCGATAGCCTTGTGTCATTCATTCTCTGTGCATTAAAGTGTGTGATTGAGAGCAGAAACCTTGTTGTCCCAATTATAGTGAGAAGTTCCCGAGGTACCTTGTCTCTGTGAGACTGGAATCTCTACAGTGTTCAACCCCAGCCCTCCCCTGGAGTGGACACCTTGCTTTTCAGCAGCCTGGCTTCTTCCTCTCCCACATTGGCTCTGGTGTCCATTTCACCTGTTACACCCTCTGTGTTGATGTCCAGGGAGCATTCCTGTCACTTGGCCCTGTTTGGGAAGACGCATTGTTTTGGTGCTGTCAGGAATTCAGGAAACCCCTGAGGGTTTGTTTCCATCTGTGCCAGCCTTGGCTGGGTGCCAGTGTCTGTAGATTGGTGATGAATTTTTGATACCCTAAAGATTTCTGCCCTACTGGTAGGTGGAATTTAATAATGAGCCCTTAGAAACTGGGCAATTCACTTGGCTTCCCGATTTCCCCGTGTTAGGAATATTTTGTCCTCGGTGAGGGTGAAACTCCTTGGATGACCTTGTTGCTATTGAACTATCATGTTCTCAGAGAAGGTGAATTAAGGTGGGGATGAGAGCTATTAATAGCTTTTTTGCTTTTGTAATAAGCTTTATAGTTTATACATTTTTTCCATATCCATTATCTCAGTTTAACCCTACAATGTAGGCAGAGCAGGGCTTGTCTTTGTGTGGTGAGAGAAAAAACGCAAAGAAGTCTCATAACCTGAAGACAGGACAGGCAGGAGTCAATTCAACTCAGCTGAGCCTCATTAAGCACCTCCTCTGCCCTAGGTGATGGGTATGAAGACAAAAGAGATACCTCTATTCCACTGGGGCCAAACCACATGTATGCAGATAAAGAAACACAATATATATACAGAACAATTTGTCTAAGAGATTACTAATAATTGGTGGGATCAAGAAAGCTTTCTGTGTTGGGAAGGAAGTGGACATGTCACAGAGGAAAAGGAGGCAGTGGTCTTTAAATCAAAGTCAGATGTTCAGAAAGGACCAAGAAAGAAGTTTTGTGAGTGAGGGTGTGTGTGTGTGTGTGAGTGTGCGCGCGCGCGTGTGTATTTTGTTTTTAGTGGGTTAATCTTGGTATATGGGGGTTTTTTGTTTTGTTTTGTTTTTTAATGAGCTATAATGAATTACTTCTTAGAAATGTATGGTCTGAGATAGCACCATGCATAGAGTGATGGGCCTAGAGTCAGGAGGTTCTTGTGGGTTGTTTCCATTGGGTCCTACTTTGTGACCCTGTTTGGGGTTTTCCTGGCAAAGATACTGGAGTGGTTTGCCATTTCCTTCATGAGGAAACTGAGGCAAACAGGGTTAAGTGACTTGACCAGGATCACATAGCTAGTAATCACAGAGCTAGGCCATATTTTAGCTCATGAAGATGAATCTTCCTGACTCTTGGTCCGGCATGCTATCCACTTCACCAAGTTGCTGAGTTCAAATTCAGCCTCATATACTTACTAACTGTGTTACCTTGGGTGAATCACTTAACCTCTGTTGAGAGAGAGAAAGAGGGAAAGGGAGATAGAGAGGGAGGGAGGAAGAGAGAGAGAAAGAAAGAAATGAATGTAGGGCCCTCCCCATCATGTCAAGGAAATATCAAATCTTACAGGGTAGCAAACTTTGTCCTAAGCATGTGAATTACTTTCTGAACTTCCATATCACCAGCTTTCCCTGTTGTCGGTATAGCAAGCAACCTATGTGCTTCACAGCTCTGACTGCTTATGACCCCTTATTTCAGCTCTACCAACTAAACAACAATAAAGTACTCATTATCAGAATAAAAGCAGTTCACAGATCATTACCACATAGCGGTGTAAAAAACACATTTAATGTTCATTAATGATTTTTGACCACCTCAGATACAGTAAAAAGGCGAAGTAAGTACAATATCTTTGGAATTGGTAAGATACTCCTTTTCACACACAACAGATTCCATACCACTCTGTAGACATTTGAGGTGTGAATATATATTTTCTTGCCAAAAACCAAAGTTCTGAGTTTATAAAGATGGTGTTTTGGGCTTTTCAGTAGTTCTATCTCTTTGTCTCTTGCCCCTGTCCATGAGAACATCAGAATTTAGATCATGTTTGGGTCTCTACAAAAAAAGGAAAAGGGCCCACAGGCCCTGTGGAAGCATTCAGACTAACAAAATGTTAAAAGTAGGACAGGCTTTATTTACCCTAACCAAAAAATACAAAGGACTTACACTAGAGTAAACATAAACATTTAGGAAAACTTTTCCTCTCCAGTGGATATCACCACCCCTGGGATCTGTACAGCCTTTTAGATTTAGATTATGTGTTCCCCTGGGTTGAGATCTCCCTGTAAGGGAAAAGAATTTGGATCACTAGTGAGTCAGCTTCCCTCCTTGAGCCTGCACAGGCCATATACCTCACAGTAACAGCAAAGGGCAAGGTTGGGGTTTTGCTTGTTCCTTATGACTCTGTGCTTACTGCTTCCTAATTCCCACTTGGTCCAGAAACTCAATGTCTGGATCCAGGAGGCATGGTCCAGGAGCTCCTCTGTTGCACGTGGCTACCTGGAAGGGACCACGTCTATATGCAGGCTTCCCTCCAAGGACCAAAGCCTGTGTCCAGCCACCTTCTCTTTCTATAGCATCCCAGCTCTTCTGCTCAGTGCTTCTTTGTCTTTGCTCTCTTTTTTAAAGGCCGACTCCAAAGTGCATAGGTATAAGACCTAGCCATCATATGCTTGATTGATTATCCACCATGGGATGTCAATGGAGCAACCAAGGACTAGGCGGAGAATTAGCCTCATAGGAGATATCACCACTGCTTGAGCAATGTCCTTATTAGTGGGCTATGAAAACATTTACACCATATGTAGAGAGTCATCACACATTCTGCCACAATATCAGAACAAAAGACTATATCCATAGGGCAACAAGGTACAAGACAGTGTCAGTTCATAGCCACTATATTTTTATTTTGGGGCTGTATGAATTCTCTTCCCCAAACCTTTCAAGTCTGTAATGTCACAGACTTCTTCCTGTATCATTCAGTGCCATAGGAACAGAAGAGTTCTTTCACTCAATCAATCCCTGAGTCTTGGGATTTGGACTAGACAAGTTTTATTTTTTAGTGTTGGTGCCCCCTTCTTTCTTCCTTTGCCACCATTTCCAGGAACAGGAAGGTTGGGCTTTATGTCTCAGGCAGCCATGGGAACAGGGGAGGTTTGAGCCAAGGACTCAGGACCTGTCCCACCTCCGTTTTTTATACAGGGTGCGGACATTGTAAGAAGATGAAGCCTGAGTTTGAGAGCGCAGCTGAGGTCCTCCATGGAGCAGCTGATGTAAGTGCCTTTTTTCTCTCCCCCCTTTTTGTCCCCCTAACCCTTTTGTCTAAGAAATCAGCAATGAGTGGAATCACAAAAGCAACTTCTCTCAATAGATTATTTAGTTGTTTTCCTATTCCCTTGATCTCTTTAGTGCTTGTCATCCGGAGTGCATTGTTGTTAGCCATGTGTGGTCTCTTGGGAAAGTAAAGAACAAACATTATGTCTGAACTGGAAACATAGTGACCAAATGTTCCCTTATTCCTCTGGGTACCCTTGGTCCTGGAATTTAAATCCCAAGGCGCCTTCCTTTTGTCCGCTAGGGCCTTCAAGCTTGGGGACAGGTTCCATCTTCTTTTAGTAGAGTGGGTTTAAAAGTTTCATCTGGCTAGCTTATTTAGAAGTGGTTGGGGACAATGATGTGACACATTCATACTTTGAACACATTCATACTTTCAATGGTGTACATGAGTCTGACTGACAAGCAGCTCTCCAGAGAGCTGTCCATGCACTGGTTATATGCTGCTGGCGGGGGGGGAGGGTCATCTGTCATTTTAGCAGCCCTTTGATCCATCATTTTCTCTTTCCCCATTCCAGAGTCCAGGTGTCCTTGCAGCCGTTGATGCCACCGTCAACAAGGCTACCGCAGAACGATATCAGATCTCAGGGTTCCCCACGCTGAAATATTTTAAAGATGGAGAAGAAAAGTATACCTTGCCACAGCTTAGAACAAAGAAGAAGATTATTGAGTGGTTGCAGAAGTAAGTTTGTGATATTGAGATTATATCCAGACTTCTGACACTTAGCCACTGGTGATTGCCTTGGCAGGGAAGAAATATGTCATAGAACCCAATTTCATCAGCTCAGGGCCCTCTTCATCTAAGATAGATTTTAATTCTAGAATCCAAAAGCCATATAGTTTGTTGATAATGCTTCCCAATCCATTGAGTTACTCTTATTCCCTTTGAATAAGATTTTCAAAATCTTAGTGAAATGCTTACGTGTATTTCCCAAAGGATCCTTTCATTTAATCTCCTTTAGTCCCAGGTTACATTTCTTTACTTCATTTTTTCTCTCTCTGAATAAAGGTAGGAAAATGAGGTGCTTGAAATAGAAGTGTGCTGATTGATTCACAGTTTCAGAACTGATCTGATTGACAGGACTCAGAGTTTAAAATGTGAATTCTGAGGATCCTAGGACAAAATGGAAGTATAGAAATAATCGGAGACCCTGATGATGTTGCCAGATTTCTTTTTCTCATCTAAGAATTTTAGGGTCTGTAGTTCTCTAAGACTTGTTTGCACAGTTTCCCAGGGAATAATTATGCCATATGTATAACTGTACTGGCAGGGAGATTGAAGGCAGGAATGGGCAGAGTACCTCTGGCATGCTGGAGGTCCCAAATCAGCAAAGACCCTAATCAGTCTCTCAACCACTTCTTCTCTTCCCAAACACATACTGCTCAAGCATAACCCATTTCCAGCACTAGGAGACATTAGTGGGTATAGAAGAAAGAGGAGATATGATTTCTCCCCATAGAGAGCTCTTAATGCAAGACTGCATTGTCCTTGCCATCAGTGACTCTGCTTTCTCATGGACCAGACTAGAAAGATATTGAGGAGAGAAGACTCAAAGGGTCCTCACAGAACAACACAGAAACCTGTGTAGATTGATGGAAGGCAAACTGAGTGTGTATATGCTCAGGATTCAGAGTTGAGTAGCCATAAATATCAGATGAGTTTAATTAGGAAAGGCTTTCTGCAAGAGCAAAGTGGACTGATAAGCTTCAAAGCATTGTGTAAACTGTAAGCCACTTCAAAGGACCATCAGTTTCAACCTCTGCCTCCTCATAGCCTTGGTGCCAGGATAAGCACAGTGGCGCATTCTAGTCCCCAGGTTTGTGAGAGCTGGGTAGTCTTTTTATTTCAGATCCCAGAACTTCTCTCTGGGCCTTGCAGGAAGCTGTGTCTGGGGCTAGCATGGTAGCTGTTTATCCAAGTTGTTTATCTAAGCCTTTTCCTTTGGCTCCACTGTATTGCCAGTTGGTGGTTCATTAAGAGGTAACAGAGCAGAGGATAAGGCTGAGATGATAAAGATAAATTAAAACCAGTGCATAATATTTGACTTTCTGTTTAGTCAGCACATAAGTAAAAGTAAGAGTTCATCATAGGCATAATAGTAAGTTCGTTGGTGGTATATGTGATCTGGACAGAGAGAGGGAAAGATCTCCTTCCTCTTCTCAGTTCATTCTACAGTCATTACTTTGTATTTGTATGACTGTGCATGAAAAGATCAATACACAATTAATGATACGCAACATTTGCCAAGTGCTTTGTTTCCCCCCAAAGTGATCTCAGATATATTGCCTAATTTTTATCCTCAGGGTGCCTATGAAGCAGAAAGTAAAAGGTATTTTTCTCTCTTTCATATATAGGGAAACTGAGACCCAAAGCTATTGAATGACCTGCCCAAGGTTACATAATTAATCCTTTCCAATTTGTACATGCATAGAGTATCTTTTATATTGTGCATGTGAGGAATGAATGCCACATAGTTGTGTTATTATAAATGAAAATGGTGACCTCGTGCACAGTAAAGAGAAGAAATTCGGGGCAGCTAGGTGGCACAGTGGATAGAGCACCGGCCCTGAAGTTAGGAGGACCTGAGTTCAAATCTGGCCTCAGACCAAACACTTGACACTTACTAGCTGTGTGACCCTGGGCAAGTCACTTAATCCCAATTGCCTAAAAACAGAAAACAAAAAAAAGAGAGAAGAAATGCTTTGAAAATATCTAGAAATACAACTTTAAGTAATTATGGATAGGTAGGGAATCCCCGGAGCAGACAGCAACCATGAGGGAGGAGGAAGGGGTGGCAGTCAGGATTAGGGGCAGAAGAGATTAAGAAAAAAGTGTGTTTTCTGTGAGCAGAGGCCTCAGACCTCAAAAGAACTTGGGGACAAACAATGGCAGACTCTTTGTTACTGGGAAGGATTCTTCTCAGACTCTTTACCTCTAATCACCCACTTGGTTTCTGACAAATCAGGTACTGTTTCATTTTTGTCTTTGTGTACTAGCAAAGTACCTGGTACACTGTGGAACTTAATAAGTGCTTATGGATTGAGTAATCATTTGTTCTAAGAGCATCCTCCCCTACTGGCTTGCGAGGAAGCAGTCTGAAGTTACTCATGGCACTGATGCATCCCTGATGCATCAAGTTCCTTCGAGCAGATACCTGGGTGATTGACAGGTAGTGTGCATTGGCAGAAGGCACACACTACTGTGCAAGGGAGGGAGTATCAGATTATCCCAGGAAACAGAATACATAAATATGCAAGTATGGAAGGAAACAGCTAGTAAAGAAATAGCAGGGGTCACACACCTGAAAAGAGTCCATAGCAACTGACAGATTCTCCTTCTTTATCAAGCCAGTAGCTTATTAAGAGGAATATCAGGCATAGCCTATTACAGGTGATTTGGCGTATCATTTTGTCTCTGCTCATGCAAAGCAGTCCATCATTAAGAAATAAGATGCACTCCTTGAGGAATTCTTAAAGGACCATATAAATAAGAGGGGTTCATAACCACAGCCCTGAGATTTTAATCCCTGCCCTCCACTTATGTGAATTAGTTGACTTCCTTAGAACTTCCTCATTCAAATATTTGTTTATAGAGTAATATTTCATCTCTGTTTCCCAAGATGGTAAAGTACCTATGACCAGACCCTGTTGGTATGTAGCAAGTGGGACCTGGGCAGCTGGTCTTAGTCAGATTAGGAGAAATGATAAACCTCAAGTATGATCATTCAAATTTCATTTAGAAGGAAAAAGCTTAGACTTGTATACCTAAGAGGTATGTACATGATTGTACATAATTGTTGGACATATTGCAATTGTGCATAATTGTATACAATTGCACAAATAGAAGATGAGAAATCATTATCTCTTTGTAAATGTACTTGAAAAAGACTTGGGATTGCAAATGAATCAAAGACTGAATGTGTGGTATTGTTATAAAAAAAGCAAATATAATGAATTTTACTTCAACTCCTTGAAAAGTCCTAGATTGAATTATTAAAGAGATGCTTAGTGAACATCAGGAAAAAGAAGCCGTGGTCCCCAAGAGTCAGCATGGTTTTAATCAAGAATAGTTCATGGCAGACTAACTTCATTTCCTTTTTTGACAAAGTTCCTAGACCAGTGTTGATCAGGAGAATAATAATAATTTTAATAATAATAATAATTCTTGTCACTTATTAAAGCACTTAGTCTACATTACTTTGTCTCAACCTGGTAAGATAACCTTGTAAGGATAAGTGCTATGGGTATTTTTCTATTTTACATTTGAGGAAATTGAGGCTTAGAGAGATTAAACCTTTCAAGTGGTTACACAGCTAGTAACAGAGGCAAGATTTTAATTCAGTTCTTCCCAACTCCAAGTTCACACTGTCTGTCCTGTACCCCATTGCCTGTAAATGTGGGTTTCAGTAGAGGATTTGACAAAATTGGACAGGATGGAGAGCTATGAACTAGATAGCACCTTTGCTAGGGGGATTCAGAACTGGTTGAATGATGAGACCCAAGGAGCGGTCACAAATGGTTCTAGGTCAGAACCTTCCTTTGAGCAAGGTGAGAGCACTGGGATTTCTGCTTAACTTTAGGCTCTTTAACATTTTTTATCAGTGACATGAATCAAGGTACAGATGATATGCTTATCAAATTTGCAGATGACACACTGGTGAGAGCTTAGAATCAGGATTCAAAAAAGTCTAGACAGGCTAGATTAGAACATTGGGTGCTCAGTCTCCCCATTACTGCAGTGGGTCTGTGGACATTCCCTCCAGCGATGCTGCAAACAACCCATCTATTTCTGCTCAGTACTTGTCCATGACCTCCCATAAATATGCCATGGAGATCTGCCATGTGTGCTGGGGGCCTTCATCACGTACTTCTGATATCGCATAGAAAGTGGTTGTCCCATCAGTAATCCCCAGACATTTGTTGCTTGGCTGCCGTTCTTGGCACGACATTTTCTGTGTGATTCCATCTCTGTGTATCGTGCTGTAGCCTGCTAATGTCCACTGTGCACCTCTCCGCTGTCTTCTGTGCGACCTTCAGAGACAGTTCTGAATGTCACAGTTTAAGGACATTCATAAGCTGGAGAGTGCCCAGAGCAGTGTGGCCAGGAAGGTGAAAGGCCTCTAAGGTTGTGCCTTGTGAAGATCATGAAAAGAACTGGAGGTGTTCAGCCTAGAGAACAGAAGATTCAGGGAGCACAGCACCACTGCAGTCAAATTTCCGAATATGCTATCATAACGAAGGAGGAATACACTTGATCTGCTTGGCTTCGGAGGGCAAAATGTGGAGGTTTTGGTTTGACGTAATCAGCAAGCATTTATTTAATGCCTACTCTGTGCCAGACACTGCTAGATAGACACTGGAGATGCAAATACAAAAATAAGACAGCCCTTGCCCTCAAAGAGCTTCCATTCTACTGGGGGGATACAGCATGTTCCTATATAAGTGATGGAGGTTGGAGATAAACAACTGGAGCAAGAACGAAAGACCTCTTGAAAGAGATGCCCCTTTGGGTGACCTAGGGCTTCTAGAAGGCAGAGGTGAGGAAAGAAAGCATTGCAGGTGTATGTATGTGTATGTGTGATATGCATGACATATATATGTATGCATGTATATTTATTTTATACGTCACCTAAATGTACTACTACACTAATATATTACTAATCTGAAGCATATACAGAAAGCTAAGATAAAGATGAAATTTTTAAAATTTTAATTTTTTTATTAATAATATGAAAAACCTTTTGTTCTCACTAAAGATATTGTTAAGGAGAATTCTCAAGAAAAATATTAAGGATAACATCTTTAGTGAGAACAATGTGACTGGATATGCTTTTCTTTTTAAAAAAAATTCTCATGTCTTGTTCGGGGTAGGTAGGACAGGCTTATAAATAATAATTGTTAGTCATTAATAACCCAGTTAGTTTGGTCAGTGTAGCTAGCCAAACAGGTAAAATTTTAAGATACTCTTTTAAAATTGAAAGATCCACAATATAATAATCCAAGAAAAGTCCTAACATCAAACATACCAGTGTTTCAGCAGGAGTCCCCACAGACAGTGCAAAAACAAGCACAAAAGCAATTATCTTTGATTTGAGCTCAGCAGAAAGTTCCCACCAGAATCTCCTCCCTCTTTATTTTCATAGTCCTGCTTAAGGGGTGGTGTCATACCTTAATTTCTTATTCATGTTTGGAGAGTTTAGTTGTGGTTTTGCATGAATGAGGAGTAGCAGAAAAACTAGTCTGGCTACTGTAGACTGTAGGAAAAAGACTGGCACAAGGGTGGGGAACCTTCGACCTCAAGGCCACACATGACCCTTTGACTCAAGTGTGGCGCTTTGACTGAATCTAAACCTCCTTGTTCTGTGAAGTCTGAATTCAGTTAAAGGACTGCACTTGAGGACCTAGAGGGCCACGTGTTTCCTTGAGGCTGCAGGTTCCTCACCCCTGAACTGCAATAAAAAAAAAAGCAAGTTGGACCAAGTTGTAAAGGGCTCAGAATGCCAAACAAAGGAGTTTATAGTTTATCCTAGAGTCAGCAGAGAACAACTGGAGGTTTTTTAATTGGAAGGAGTTGGGGTGACGTGGTCTGACCTTCATTTTAGGAAAAATCCCGTTAGCAGGTTTCGGAGGATGGATGAGAGTGGGGAAAGATTGGAGGCAAGACCAATTTGGAAGCTGTGGTAATAATCCACAGGAGAGATGATGAGGACCTGAACTAAAGTGGTGATTGTGTCATTGGACAGAAGGGGGAGGTTGGGAAGGATGCCGGTGAGAAAGATGTGACAAGATTGGGCAGCTGATTAGATATGTGGGGTGAGTGAAAGGGTGGTATGTCCTTGACAAAGACAGGAAAGTATGTAAGTGAGTTAAGGGGGCTTTGGGGAAGGTGGGGAAGATGGTGCAGTGAGATCCAAACCTATTCATACCAACTTATCCCATGACTCACTCTGTTCCACCCAAAATGAAAGGCAGAAGGGAGGAGTTCTTACAGGTTACTGCCCCAGAATGCTGATCCTCTTCCCTGAGGGACGCCTGCTCACCACCACAGCAAGGAGTGTGCATACTACGGGGAGAGCAGTTGTAGAATTTTCCCACTGGCATCTGGCCAGCTGCTGCTGTGAGTTCCTAGGTTTCTGGTTACAACTGCCCTGAGGGGTGACCCCTGGGGTTGGAGGGGGTGGTGGGAGTAGATAGGAGATTGTACTTTGCAAATGAGCCATAAGGTTTTTGGGTGATAGATGATGGATAGGAGGTAGAATAGGGGTTGTTTTAGAGACAAGCCCAGCAATTGGATATTGTGGGATAGGTGGGATCCAGCCTATCTTTTCACCTTCCAGTTGGTTGATCACACATCTTTTGGGCTCATGCTGCACCCCTGTGCATGTCCTAGAGCACTTAGTAGAGTATTCCTTCTGTATACAGTCAGTATTAAAGTGCTTGTTAACTATCCAGAACACAAGATTCCCCCTTCCCTAATTTGTTGCTCTGTCTTAAAAGGATACACTTTACTTTCTGGTGCTGTGGATCAGAAGTTTCAGTTCTGGTTTTAACTGATTTCTTTTGTGTGTGTGTGTGTGTGTGTGCGCGCGCGCGCGTGCTTTATATCTAATTGTGCTTTTTCTTTTCATCCTTATGCTGAGAAAGTTTGCCAAGGGAAGGGGAAGGTGGAGAAATAGTAATGAAGCTTCTGAGTGGTTTACAAGCTTTTGGCATCTTTTTTTTTCTAAATACTGAACTACATATTCTTACATGTTTTTCACCTTTTTCCCTTATGCCTTTGTGTTGAAGTCACCACTCATCAGTGTGTATGGTCAGTTAGTTTGAGGATCTTAAGCTCTTCATAAAATTTCTTCCTCTTCATCCTTTGCCACAAACATTGGCTCAAAAGCCACAATGATCTCCACAGTGGTATTTTTTTGTTTATTCTCATCATGTCAAGTTGACCAAATATCACATAAAATGATGTTTCTTGTTGCCCTTGGGCACAGGATGAGAACCTCATAATTTGTCTCTCCAAGGAAAACCTTCAAACCATATTTTCATTTAACTGCAACTTCCTTATTCCTTATGTTTTAATTTGTACTAAGAATGTCAATATTGATATGGTTCAGTTCTCCAGGAGTATTCCAACTTATTGGTCATTAGACAAAGAGCTCACATTTAGTCTCAGTGGTAAAATTATTGTTGTCAGGTAAGCTAGACCCTCTGATTTTTTTTTATCCCTTTTTCTGCCATCACTGCCAAAGCCAAATGGGGGAAATGCAGGACCAAAGACCACTTTGTATTTTATTTTGTGTCATGGGTTGTCATGGCTAAAGAATCCATGGCCTAGTAGCCAGACCTACTAGAAAAGAGCTTCTTTGAATTTAGTGAGACTGTTCCTCAGCCAGCAACTGCCTCTTGCCAAGACTATCCTCAAAGCCTTTGCAGTTTTATAGAACTTGCCTGAGCTTATAACCAGCAGGGCCAGGGCCACCTCTGGGCCACAGTGAGGCTTCCACATTGGACCACAGCAACGAAGAGGACTTTCCTAGGAAAATAGATACTCATTTCAAAAATCAATTTTGAAACAGGGCATTTTCACAGTGCAGAGAGGACTATTCTGAACTGCTGGAGAGCTAAGTAGAATCCCAAAAGTCTGGTAAAAGTCAACAGCTTTCCCTAATTCCAAAACCTCAGAACCTCAGGATATGGCAATAAATAACACTTAAATCAAGTTTATTGAGCTTTTCTATCTCCTCCATCCTCTTTCCTCCTTTTCACTCCATCATCTTCCCTTAACTGGACAAAGAAGTAAAAGAGAATTCAGAAATCATTTAGACTTCCTCTTTGTTTTACGGAAGAGGAGACTGAGGCTTAGACAGGTTAAAATAGCTTGCCCAAAGTCACACAGGAAGGAAATAGTGGATCTAGGATTTGAATTGAAGTTCTGAATCCAATCCAGTCATTTCCCCACTATACCATGCTGCTTTTTACATGTGACCTCCTGTCTAACTCTGGCAGTGTTGAAAGGAGGGCCAGTTTGATGGGATTCATAGACACCTTGAATGATAGAATGTTAGAGCTAGGACTTTAAGGGTCATCTAGTCATTCCCTTCACTTTACAGGTGAGGAAACTGAATGCCAGAATGGGGAATTGCTTTGCCTGCAGTCACACCATGGGGGTAGGTCATAGTAGAATCACAGTAAGAACCCACTCCTCACACAATGCTATTGAGTGGTTTTTTGTTTTTGATTTTTGGCGTTGCTATCAGATAAAGTTTGATTTCTCTCTTATTCATTTTAAAGGCATATGAGTTGAACATTTTGTTTTTCATTGTCTAAACACAATATTCAGTCCATTAAATGACTTTTTCTTTTGTGTCACTCATGATTGTTTTTTTTTCCAAGTCAGAGGCTCTCAATCAGAAACTGTTCCCAGTCTCTGGTTTACATATTTGATGTTTGTCATTAATTTATAAGTTTGATAGCTCCTCTAATTTCCTTTGAGTCTTAGCTGAAAAATCTGACCTTCTGCAAGAAGCCATGCCTGATCCCCCTTCATGCTCGTGCCTTTCCTCTAAAATTAGCTCCAATTTATATCCAGTTGTCTTGATCTGTATCTGGCTACTGGACCCAGATGGCTCCGGAGGAGAAAGTGAGGCTGGTGATTTTGCACAGCCCTCTTTCATTTAAAACCAGTTCACTTGCATGTCATGGCATCACCTCCCTGATGTCATGGTCATCTTGGAGAACAGGACGAACAACAGCTCTAATTTATCCTGTATATAGCTTGTTTGTTCATAGTTGTTTGGGCAGCTAGGTGGCGCCATAGTGCACAGAGCCCTGGCCCAGAATTCAGGAAGATCTGAATTCAAATCCAGTTTCAGATACTAGTTGTGTGACCCTGGGCAAGTGGATTAATGAATGCTTTTTGTTGCAGTTTCCTTATCTGTCAAATGAACTGGAGAAGGAACTGGCAAACCTCTCCAGTGTCTTTGCCAAGAAAACTCCAAATGGGGTCACGAAGAGTCAGACATGACTGCAAAACAACTAAACAATGCATAGTTGTTTGCATGTCATTTCCTCCATTAGACTGTGATCTCCTTTTCTTTGTATCTCCAATGCTTACAGTGGCATTATTGTGTTAGTCTGACTTACACAACTGATACATAGTAGATGCTTAATATATGCTGGGGATAATAATACCTGCTCTCCTTACCTTACTTGTAGAAGGATAAAATGAGATAATTTATGCAAAGGACTGGGTAAAGTGCCATACACATTTGTGTCATTATCATGCAATTCAAAGTGCTATACATTATGAAATTTCATTCAACAGTTGAGATTCACAGAGGTTATAAGTTGCTGATGGTTGTGGCTGTTGTGCCGGGTTCAGACTTCACAACTATGTCTTCTGATTCAAATCCAGTGTCTTTTTCATTAAATTGAGATTGTGAACTCTCTTAAATAGACTAAGAAGATAGCATTCTTTAGGCAGTAGAAAGCCACTGAAGGTTTTGAATCTTGGGAATAACATTGTAAAAACTGTCTTCTGGAAAGAGTAATCTTTTAGCAGTGCATATAACTGGAGAAGGGAAACAAAAGACAGTTACAGTCATCTTGGCATGGTACGGGTCAGAACTCGAATGGCTGAGAGTGATGTGATACATATGAGTATGTGCATTTGTGTATATGTAAGTATGTATAAATATACACGTGGGCGTGTGTGTGTGTGTAAATTGATTTGATTATCCAAAACCTTAATTGGATTACTGCTTAAGAACCTCAGTCAATCAAAGAATATTTATTAAGGCTTACTATGTGCCAGGCACTCCGCTAAATGCTAGGCATACAAAGAAAGGCAAATACTTGGTCTCTGCCTTCAGAAATGCTTCCATTCTAATGCAGGAAGATACTGTACAAACAACTGTGTGCATACAAAGATATATACGGAATAAATATAAGGAAATCTCAGAAGGCAGGTAGAAGTAGTAGGGGAAGAGGTGGGGAGGGAGGAGAGAGACCAGGCCCAGGGACCTCCAGTAAAGCCCTTCTGTAGAAATTGGGGTTTAGTCTGATTCTTGAAGGAAGCCAGGGAAACTAGGAGGCAGAGGTAAGGAGAGAGTTCTGGGCATGGGAAGGCAATCAGTAAAAAGTCAGCAGCCTTGGGAGATGAACTGTCATGTGTGGACAGCAAGAAGGTCAGGGTGGCTACATCATAGATTATGTGGAGGAGAGTAAAGTATAAGAAGACTGGAAAGATAGGAAGAGGTCAGGTTAAGAACTTTAATTACCAAATAAGAGGTTTTTCCTGTTTGATCCTAGAGGCAATAGAGAGCCAGAGCTGGTGGAATTGATTGAGTAGGGAGTTAATGTGGTCCCACCTGCACTTTAGGAAGATCACCTGGGCATATGAGTGGAAGATAGTTTTGATGAGGAGAGACTTGAGGCAGGAAGACAGACCAGATATATATTGCAATAGTCTTAAGCATGAGGTGATAAGAACCTGCCCTAAGGTGGTAGTCATGTGAGGGTAGAAAAGGGAGGCTTCATAAAAGATGTAGTACATCCAGGAGATTGGAACCAGGATAGTGAAGAAACTGGAGACCATGCCACCCACAAAGTGATTGAACACACATGATATTTAGCCTGGAGAAGAAAAGAATCCTTGATGGACATGAACTTTGTCTTCAAGGCCTGTCAAGTAGAAGAGAGATCAGAGTCACCCTGCTTGTTCCCAGAGAACACAGCAAGAAGCCATGGCTGGAAATTGCAGAGAAGTATTTTTAGACTTGGCATAAGGAAAAAACCTCCTAATAACTGGAGCTATTCAGAAATGGAAAGGGCTGCCTTGGGAGGGAGTGGATTTTCCTTCTGGTGTAAACTGGATGCCTGTTTTGGGGGAATGTTGCAAAAGGGATCCCTGCTCAGTTGTGGACTAGAATTAGGTCTCTTCTAATTCTAAGGTTTTGCAATTCTCACATTCAAGAAATATTGTGAAAGGAGCATCAGTAGGATTTGGTAACTGCTTAAATAGGGGAAACAGGAAGGACGGCTCCAAAAGGACTATAAATTTCTGAGCCTCATGAGTAAGTGGATGTTGCCGCCATTAATAGAAATCTGACCAGTTTGAGTGTAAATAATACCTCCATGTTCATGTATCACTTTAAAGTTTATAAAACGTTTTACTCATGTCAACTCTGTAAGTTAGGGAATGCAAAAATGATTTTCCCTATTTTATATATGAGGAAACTGAGACTCAGAGACATTGATTGATTTAGTTACAATAGCACATTTAGGAAACATCAGATCCGGAATTCCTGAAATACGCTATGCCGCACTGTCTCTAAAGATAAGTTTATTTTAAATATGCCAAGTTTGATGTGACAGCGATGCATTCTTGGAGCTGTTCAATAAGCAATTAGAAATGCAGGCTGAGAACTCAGTGCTAAGGATAAGGATGTCTTCTTCAGGTAATGATAAAGATATGTGAGTAAAGGAGATTTCTGAAGAAGAGATGCTAAGTGCATATGTTGACTTCCCTTCTTTTGCTTCTCATCTCTCACCTGGAATATGCACAGAGGTGATAATTGAAATTGTGAGAGTACATTTGCTCACGGAATGAAGAGATAATTGTGAATGGGAGGACTGAACTCAAGGAAGGCTAGAGAAAGAAGAAGAACCGCTTAAGGAGGCTGAGATGACACGACCAGATTGTGGAATGTCACCAAAGTCAAGAAAGGACAAGTTTCCAGGAGAGAATGAGGAATAGTGTGAAATATTGCAGGGATATCAAGGAAAATGTGTCTGCATGGCAGTTTTAATAGAATGGTAGAGAGAGGAGCTGGATTTCCAGGGTAATGAAAAATGAATAACAGTAGGTATAGACCACTTGGTATAGAAGTTTGAGAGAGGAAGAAAAGAAATAGGACTAGTGGGGACAAAAGTGAAAGTCTGTTTTTGTTTTTAAAGATGAGATGGGAGCCTATACGTGTGTGTGTGTATGTATTTGTAGACAACAAAAGAAGAAACCCATGTAAAAGCAGAGTCAAGATGCTTGATGGAATAATTGTGACAAATGTATCACATTCTAGGCTGAGGGAGCATTTTAGAGATGGAACGAAATGGGACACAAGTGTGGAAGGATTAACCTTAGAGAGAAGAAAAGACATCTTTTATTCTTGAGATTGAGCAAAGGGAGAAAAAAATGAGTATAAAAACAAAAACAGTTGTGTTTAGCTCACCTTCTCTCTTGCTAAGCTAGTTTGGGTGGAAAAGTGGGCCCTAAGAATTATGCTCCATCAACATTAAATGATGCCTTAGTAACTATCTCAAAAGCAGCTAATGCGCAAATCTCCTTTTACTAGAACTTTCTAAGAAAAGGCATAGATTTGGGGGCAGCTTAGTGGCAAGGTGGATAGAGCACCGGCCTTGGAGTCAGGAGGACCTGAGTTCAAATCCAAAGACCAAACACTTGACACTTACTAGCTGTGTGACCCTGGGCAAGTCACTTAACCCCAATTGCCTAAAAATAAAATTTTTTTAAAAAGGCATAGATTTTTTAAAATCTAAGCTTAACAAGACCTTTTTTCTTATTCTTTTGTCTTCCTTCTTCCTTCCCTTCCTCCTTCCCTCCTCCCACCCTCCTTTCCTCTTCCTTCCTTCTTTCCTTCCTTTTCTTTCCTTCTTTTTCTCTTTCTCTTTTTCTTTCTTTCTTCTTTCTCACTAGCTCTTCCTATCTTGCCCAAACTGGAAATGCAGTGACTACTCATGGATCTAATAACAATTCTAATCAATATAGAAGCTTTAACCTACTCAGTTTTTCTGATTCAGGCCTGTTTTTACCCTCCTCAGGCAACCTGCTGACTCTCTGCTCTCAAAGGTTTACCGCATTAGTGCCAGACTTAGTAGATACTCTGTTGGCTTTAGCCCCACTTTAGTTCAGAACTCCCAAACCCAAGAGGTTCACCAGTTCTCAGCCTTCCCTAGAAACAGGGATTATAGAAGTGCTCTACCATGCCTGGCAAAATATATGTTTTAAATATACATACATTAAGGTTTTAAGCAGTGATATAAAAAGGTTTCTCTAAAACATGCAAAAATTATGTATCTTTGTGGATATCTGCATTTGAAAGATAGCACATATAGCTGGAATCAAAGTTGTATTCTGTTTCTTCCAGTCCTGAGGCACCCCCACCCCCAGAGCCTGCCTGGGAAGAAAAGCAAACGAGCGTGCTGCACCTGACCGGAGCAGACTTTCGGGAAGCCCTGAAGAAAAAGAAGCACGCTCTTGTCATGTTCTACGCACCCTGTGAGTGAACGGGGACTTAGACATGTATCACAGGGGGGATCTAGACATGAAGTTTGTATGGAACAGGGAGGCAGTGGGCACTAACCTCTCATTCACCTGAAAAAGAGCATCTCTGGACCAAACACAGAGGCTGAGAGATTCTCTGGACACACAGGTCCTTCTTGGGGTTTGCAGGCCATTAAAACTGGGAAGGACCTTAGAAGATTACCTCTCATTTTATAGATGAGAAAACTGAGGTCCAGAGAGGGGAATGATTTTGTCCATGTTCATACAACAGGGATGACTTGAACCCACTCTCCTGACTCAAAGTCTTTCCCCTACGCCGTGGTCTGGAGCACCTGTACCTCATCAGTTCATTACACAGAGGAGAGTTACCTAGTCTATTCTTAAAGATTGCCAGAGAAGGAAATTGCCTTCTCTTACCTGTTGCAGTATCTCACACACCCCTAACTGTTGAGAATCCATCCATTGTCCAACTTAAATCCTTCCTATTTTTATTTAAGGCGGGCAGCTTAGACTGCCTTCTTCCTAGCAGGCCACCTAACCTTCATATTCTCCTACTTTCTCTTTCTCTTTAATTAGGTACCGATATAAATACACTTCCATCCCCAAGACCCTGGTGGCTTGGAAAATTTGAGTAATACCCTTCCTTCTGAATAGTGCCATCCCTCTCCCTCCTCCTTCCATGCTCCCGCTGAGTGCCTGTGGGGGAAGCAGCTGCCACGTTGCCTCTTCTGAGCTCCCATATGAGTCTGGTTTTAGTCAGACTTAATCTAAGGACGATCCACAACTCAACTCAGCTCCTGCACTGGTGTTTGTGACTTTGGACTTTTGTGTGTTCCCATTTTAAACATGTTAATTGATACTTAACAGAATAGACCTTAGGATTTCCTTCTTTGCTCTCACCTTTCTTTGTCTTTCCCCAAGTTACAGTAGCTCAGCCTCATGGAGTGAAAATAATCAAAGCTGAGCTTTGTGGGGAACCCTGTGGGTATGGAGCTCAGTCTAGTAACAAACTGACCCAGTTGTCATCAACCCTCCTTTGGGGGCCCCACTGCCCCTAACTTCCATCTAGAACATCTTTCTGAGGCTTCAGCTGCACTCCCTGGGAGGCTTCACCTGCCCATACTCTGCCAGCTCAGCAGATGAAGAATCTGACAGTTGTTGTAGCAAGTCAGGACCCTCCCTACCTATAAGACTCCTTAAAAAGAGTTCAGTCCTTGGCTACTGTTGTTTCTTAGGGCCTTAGAATTTCTTTGTGAGAATGTCTCAGCAACGTAAATGGAAAGTCCAAAAAAAAAAGTAACACTGTATAATTACCCCGTCCCAACACACACACACACACACACACACACACACACACACACACACACTCTTTGTGTACTTCACTTTGTTTCATATAAAAGTCTTTCCATGCTTTTCCACAATCTTCGCTTTCATTTATTTTAGTACAAGTAATATTCAGTTACATTCATGAATCAGTTTGTGTAATCAATCCTCCAAGACATCTACTTTATTTCCAGTTCTTTGCTAGTATGAAAATTGTGTTTCTATAAATATCTTGGACATTTCTTTTTATCATCAACCTCCGTGGAGTATGTGCCTAGCAGTGAGCTGTCTGGGTCAAAAGGTCTGGATGTCTTAGTCACTTTCTTGGCATTATTCCAGAATTGTTTTCTAGAATGGTTGAACCAATCCACAACTTTTCTAATAGTACATTAATAGGCCTGTCTTTTCATAGCCGCTCCATCATTGACTATTCACATCTTTTGTCATACTTGCCAGCTTTCTGGGAGTAAAGGTAAAGCCTCAAAGTTAATTATTATGATTTAGACTGTATTTTCATATAGTTGTTGGCAGTTTGCAACTCTTTGTTCATGTTCTTATAGTGCAAGTAATTGCACTTTGACCATTGAGGAGTAGTTTTAGGTGATATATATTTGCATTAATTCCCTATGTATCTTAGATGTCAAACCCTTATCAGAGATAATAGGTGCAAAATTTTTTCCTGGTTGGCCACTTCCCTCCTTATCCTGGTTACATTGCTTTTGTAGTGCAAAAACTATTCAATTTCATGTAATCTAAATTATTTATTTTGCCTTTTGTGATCACCTTTGTCTCCAGTTTTCATTAAGAATTCTCCCCTTAATCATACCGTAAAAAAATCATAAGAGAAGTAATTTATATACTGTTCACAACTATGGGCAGGAGAAGAATTCTTTTTTCTCTTTCTTTTAACAAAGTAGTAACAACATTGCTCTTTGTTTGTGCCCTTTCTGTTTTCTCCTGTTTGTTTTTAAAATGCACAGGATGGATAGATATAGAGACAGATTAAAAAAAAATTGAAGGTTATTCCCTAGTGGATACGTGGTAAAAGGATGTGAACTAACAATTCTCAAAAGAACCATAAATTATTAACACTATAAAAGAATACTCCAGATCACTAATAACAAGAGAAATGCAAATCATAACAACCCTGAAGTTTCATCTTATGCCCAGCAAATTGGTAAAGATGAAAAAGATGGATTTAGTCAATGTTAGAGTACTTGGAACTGTATACTAGTGCTCCCATTTCGGTAAGCAGTATGGAATTATGCAAATAAAGTGCATAAAATATCTGTACCCTTTGGCCCAGAGATTCTACAACTAGGTGTATGCCCCAAAGTATATGTTTGATAGAAAGAAAATCCACATATACACAAAATATTTCTAGGAAGACTTTTTGTTGTAGCAAAGAACTGGAAACGAAGTAGATGCCCATTATTGGAAAGTGGTTAAATGTGTTAACATGTAATGGAATAGTACTATGCTATAAGAAATTACAATATGATGAATACAGAAAACCATGGAACAATTTACAGGAACGAATTTAGAATGAAGCAAGTAGAACCAAGAAAACAATATACACATTGACTCCAACAGTGTAGATGTAAAGAACAACAAACACTAAACAATTAAAACTGAATTTTGCAAAATTAAAATAAAGAACCATGGCCCCAAAGAAGAGATACAAGAAGGCACCTCCCCTCTCTCTTTTGCAGAGGTGAGAAGTTCACAGATGTGGAATATAGTATATATTTTCTGATTTTTTTTTTCAATCTATTGATCAGTTTTGCTGATTTTTTTTCTTCCAATTTTTTTTTCTTTAAAAAAATTTTTTATTGCATTGGATGGCTCTCTCAGAGAGATGGGGGGGGGGACAGGCAGAAATTTAGGTGATATAAAGGCAGAAGATATCAATTTAAAAAAAAAAAAAAGGATTGTTTCCCTAGCCATCCCTATTAAAGGGACTTGATCTGGTTTTCTTCTCATTTTTTAAAAATTCTAGGCATTTTAAAAGTATTGTGGCATATGATGTAGGATGTTCTAAACCTAATTTCTGCCGCACTGCTTTCCAGTTTTCTTAGCAGTTCTTGTCCAGTGTTCTTCCCTAAGTGATTTATGTTCTTGGGTTTCTCCAGTACTGAGTTCAGTAGAGCCTAATTCATCCTTACGTAGTCTGTTCCACTGATTTACTTTTCTATCTTATTAACCACTATCAAATAGTTTTTGTCATTAATACTTTATAGGGGACAGCTAGGTGATGACATGGATAGAGCACCGGCCCTGGATTCAGGAGGACCTAAGTTCAGATCTGGCCTCAGACACTTAACACTCACTAGCTGTGTGACCTTGGGCAAGTCACTTAACCCCATAGCCTAGCCCCCCAAAAAAACCCATATATATATGTATATAGTATAATTTGAGGTATAAACATTCTATTCCCTTTTTATTCCTACTTTTTTCCATTATTTCCCTTAAGGTTCTGGATTGTTTTTTATTCCTCCAAGTGAATTTTGTTACTATTTTTATCTACCTTTATAAAATATTCCTCTGATAGTTCGGTTGGTATAGTACTAAATCTATACGTTAATTTAGATAACATTATCTTTTATATTGTATTGGTGAAGCCTGGCCATGAGTACTGAAAATCTCTGTAGATTTTCAAGCCATTCTTTATTTCTTTTAAGAATATATTCCAATCTTTCTCACTATAAAAGGGTAGCTTGTGACCTCTGGCTTATTGGCATATTTCAGAGAGCACGCATTTTAGACAAGCTATCATGGTTGCTGTATTAAGAGAGCAGGGGTCTCCCGGGATCCAAATAAGGTACAGGCCCTAAATTGTTAGGCTTTTATCTGATATCACTATTCACTATCAAAAAGCAATCTTTTAAAAAATACAAACCAGACTTTTCTTCTCAAAAAAAACCATCAACAAATTCCAATTCAAAGAGAATTTATCAAGCACCCACCTTGTGTAATGTAACTAACTATCAAAGGAGCCATAAGGAGCTTAAACTAATGTAAGGAGAGGAAAAAAATACACAAAATAATGATGATACAAAAGAAGAGTAAGGCAAATGCATAAGAAAGGAGCAGTAGCAGTGCCAGAAGAAATCTTAGGAAAGTGTTTCTGGCTGGGAAGACTTCTAATGTCCCAGCAAAAATTAGCCTGAAGTTCAATCTGTTTAGGGCAGATGATGTCACAATCCAGCTTGTACCCAAGGACTATGCCCCCTTCCCAAGCCTGCCATCTCTCTCATTGCTTTATTTTGATCCCCCACAACCAAAAGTTGAAACTTTCCAGTCATTCAATGGTTCAGCATTGGATTTTGCATTGTACTCATTTATTCTCTCTCTCTGTCCTTCCTCCTCCCCCAACTTCTATTAATTTCTTTTCTTTCTTTTTTCTTTCTCACTCTTTCTCTCTTTCCTTTCTCACTCTCCCCTCCCTTCTAATTCCTTTGTTCCTTCCTTCCTCACTCTTTTTCTTTCTTCCTTCCTTTCTTTCTATTTCTGTATAATATCAAAGGGAAGAAAGAGACAAAAAAAGTTATTGACCAGGGCCTCATGGTCTGAGTTGAAATTTATCTTTGAAATCTCTGTGAGTAAAGATTTTAATAAGCAGTTAAGAATATAAGCAAAATTATAAGAGGAATGCTCTCCTACTTAAAGGAACAATTTTTTTCAAGCCCTACTTATTAGCATAGAATTGTGTGCCAAATACAGATTTTATCTGCTAACTGGAGGAGGCCCATAAGGATATCTCTTTGGCAATGTTTTGTTAACTCTTCATACTATTTTACGTTCTTGAAGCCATACTATAAGATAGAATGATATGGGAAATATAGAAATATATATCTATGTAGATATATAGAAAAAGAATTTAGCTTGGAGTCAGACAACCTGAGTTCAAACCCTAGTCCCAATTTGCTAGATGTGTGGCCATGGACAAATCACTTTCCCTTTCTGGGCCTCAGTCTCTCTTCTGTAAAATGAATAAATGAAAAAATATCTGTCAATCACTTACTATGTGCCAAATGCTGGGGACATAAATATAAAAGCTAAGACAGTTCTTGCCCTCAAGTACATTCTATCATAATAAGGGGAGACTGACTATACATATAGGTGAGTGATGGCAGATTGAGCTGGGGGGGAATTGTAGTTTGGAAAGTTACAGTGATGGTAAATATAGCCATAGGGAAATAGATTAATACATCCTTTCCAGTAGTAATGGAAATGTTCATTTGATTATGGCCTAGAACTAGAAGACAGAGTGGGGAGCAGGGCTAAGAGCAAATGTAAAGTGGCTGCAAAAAAGATAGCTAGGCAATAAAGTGAATCATGCTTGGGGCTTTCTGGCTGTAGTGAACTAGAGGAGGCACCCACCAACAAGTGCTATAAAAGTATTTTCACTCCCTATTTCATTGCGTTGTTGTTGAAAAGAAAAAAAAAAAGCACTTTGCAAAACTTAAAGAACTATATAAAGGTGGTTTTTGTCATTAAATCTTTTTTTTAAATGCTCTTTAATTCTAGATTTTCACTGATCCAGCCCATTCTTTCTCTCAAGTCAGATTATTGATGTTTTACTGTAATTATTGTTCTACTGTAAAAACCAACATTTTAAACATTATTCTCCCCCAATAAATAAAAGTCCCACATACAGATGCAGCATCCTCCTCTCTTCTACTTCAGACATTTGGGGAAAATATAAAATCCCTAGACCTTAAGAGGTTACCCCTTCCATCTTACTGCTTCTAGGCAAGATATGATCTCTACCAGCCTGTGGAAATGAGGCATCTCTCCTTTTCCCAGCTTGGCTTAAGCGCAGAATTCAGTTTTAAAGTTGTATTAGATTTTTAATTTGGTATAAAATACTTTAAAATATGATTTTTTTCCCTCCTGCAAATTAGGAAAATGAAAGAGGAATCCCCTAAAACTACTCAGAGTGCTGTTTTCATTCCTTATTCTGGAGCTACAGAGAATTAATTTGGCTCTTATTCCTAGGAAAGAGAAACCTGAAACTAGTTCCAAACATGGGTGCATTGCAAGTGGCCTTTCCCATTTGCAGATTTTTATTAAGATGTGTTCTCATTGTCAGGGAAATCATTTCTCAGCTCTCTTTAACAGAATCAAGGAAACTAGTTGAAAGAAATAGCTTGTTTTCATCAGTTAAAGCTAACAAAGGTAGATTTCTGTTAAGTCTGTCTGGACACTGAAGAAGTCTAACATTTCCCTGTGAGGGCCTCATCAGCTTGTTTTTATCAAATGCCTATCATGAAACAGGAAGACTTAGATGGGCAGGGGTGAATGAAATGGCACAGAAGCTAGTCATTCCCACTCCCCATGAGAAATTTTATAGTCTGAAGGTAAAGATGGTTACTTAGGGCAATGGGGGAAGGATGCTTGTTCGGATTTAGCTCTCCCAGCTGTGAAAGACACCAAATAAAAATAAAATTATAAGATTCCTTTCTGGAAAAGGAGAAGTGCCTTTAGATGCTAGACAATCAGTTGGATTTAGATGCCAGTATTCTGAATTGCTCTGGTTGCCTTCCATACATCCCTCTTCTTGTCTGCCAGCCTCATAGGAAGAAATAGAGTTCCTGCTAGGACAACCATAGGGGAAAGGGTAGTGAGAGAGAGCACCTAGAACATTTGAAATCATGTTCTTCCAAAGGCTGGTGAACAGTCTGCCTACCAAGGGTGGGGAACCTGCAACGTTGAGGCTACGTGTGCCCTCTAGCTCCTTCAGTGTGGCCCTTTGACTGAATCCAAACTTTACAGAACAAATTGATTTGCCCTATTCCCCAGGCACTATCAGAACCAAACCCCATCACCTGAGAGGTTGGCTAGATATGTTTGGTGAATATCTTTCTAGGACTGTTTTATCATAAAGCTGTGGTTGGAAAGGAGGATGGATTTCTGCACCATCACTGATAATTGAAGGGATAATAAACATAAACAGAAGGAGCAGTGCTTGAAAGCTGATGTTCCCATTCCCAGCTGGGCCTCACTAGTCATTTGTGGATGGAGAGAATGGCCTGTTGCCTTGCCAGCCCATTTGCAAAAAAAGGAGGATTTGCAATATCTTGAATGCATATGTCCTTCCTGGTGAAAATAGCCGTGCCTGGTAGCAGCCTGCAGCTATGAAGACCTTGACTTTTGCCAAGAAGAGGAAGATAAAGCAAGAATCCTTTTAGGGCAGATCTCCTCCTAACTTGCTGCCTCTGGTTGTCAGAGGTCTGGACAGAGATAAAAGGCCCCCAGGCAAGAGCGGCCCTGTCCTCTTCATGTGTGCTTTGGGATGCTGGGAAAGGAATTCACACAAATGCTGAGTTAATCCTCATAAACAGAGGGATGCAGTGACTTCTCAAGGTTGGAGCCACCAGAGGCTCACAGAACTGAGAGACAGTCCTAAGAAAGGCATAACTTTCTTTCTTTTAAATTTAACTTTTTTTTTCAGTTAACAAACATCTATTTTCTCTTCCCTACTCCCATTAAAAAGAAAAATAAAATGCTTGTAACAGATATGCAGGCCAGCAAAGCTGATTTCCACATTAGACATATCCAAAAATGTGTGTCTTGGTCTGCACCCTAAGTTAAGGCACATCTTTCCTAGGCCATTGGGGGTTCAAGAAGCTCACCTGGTTTACAGCCTCTACTACCCAGATTGGTCTTACATTAGGGAGGGTCTATACCAGCTACTTCCCATCTCACTTGGCTTTCCACTGACTCTGTCATCTCTCTTCCTCTCCTTTTGTGCAGGGTGTCCACACTGTAAAAATACAATCCCGAACTTCACTGCCACTGCCGAACTCTTCAAAGATGACCGCAAGGTAGTATGGCCCTGTTTGTTTTTTCTACACCCTTGAACGCTGCTGTCCCACTAATACCTATGCTTGTTCTCTTCTGTAGGAGCCTGCCCCGTGCCTGGCACAGCTTTGTAGAGGGGGCTGGCTTCCTTGGCACTCCTGGCATTTTTATCACTAGCTGCTTCACTTTAGGGTTGTCTTGGGAAGGGCCAGGTTTACAATCCAAAGACAGTGAGAGAGGAACTAGGAGAGAAAGGGAAAAGGGCTATGATCAATGAAGCCACATCATATTTAAGCCAGAGGCATCTGCAGCCACAGCCTAATGAAGCATAAAATTAACAAGTTAAAACTGCAGATTAGAATATATTGAGAGGAAGGAGAGGGAGGCTGTGCACAGTAGCATATGCCTGACTCAGCTCTGATTTCTGTGTATGTGAAGAAATCAGAAATTGGTGGCATGGTGAAACGTGGCATGCCTCTGAAGAAGCTACTCCCCAAAATAGCTAAATTCCTCTGTGGGCACCCCATACTGCACAAGTGGTCCTGAGTTCAGGCAATTGTATATACTGAGTAAAACAAATACATATGCATACACACAATGAAAACAAAAATAAGCCATTTCCCCTGTATATTTCCATGTTGATGAAACAAACACATTATTACTATCACTCTAGTTTGTCACATGGCTTTTCTGTACTGATATGGTACATTATCAGCCAAAAGTCTCAGTGACCAAAGGAAAAAAACACCACATTCATGGCAGAAATTTGCAAACCATTTACCAGGCCACATTCCCATCTTGAAAATGGGTTGTATTTCAAAAGTTCATTTGTTAAAAAAAAAAACGTTCATTTTTAAGTTGTTTGCTTGGAGCTTAGAACACATTTTTCTGTAGAAATAATGTTCTAGAATATAGATAGCTTCCCCAGATAATCCACAAAAGCTAATTTAACACTTCATGTAGCTGAAATTGTCTACACATTTATGGTGAAAAACATTTCTTAAATTTTGTAAACAGTTGCTACAGTTTTGCATTGTTATAGTGTAGTCATTTGTGAGTTAACTTGGAAATGTAAACACCATGTATAAAAATTATTTCAATAGGAAAATGCCTTCTAAGATCATTGTGAACATGAGAGTGCCAGGGACAGGCACATACCCTCTTTGTACTTGCTAATTCTACATGAAACCTGTCAGCCTGTTGTCTGGGACAGAAATCAGGCAAGGATGGCCAGGAATTGGTTTACATGGGAGCAACCTAACAGACGCCAATTCCAGGGAAGTTAACTAAAGGAAGAGCTGCCAGATGTTGTAGGGTCAGGTGAGCAGTAGGGTCTGAAGTCCAAGAGATCAGAGAATCAGTAGGAGTAGCCTTAGCAAGTAAAATTAGAAAACTGTTGTGGGGCAGTTTTTTGTCTTATCTGTCTTATTTTATGTTTCCTGCTAGATGTAGACAGCCCTGGGGCCACAGCTATTAATTATAAGGACAGGGGAGTCAGGGTCTTTCAGTTGCAATTTGGTTCTAGACTGAGATGGGACAGAGATGTTAGCATTACCAAATAGTATGTCATCTCTCAGCATGGGTCTTTTCAACCTCCTTTGAGGCCCAGACTAATAAGTTATTTGTAGTGTAAGCCTTGGATTTTTATTGGAACATGGAGCTGGGTTCCCAGGGTGACTCATCTGGACTATGCCTCTTCCAGTCTATCAGATAACAGGGGGTTGGGGGGTGGGCCAGTCCTACATGAAATTATAGTTCTCTTGTACATTTCATGTCCTACAAATCACCAGAGGAAGCGAAAGAACAATTCAGCCAGGGAAAGCAGAGTTTGAGGAGACAGAAATGGAACAATAAATACATCTTGATTTTGTCATAAACTATAATCTTGAAGGTGTTGTTCAGTCGTTTCAGTTGTACATGACTCTTCATGACCTCATTTGAAGTTTTCTTGGCAAAGATACTAGAATGGTTTGCCATTTCCTTCTCTAGCTCAGTTTACAGATGAGGAAACTGAGGCAAACAGGGTCACACAGCTAGTAAGTGTCTGAGGCTGGATTTGAACTCAGGTCTTCCTCACTCCAGGCCTGGCGCTATATCCACTGTGCCACCTAGCTGCCCCAAACTTGAAGGTAATGGGAAGAAATGTGGATTTTACTGTGTTCCTTCTCTTTGGATCAGGTAACGTTGATGTAGAACAGATGCCAGAAAGAGTGCTAACCAGTCTAGGGGAAAGGGAACAGAGTCGGCTTAAGGCCATGGACTTAACACAGCTAGAAGAAGATAACCAAAGGCCCATGCTGTCAACATAAGGTGAGACAGGGTTCCTGAGAAAAGTGAGGATCACTGTCTTCTCCCACAGGTGCTCTACCTACATCATCTACCCTTCTGGCTTAGAGTGAGGAATAGCTGGTAGACAATCAAGGGATGTTTGTTTTTTTATTTGTGATATATAAGGTAGCAGGCCCTTCATCAGTTCACTCCTGAAGTGGATTTCCTATATTAATAGAACCTTAATGCTAGAAGGGACCCTAAAGACCAGCTAATTCACCCCCTCTCCTTTTGGAGTGTAATAACAAGCCCAAAGAGACTGGGATTTGACTGAGGTCGTAGTGATAGTGGCCCAGCTGGGACAACACCCAGGTTTCCAGAGTTCTGGTTCGGTGTGCTTTTCTCTACCTCTTTCAGCCAGAATTTTATTTTGTCTCCAGAAGCCTGTCCCCACTCCTTCCCCCAATCAATATGCAGCTGGTTATTCACTTCCATTTTCATAGCCAAAGTCAATATTAGCTCCTGCAGAGATTTATTTTACTGAATCAATAAAGCTGCATGTGGCAGTACATATTTTAGCGGGGGTACTCCCACCCCTGAGAGTTAACTTGGCTTATTCAGTGGCCTCAGCTGATGATAGATACGAGAGTAGAAGGAATTTAAGACCCTTAGAGTGGATAGCTTTCTGGAGGGGGCAATGAAAAAGACAAAGGTTTGAGGGGAAGGTCACTCTGTACATAGTGCTAGCAGTGGGTTGCAGTGGAGTGGGGATGCCATTGCCTCTGCCTTCCTCCCTGTGCTCTTAAAGGAATTCAGAGCAAAGGCTAGACTAAATGATCTCTGTCAGCCTTTCCAATGCTAGCAGCCTCTGATTCTATGATCAGCACTCATCGTGTGGACAGAGACATAAAGAACAGGCAGGTGTACTATCTAGACAGGTCAAACATGAAGAAAGAAGTTAAAATCTGTTCATCCTGTGCTGTGGGTGAGTAAGTGCAGATTAGGAGGAGGCATCATGAGAATTTTGTGTTTGTTTGGTGGAGAGAAGAGAAGATGAGTTTGCTGCCTTATTTCCAGAGCGTCTAAGGAGGTTTCCTGAATGAAGTAAAATTTTATGAGCTGTTGAAATTTGAGGAGGCTGACAGCTTGTCTCTCTTAGAAGTGGGGGATGTGGGCTAGCATTTGCAGCCACAAGCTGTACTTGATTATGGGACTACCACCTTGTTTTGAAATTCAGAATAGATTTTTTTAATTTAGTCGATTTATAAAATTGTGCCTCATACTTCAAACAGGAGTACAAATTAAATTCATAATTTAAATATGAATATAAAGAAGAACAACCAGGAGCCATTGGGTCTAAAAACACTTGTCAGATACTTGAAAGCTGTGCTAAAGGAACAACCTCATTGGCCCAATGTCCCCAGGCTCCTATGGAGGACCATGCTTCAGCCTTCTCTTAGTTAGGTGATCACAGTAAAGCTGCAAGGCCCTCTTCTGAGAATCAGCACCACGAGGATAGCTACATTGTTTTATATGAGGTTCACAGACTACCATTTTCCTCACTTATTTGCATAATTCAGAAATGCTTTAGAACTCAAATTGTCTCAGGAATTACAACTCTATATTAATTGGAGAACAGAATGATAACTAATAATAGCTAACATTTATATAACACTTATATGTCAGGCACTATACAAAGCACTGTACAATTATCATCTCATTTGATTTTCACAACAACCTTCGAAGGAAGATGCTATTTTTATCCCCATTTTACAAATGAGGAAACTGAGGATAACACTGGTGAAGTGACTTGGCCAAGGTCACACAGTTAGTAAATATCTGAGGCCATATTTGAACTCAGGTCTTCCTGACTCCAGGTCTGGTGCTCTACCCACTGCGCCACCTAGATGTCCCAATAATGGGGCAATAACTTCTGGCCTGAGGTCTATAATTCATCTCTTATCTGGTAGCCTCTGAACTGACAGTGCTTTGGCCACAGCTGCTACCACCCAGAAAATAATGTTTCTTCCTGGTCCTGGACACTTAGTAAGCCTTCAGGAAACATTGTTTGATAGGATTGGAATGGTTATTTTCCCATCAGAAAGGGAAGCCTTGGCAGATTTATAAATAAAGAGCAATTCAAGAACCCTGAACCTTAGTTAGCAATTAATCTGAATGTCTAAAGCCCTACAAAGTAAATGAATGTTCTGCTCACAACTCACTGTCTTCCTTCCTCTCTTTCCTTTTCCTTCTTTCTGCACCTTCTTTTCCCAATTTTCTCTTTAATCGACTATAATGTGTAACTGTAAAAATAATTTTAGTTCTTTTTAATAATGTCACATGCTACCTGTTCTTAATTTTAAAAGCAAGTAAGTTAAGCGAAACCTTTTATATTTCCCCTCATAGGAGCAGCTAGGTGGCGCAATGGATAGAGCACCGGCCCTGGAGTCAGGAGGACCTGAGTTCAAATGTGGCCTCAGATACTTGACACTTACTAGCTGTGTGACCCTGGGCGAGTCGCTTAACCCCATTGCCTAGGCTGCTCCCCCCCCAAAAAAAATCTACCTCATTAAAGTTGCTTTTTATTTGTATGTGACCTTTGGACAGATTTTTTTTTTCTTCCTTGGGTGGAGTCAGTGATTTTTACTGTCTGATTCTATACGGATAATATAAGGGGAAACTTCTCAACTTGTAGGAGACCCTGAAAAAAAAGGGGGGCCCTGCAGGGCAAGAATAAAGGGCAAGTGGACAAATAAAGGAACTTGGGAAGCTGTGAAATCCCTTCACTTAAGAGAGCTTTTGGAATATGGCAGACTCCCATCTGAACTAGGGTAGGGTTTACCGTCTTCAGAGGAAGAAAGAGAAGATATGATGACCTCCCTCAGGTTCCTACCTTGCCGAATGACTCTCTGAGCCTATGGCAGCCTCACAAAAATCTTTCAAAACCCTTGAGCTTTAGAAATGTATGCCAGCCCCTTGAGACATATGTACTGTATGTAACTCTACTCATCCTCCATATTGTCTGTCCCCCTCCCAACTACACTGTAACCTGAACTCTCCATGTCTCTAAGCCTTCAACTACTCCATTCATACAGTCTTTCTGTGGATTGCTAGCTAAGTTGGTTACAACAAAGTATTTATAAATTTATAAATCTCCATGTCTCTAGCTGATCTTTTCAGACACATTTAGAACACTCGGGTGTTTTCCTGATCCCTCAGACACAGAACCTTATGGAAAATTCTAAGTGGAGGCACAGAGGAAGGATAGGAGGAAAATTCATGGAGATGACTTCGTTATTCTGAGCCCACTACCTGCTTTCCTTTTAGACCCATCTAACTATTCTGAATCCTTGGTCCTGTGTTCCTCTACAGGCCTCACTGCTTATAAAAATGATTACTACTTTTATGGCAAACTATAGTGGGCTAAGCTCAGAGAGAATTGATCTCTTTCCCTCTGCTCTTGGAGGTGTGCTTGTCAATAGAGGAATCTAAATTTCCACATGTCAAAATTAGGTTCTCTGGAAACTGTAGACTCGGAATCAAGCTGCGATTCTACTCTGTTCTACATGATTATTACTACTGTTGTTCCTTTTGCTCTGCCTAAACATCTTAATCCTGACTAGCTGGCTCCAAATGTGTGACTTTTCAGAGCCAAGCAAAAAGTAACCCACTGCCCGCTGCTATTAAAAACCAGCTTGGCCCAGGGGTTCTTAACCTCTGGGAGGCTGATGAAGCTTAGAGACCCTTTCTCAGAATAATGTTTTTAAATGAATAAAATACATAGGATTACAAAGGAGACCAATTACATTAAAATACGGTTATCAAAGATATGGTTCTTAAAAAGATATTCCCAGGCACCAGGCTAAGAATGCCTGACTTAGAGCGGGTGCCCCACTGATGGTGATGTCAAGAGCACCATAAAGTGAGCCACAAATGTTGTCTTACAGACCACGAGTGCAGAGGTGCCCTTTTCTCTCATAGTGTTTCCTTTTCCTGGTAGATTGCCTGTGCTGCAGTTGACTGTGCCAAAGATAAGAACCGGGATCTGTGTAAGCAAGAAGGGGTTGATGGCTACCCCACCTTCAACTACTACAACTATGGGAAGATAATTGAAAAATATAATGGAGATCGGACGGTGAGTATGTGGAAACTCCCACATGGCCTTGACTAAGTTCTTCCCTTGGTGCCATTTCTGAGTCTCAGTTCTTGCTCCCTTCCTCTCTTTTTGCTCTTTCTGGGTTTCAGACCCAGGACTATTCAGTCCAGCACTGCCTACTCCATTCCTTGATCTCTCTTCCTTTCCTCCTTCTCCTCCTTAACTCCATACTCAGCCCAATTCCATGGTTTCGTGTTGAGGAAAGCTATCAGCCTCATTATATTGTCCCTGTCCTAATTCAGGGAGTGACCATAATGGGTGCTGGATTTTGTCAGATTTGTTGGAGAGGGTGGAGGAAGGCATAGGTATGGCAACTATATATCCCAGATTACCTGAGAGAGTTCCATTATTAAGAAAACAGATTGTACTTCACAAGGCTGCCTGAAAATAATATCTTCTCTCAGATTCAGGTACCTGACTACTCCATTCATACAGTCTTTCTGTGGATTGCTAGCTAAGTTGGTTACAACAAAGTATTCATTAATCCCAGCATGGGATTAAAACATTTTACACATTTGTATTTCTAGGTGATATAGATATAACTATAGATAGATTAATAGATATTAATTTTCCATCCTTAAGTAAGGAAGAATTTCTCTTTCTAGCCTCATTGAATATTATTCCCCTTCTCACACTCTATGATTCAGCCAAACTGACTTCTCTCTCTTATTTCCCACACATGATACTCCATCTTCCATCTCTATCCCTTCGTACTGTCCCTTCCAAATGCCTGGGCTGTACCCTGTCTTTGCCTTCACCTCATGGAGTGATTCTTTACTGATTCTTTTCCTTTAGGACATGGCTGCAGTACTATGTTCTACAGTAAGCCTTTCCAGAAACTATCCTTCTCTCTCTTCCAATTTCTAGTGTATTCCCTTCCAAATGACCTTGTATTCAACAGTATATCTGTATTTATTCATTTTGTGTTTATGCTTATATATCTTTACATGTGTACTTGTAGTCTCCCCCATTAGAATGTAAGTTCCTTTTGAGTGTGGACTGTGCCGTTCTGTGCATTTATATCCTCACTGGCTAGTACATATTAGGTACATATTAGTGCATATTAGCCACTCAATAAATATTTATTGATTGAATTCCAACTTTAATATAATTTTTGAAAAATTAAATGGTGAACTATTACACCCCTTGGAGTTTCAATTTGAGGGTTGCAGAAAAAAATGTTAATAAGAACATCTCCCCTTCTGAGATCTAACACCTGCCTGCCATGTTGGTGGCCTTGGAAGGCAAAGGTCACCTCAGAATCTGAAAAAAGATGTGATCATTCACTCCTGGAATCTGTGGATCTTCCCCGAGACAGAACTCTGTATATGGCGGTGCTAAGGGCAGTAGTTCTTGGGAGTCGGCAATATCTTAAAAGCCTAGGTTTCAGGACACACCCATCAGACTCTCTCCTGGTGTCCAGGTGGCTGAAGAAGTTTTACTTAACTTTATTCTTCCTTTTCTTCTTCCTGTTGTCTCCTTTTTGGGGAAAACAATGCTAGATTCATGGAACTTTTGTCACCTGGAACCCTTCTCTCCAAGAGATCCTACTTCCTTGGTCACTGTCTCCAGTACCAGTTGTTCCTTCTCTTATGCCCCCTAACACACTGGGCCACAAGGAGGAGTAACCTGCCCACTGCTGGCTCTTCAACATCGTTTCCAGACTATCACTGTAACCGTAATTCTATAACCTTCCTCCTTTCTTTGTGAGGCAGTAGTTGTCTATACTGCCATCATTCTGCTAGATCCTTGTGGCTATAATCTACCAGCCACCAAGGACCTCTCTGTCCTTTCTACAGAAGTTCAATCCCAGCTTGTCGCTTTCCTAACTACTTCTATTTCTGTCCTCATAATTAAGGACTTCAAAAATATGTTTGATATACCCCCCTCAAAAACTTTTGTTCTCCCAGTTCATCTGCCTCATCAACTCCCATGAGCTATATTTATTTCACTTTAGCTACCCTCGAGGAAGAGCTATGGCTTAGATCTCAACATCATCCATGACTGTGCTGCCTTCAGCATTTTGAACTCCAATATTTCCCTCTCTGGTTAGAAAATTGAGTCTGTATCTCAGGAACTCCTTCCTCTTCCCTACTCCACATATCAAAACCCTTCTAAATTTTTACCTATCCTCTCCTCCTTTGCTGTGGTCCTTGCAAAAGAAGTGATTCTTTTCTTTATCAAGACTAACCCAACAACTTGTGCCCTTGATCCTGCCTCCTCCAGTCTCTCCTGGCTGCTTGCCCCATCAATAATTCTCTTTCTTCCTCCCTCATTTTCAGCCTTTATCTATGGGCTCTTTCTCCACTGCCTATAAATATGCCCTTTTCCTCCAGATACCACCCCTCCTTCTCTTAGCCTTTGTAACACTGCTCTCTCATGATTCTCTTTCTACCTGTATGGCCACTCATTTTTAGTTCCCTTTGCTGATACACCTTGTTCCTACACATCTTTACACATGCTGTTGGTGATTGCATCTGTTTATGGGGGTCCAGTTTATCTCTTTGCTTATGACTCCCATATCTGCATATCCAGTTCTCTTGGACTCCTGTCCTTTGTTGCCATCTTTCTCCTGAACACCTCTAAGCTGATGTCGCATCAGCATCTGAAACCCAGTGTGTTGAAAAGGGAACTAATAACATTTCCCCTAAGACCTGCCCCTCCTCTAAATTTCCTTCCACAGGTGTCTTGTTCATCCCCTTTTCCCAACTTATGGGATCATAAGCGCGCCCCCCCCCAAGGCCCTCATGACTTACACCTGGATATTGCTATGCCTGCTGACTGGTCCCCCTGCTTTCATCCATGCACTAATCCAGTGTCTCTTCCTCACAACTGCCAGTCATCATCCACAGGCACAGTTCCAACCATGTCACACCTCCCTGTTGGAAAACCTTCAGTGTTTCCCTGTTGTTTCAGAGATAAAAATTAGCCATTAGCCTGATATTTAGTCCTATTTTACATTGGTTACTTCCCTTCACACACTCTTTGTCCCAGCCAAACTAGACAGTTACTTATTCCTCAACCTCTAGAGTCCATCTGCTGCCTCCACACAGTCTCAGCCATGTTTGGAACGTGTTCCCTGCTGATCTCAGCTCCCATCACCCTGATGTTCCAAGAAGTCTCAGGTTAGCCACTGCCTCCTCTGTGACCTTTTGTAATACCCACAGTTGTTCCTGGCACGTACGTTGTCATGTTATCAGAACCTCCAAACAGCCCTATGACATAGGCACTCCATGCAGGATGACCCTTTTACAGATGAAGAAACTGGGGCTCAGAAAAGTTGAGTAATTTGCTCATAGTCATGCAGCTTGTAAATGTCAGGGACAGGACTCAAATCCCAGGTCTATTTCTCCTTTTCCCCATGCTCTGCCACTACTTCTCATTGGAAACTCCCGGAGGGCAGGGCCTGAGCACAGAGCCTGGCACCTAGGAGGTACTTAATACATCTTTGTCCAGTTGAATTAGTCAGGGGAATAGCTTCCATTATTGACAACTCTCAGATACCCTGGCAGGTGGGAAATGTGAGTGGAGAGGGGGCCCTTTGAAAGCAAAAGGATGAGGGGCAGCTAGGTGATACAATGGATAGAGCACCGGTCCTGAAGTCAGGAGGACCTGAGTTCAAATCCTGCCTCAGACCAAACACTTGACAATTACTAGCTGTGTGACCTTGGGCAAGTGATTTAACCCCAATTGCCAAAAAAAAAAAAAAAAGGCAAAAGGATAATGCCAGCAAAATGAAAGAACAGTGTGGTGATGCCTGACAAAGCTATTGTTCCTTCAGCCCCCTCATGGGGGAAGGAGGGTGGATGCCTATCAAGCAATAATTTGTGTTTGGTTAAAGTCTCGGTCAGTCCTTGTGTGAGCTAGTTAGCTTTACTCTCTCATACAGCCACAGAGTCCATCCCTTATTTCATGGGAGAAACTCACCTCTAATACTGGAAAAAAAAATTCCTTCCCCATGTCCTGGTTATGCAGGGTAAAACACATGTTCTTCACACATGGAACAGAAAATATCGCAAGGGTATACTATAAGAGATACTCTTTTCCTGGTGACTAATTGGGTTTCAGAGTTCAGGACTGAACTGTTACCAACTCCAAAGGGCAAAGCTGAGGAAGGAATAGCTCAAAATTGCAGCCAACTAACTTTGTTGGGCTCTCATCTGGACCAATAGGTTATGACTGAAGCCACCTTCTTCAGCTCTGTCTGCTGACCCAGTGGGGTGAGGGAAGAGGCTGTCAGCAAAGTGAGAAGGAGACTTCTGTGGCCTTTATCAGATAATGAAAAGACCCCTTTCCCTTCCTGCCCCTCACCCCCTTTGCTCTCTACCGTCCTTTCTTTCAGGAGTCAGGGTTTGTCTCTTTCGTTCGAACTCTCCGAGAGCGAGACCATGAGCGACTTGGAAAGAAGAAAGATGAATTGTGATTTCTGCCTCAAAAGAAGCTTTTCCACTACACTGTGAACGATGCTGGCTCTGTTGTTCCTGAGTTTTCACACCTTCTGAAGACAAAGTTTTTTATAGCCACCCGTGGCCATTTTGTACAATTTTAAAATAAAGTTGAACCACTTGTTTGGGGACTTGGGGATTTTTTTGGGTGGGGGGTGGGAAAGGTGGGGATTGTTCAAGGATGGGCTTCTTGCCATATTGAGCTCTGAGCTTGCATTTCCTCCTCATGAGGCAATGCCAGCAATACTCCTATGCAATATTTATGTAGGTAGAGACTGTTTGAAGGCCAGGGTTGGTGGGGGTAGTCTGTCCCCTCCAGCTTTTGAAGGGGGAGGGGCAGGGGAATAGAAGAAGTGAATGAGACTGGAAGACTTCATTTGGACATAGATTTTTCCAGGCTTGGGAAATTGTCAGATGTTTGAAGGGAACAACATTATAATGCTCAGGGAAAACCAGAAAATGAAGTGAATGGAGACACAAGTGTGGGCTATTTGCAGATCTCCGTGACTTCAGTTCTGATGTGTTGTACCTGGAATGTGTTTACATAGTCCTCTGTTTTCTCTCTCTTGGACTCTGTGTCTCTGTGTGTTTATATTTCCTCCTCCTCTTCTAACATTTCCCTGCCTCCTCCTCTAGCTTGAATTCACTCTCACTTTCTCATTACCTTCCTTTCTTTCCCCTCACTTCTTTTACATGTGCTGATCTCTTTTAAACAAGGAATCAGCCACTGTATGAGTAGTGAGGACCAAGCCCCAGACCCTTGAGATGAAACCAGGTATGCCATGTTCTGGATGTGCAGCAATTATGCCTCTTGACTCTTGTCCTCACAAAATGATCCCCCTTCCCCCCCCCCTTTTTTTTTGCTTTCAAATGAAGTTCTTATAGGATGCCACTCACCCATCTCTGGCTCTGCTTCTCACCTTCTTGTCTTCCCTCCATCTGCCTCCTGTCTGTGCTGCTTCTCTTGATGATCCATCCTTTCTACTCACTCAAACACCAACACCCTCTTCTCTGCTCCCCAACTGTGAAACCCTGACACCAAGTCTCCCCCAGGATGTGTTCTGCAGATGTGCCCATCTGGTTATTGTTGCTTCTGTTTCAGCTACAGCTAAAGGTAGTAAGTACACCTCAAACTGGAGGAATTAACTGAAAGGATCACGAAGTTAGGGGTGACCAATATACAGAGCTCAGAATATTAAGGAAAGAGGAATGGGGACCATTTCTTTGATGCAAAGCATCAGATGGAGCATTTAGTTTCACTTTATCATCTTCAACAAATGGGAAGAATGATTTAGGGGAAAGAACACTGATCTGGGAATTAGAAGTCTCGAGTTTTACTTCTGGCTCTTCTACTAACTAGCTGTATGAGCCTGGATGGGTCAGTTAACCATCCAGAACCTCAGTTTCCTCATCGGTAAGATAGGAGTGTACTAAATGATACCAAAGGTACTTTCCAGATTATAGCTCTCTGACTTGAGTGGACATCTACAAAGGACATTGTTTGGGATGGGGGTGGGGTTCTTAGGAATGAGATATTTCTGTTGTTCCGCTGCTGTGTGTATGCGTATGGGTGTGCACTTGTATGTATTTTGCCCATTTATCATTGTCAAGGGGGTGGGGAGTAGAGGTAGAATACAGGCTCTTTGTGTAGGTTCATTTCCTTTTAGCTTTTTGAAAAAAAGCTTGGAAATGCCCTGTTGAATAGTTGTGACCCTACCTTGATTAATCCTCTCCCTGTACAATCTTCTGTCTTCTCTTCCAAGGAGACTAATCTTCAAGATGAGAACCATAGAACAAATAATAGTTCACCACCATGGTTGGGAGGGAATTGAAGCACATACTAAGTGAGACAGTAAGAGAACACTTATTGTACTTATTGTTCGTGTTTTTAGGCCTAAAGCAGTTACATCCCAAGTTGCAGGAAGAACTGGCAAATATGATCAGCAAACCAGTCTGTAACCTTTGAGAAATCATGGAGAATGAGTGAGATGCCAGACAGCTAGATTTTCAAAATGAGGGGGAAAGTGCACTCTGATGAACACAGCAGACCACAGGCTTGACGTCAATTTCCAGGAAAGTTCTAAAACACATTATCCTAATGTGAGCTTTTAGAAAGGGAAGCTAAGATCACTAGAAGCCAGCATGAGTTCATTGAGTACAAGTCATGCACAGCTAATCTCATTTCCTTTGTGATTGATAGGTTACTAGACTGATAGATCAGGGCTCGCTCTAAGACATGATATACATAGATTTCTGCGGGGCATTTGGCAAAGTCTCCCATGATGTTCTTGTGGGCAAGATGGAGAAAGGTAGGCTGAATCTTCTGACAGGAACATTACCAGGCTAAGGAAATCATACCTATAGAATCTTAACAGATTGTTGACAACCTGGAGGGAGCTTTCTCCAGAGGCATATTACAGGACTCTGTCCTTGGCTCTGTCTCATTGCGCAATTTCATAATGACTTGGATGAAATCAGAAAAAGGGATAGCTAATGCAGGCAATGATTGAATTAAAATTCTTAGTGATCTTGACAGTCTGGGATGCTGAGCCAAGATAGATAAAAATAAATGGAGATAAAAATGTAACATCACATTAAAGTTCTAAAGCTAAATTGTACAAATAAAAGCTGGAGACCCATTTTTAGCAGTTCATGTTTTGAAAAATCTGGGCATTTTGAGCTGTCCGCTCACTCGGTTTGAGCCAATGGTATGATCGATATCCACAAAGTTAAGTATCTTAGGATGCATGTTAATAGTAGAAGGATGGTAGCCAGAACAAAGGAGGTAATGCTCCTACTAGAATGTTATATTCAGTTTTGGAAGTAACACATTGACTACCTGGAGGACATCCACCATAGAAAAGGCCCAGGAAACCAAGAAAAGAAATGAAAGAAACCAAGGACAGCCTGGAGAAAGGAGGGCACGTGGGGAATAGGAGTCCTCAGAAGTGTAAACACTTCTCTCTTGCTCTCAGAAGTAAAAGAAAGATCAGTTGATAGAAATAAGAAGCAAATTTTAGGTCCTCCTAAGGAAGAACAATTGCTTACAATCAGAGCTGTCCAATGGTAGAACAGCCTGCCTTGTGAGGTAGTGCGTTGTTACTGGAGATGTTCACAGATGACCTCTGAGGTCCCGTCAATTCTGGGGTTTTGTGATGCTGTTTGGGGTTGTCATTGGGGAAGTGAGCTATAGGCATAAGGTGAACCAGGCTTCACTGGCCTTTCCTCTGCTTGCTTCCCTCCTATCCCATAAAATTGATGACATTGCTGAGAAGACCAGAGCTAAAAGATTTTCTAATAGTTGTTTGAAAATGGTGTCTGCAAAGTAAATTCATGATCTGTTAGAGTTGAAAGGAATCTGAGCGAGAATCTAATCCTGTGAATTTTCTGGGGGAGGTGGAAGGTAGGATCATTACATAAAAAGGTTTTATAGCTCGCTCTTTGAGGTCTGCCAAGAATTAAGTATTAGGAATTGTAAGGAGCTTTAGGAATCATTTGGCTAGACCCCCTCATTTCACAGGAGAGGGCACTGTTGCCTGATGAGGTGAAGTGACCTGTCCTAGGTCACATGGAAAGTTAGTGACAGCAGGAACTAGACCCTAGGTTCCCTTGATTCAGAGACCAGGGATTGTCCCACTCCACTCCACTGCTCCTCCCAAAGAGCTGGGCTGTTCAGACAATTCTTGCCCGATTCCTTAGATCCTCTCTCCCTCCAGTGGTAAGCTAGTCAGCTTTGCACCCTACAGTCACTCTACCCTTTTGGACACACATCCCACAGTGGTGCTTCTACTGACTCCTGTTTTTTTTTTTCCTTAGGTCTTAGTGAATCTTTTTGTGAGTCCTTTTCACCTCAAAAATAAAACGTGATGAAGATGAATGGTTCTTCACATCCTGATTATTTGGGTTTTCTCTTTCTCAAACAGGCTCAACTTTCAATACCTCCTGCCCTGACCCCTATGTCCAAGGCTTTTAAGAAGCAGCTGCAGGCCCAAAGCAAAGGAAAACATATCCATCCCTATTCCGTATGTCGTTCCCAGAGGAATCTGGCTCAGGGTGACTTGATGGTCACTTGCTAGGTGACCTTGGGCAAGTCATTTTTCTCCTACCCTCACTTTCCTTATCTGTAGGTAGATTGTACTAAATGACCTCCAAGGTCCCTTTTAGCATTAACATTCTGTGATGCTGTGCCTTTTTAAAAACCAGATCCTTCCTCACACTTGGAAATAATCCTAAACTTGAGATATCAACACTGCTTCCTTGCTTCCCTTCTCCTGAGGCCTTCCTTTAACCTTGCCATGTGCTTGGCCAGCCACAAGAGACAAAATATTAAGACTAGAATGGCAAGTAGTTCTGTGGCCTTCTTTTAGGATATAGAAGTTGGCTAGGTTTCCCCCATGGTCCCTCCATCCTAGATTCATATGTTAATTGGTCATAGGGTTAAAACTCTAAGGTACTTTGCAGGTCATCTAATCCAACCCTTTTCCCCAGGACCCTTCATTTGGCAGCTGGTCTGTGTAAAGAATGGAACTCTACAGAAGCTAAGGACAGATGTTAGGAATGAGCTAAGTTTTCCACTCTCCAGTCCTGCAATGATTTGGGAAGTTAACCTGCACACTGTCAATTCCCAAGGCCAGCTTTCTCTGCTGTTCACTTGGCTTTAACCCATTCTTTCTCCCTTGAGTCATGACCTTGTTTAGGACCTCATACAACAGCTGGGCACCAAGTACCTCTAGTTCCTGTACACTAAACCATCCTTTCCAAAACTAAAATCATTTTCCAGTTTCTATTCCCCTCCTACCTTCAGTGACTGCCAATTAGCTGCTAAATCAAACACTCCTAACCTAAAACCTTCAGAGCCCACACCATCCCTTCCATCTGTCTTGGCACTAGCCCATTCTACCCAGCCTGCCACCTCCGTATGTGAAGATGAACACAATAATTTATCTCACTGGGGCTTATGCCTTGCTCTGTTCCTAACGTGGGGAGCAAGAGGGGCTTGTTTAGCCCCGTGTTGAGTTGGGGGAAATGGTCCCTTCTGTCATTGTCATCAGACAATGTTACAGCTCAAAGGATTCTCAAGGAAGGTAACATGTTACAGTGGAAAGATTTGTGATCTGAGGCCATAAAACCTTGAGTTCAAAACCTTGCTGTGCTAAATTTAACACCTGTGTGCTCTTGGGCAAGCCGTTTTCACCTGTATGGGCCTTAGTTCCTCCTTCCTAATGAAGAGATTAAATTAGAAGTCTAAGGCCATTGCCAGGTATATTTCTATGATCTAGACCAGTGGTGTGTCAGACTTAAATAGAAATGGGGCCACTACACCACACTTAAAGATTCCTGCAGGTCACATGTTAACTTAGAAAACCACATGTTTAACATTATCTATGTTCTATTTTATTAAATATTCCCCAAATACATTTTAATGTTGTTTGGACAGCACTCGGGAGTGTTGCCCTGGTGATATGTTGACACATCTAATTTACAGATTTGCCCAAGTCACACAATTTTCACTGGCAACTGGAAGGATGCCACCCAAGTGCACTTCAACCGGTACCTACAACCAAGAATTCTGTGGCTAGGACTTCCTAGAAATTCTATGAACAATGCCTTGTCCCCGTCCCTCCTCTCTGCTTAAGTTTGCATGACATGAAGACGTCACCCTGCCACCAGAGGGTTAAAAGCTAGAAGGGACCTTTGAGGTCATCGAGTCCAACCACTTAGTTTACAGGTGAATAAACTGAGGCCCAGAATGTAAACAGCTTGCCCAAGGTCACACTGATGGTAAGTAGTGGAGCCAGGATTTGAACCAGCTAGTCAACAAGCATTTATTAAGTGCCTCCTTTGGGCCAGGCCATGTGGAGCCAGCTGGAGATACAAAGAAAGGCAAAAAAGAGCCCCTGCTCTTGAGAAAGTCCTCTGACTCCAAATCCAGTGCTCTTTCCATTACACAAATCTCAACTTCCCCCATCATGCATCAATATTGACTGGTGATCTTGAGTGTAGTTCTACTGTTATGTAGCAATTGAGAGGCTCCAGGAAAGGCATCTGACAATAATAGGGCTGGGAGCTATGCTAAGGCTTGCTCTTGTGCTGCACTCCTATATTCCCAAAACTTCAGAACCAAAGGTTAGAGGTTATCTAAGCCAGTTCACTTACTTGACAGAAGAGGAAAGTAGGTCTGGGGAAGATAAATGATTCGTGCAAGGTCACACTGAGTTCTGGGGGGTATGGGAATAAAACATGAGTTTCCTGACTCCCAATTCCAGTGCTCTTTACTCTTTTCCCCATCCCCACCCCCATAAGCTATAGCTAGTTATGCCTCTGAAAACAGTCCTGGTTCTCCTTCCCGTGGTGGACAAGGAACATTAGAATAAAGAAATTTGTAGACAATTTATACATTTCATTTAAACCAATATGTATATTTATTTACCTTTATGTCATTTTCTGTTCTACCACAGCAGAGCAGATAATGAATATTTAGATGGTATCAATCACCTTTCTTTTCCTTAACTTAACCCCTCACCCATAGGAAATCCTGAAAAGCCCTTATGTTTTTATAGAACTTTACAGTTTACAACTTGTAAACTCCCCAAGTAAAATTTCATTTTACCCTTATAGCAGTTTTGTGAAGTCTTACACATCTGTGCTCTTACACAGATGAGGAAACTGAGGCTCAGGAGTTAATGTGTGAAATCCCACAGTGATTATGGGAAACCGAGAATAAAATTGAGATCTCTTGTTATAGGCCAGGAGTCCACACTGCAATACTGAATAAGGGGCAGGGCAGCATCTTCAAGATGGCGGAAGAGATAATGGCTGGATCATGATAATCCATGCATTGGAAAATTCCTCAATGAAGACTGAAAACACTAAGAAACTTGCAAGAAAGTGACCATGTCATCTTAAAGATAAAGAGAATTATAGATTGTTGGGATCAGAAGGGTTCTCGGAAGTAATCTAGTCTAACATCTTAATTTTACAAATGTGAAATGAAGGCTCAGTTACAAATGTGAAATGAAGGCTCAGAGATGGTCTCCTGACTCCTAATGCAATGTGCTTTCTACTGCCTTGGATTCATGATGGATAAGAAAGGGACTGCTGGGCATAAAATGACATTGATCTTAGATTTTAGGAGAATAATTTCAGAGAAAAGATAGGATCTCATAACCTAAGTCTTTTTTTTTTAAAAGCTCACTTTATTTTATTTTTTATTTTAGGCAATTGGGGTTAAGTGACTTGCCCAGGGTCACACAGCTAGTAAATGTCAAGTATTTGGTCCGAGGCCGAATTTGAACTCAGGTCCTCCTGACTTCAGGACTGGTGTTCTAACCACTGCGCCACCTAGCTGCCCCTAGCCTAAGTCTTTAAGAAGGAAATTGGTTCAAGATGAATGGGAGACTTGCAAGAATAAAGAAATTTTGATGACATAATCAGGAATAACTCAGTTGAGAAAAGAAAGATTAAAAAAAAGAAAGACGAAAGAGGGATCTGTGAGGTTATACAAGGGGCCTATAAATGGCCTAAGATTAAAAGGACATATTAAAAAAAAAAAGACAACTACAAGAATGCATAGCAAATTTACATAGTGCTTTCAAGCTTATAAAATGTATTATGTACATTATCTCATTTCATCTTCACAACAATTTTGTGAGGTAAGTAGTGTGTTATTATGTAGTCTTCATTTCACAGATAAGGAAATAGGCTTAGAGAGATTAAGCGAGTTACCTAAAGTCACACAGCTGGTAATGTGAGAGTTGAAATTTGAACCCAGGATACCTAATTCCAAATTGTCTCTTTTTACTAGACCAGGCTGCACAAGGATTTAATGGATTAGCTCAGATCTTAAAAGGAGATGAGTTGGAGTTCAGGGCACAAAAATTAATGAATATAAGAATGGCCTGTACCTGTATGAATATTGTCAGAAATATGAAACCCCAGAAGGAATGTCTTGTCATGAAAATTAAGTACATAAAAAGGGGTAGTATGGACAAGAAAGAAGAAAGAAGCCCAAAAACTTGGGTTGGATGAGATGATGAATAATGTCTGATGTCAAGATGGAACTACCCAACTTGATACACTTTATGTATGTATGTGTATGTGTCATATATATATATATATATATATATATAAAACACATTGTGTGTATATTTATATACTTAGACACATACATACTTTCAATACAAATCCTCCACCTTGGCCCCTATGCCCTATATCTATAGATAGATAGATAGATAGATAGATAGATAGATAGATAGATAGATAGATAGATAGATAGATAGATAGATAGAAATGTAGATCTATCTATAGATATGTGTGTGTGTGTGTGTGTATATATATATATATATATATATATCTCTAGACATATGGCATAGGGACCGGGGTGGGAGATTTTGAAGACTGAGCCTGTATAAGGAAGATATATACACACATATATGGACATTTATGTGTATGTATACACACACACACACACACACATCTCAATGGCTTTCAGATTAGAAAAGAGGGAAAACTGGAGCTCACAGTAAGTGAGGAGATGGCCAGAGAACACCTAACTCCTTCAGTGAACTCAAGTAACCAATCTCAAATATAGTCTATCCCAGGGGACAAAAAGAATTTCAGATATGTAACCACTGTCCCTTATCTTTGAGGAATCCTAGGGAACAGAATGGGATACTACTGCATTGGAGACTTTGTCTCATTTTCACAAAGGTAAAGAAGGTGAATTCTACATACTACATAACGTGTTGAGCTTGGTATCCATTCCTGGAAATTTTCTAGGATGGACTATTAGAAGGACCAGATGCATCAATTGACAAGGAAACATATTTGATTCAAAAAATAGTTTCTGTTATCTGTGAAAATGCACTTTAAATTCAAATAATTCTAAGTAGATATTATAATTTTACTTGGAAATAAAACTTTTCATCATACTATTAATTGACACTGCTTGGTCCTTCAAGGTATTCTCAAATTCTGATCCTTGTAGTGTTCAATGAATGGTTTGTGAACTTAGCCAGGATAAGATATTCTTGTACCTTAGACAGGGTTTGAAAATTTTGCCCTTGTGTGTTCTGTCAACCATTTGAACCTTTACTATAACACATGCAGTCAATGACAAAATCCATGAGCTGCTCCCTAAGCGCTGCACCCCAAGGGACTACCAGCCAAGTGGGAGTAAGTAATTAGCTGTCTTTTGTGTCCAGTATCTTTGCAAAGATACTGGAATGGTTTGCCATTTCCCCATTTTCTTCTCCACCTCATAGGATCTTGATAACTGCTTACTGAATTGATTCCCTGCCTTGATAAGGGCATTTTCCAGTGGACACAAAAGACAGCTAGGAGAAGCATGGACACATGTTTCAGCCTTCTTCAGGTTTTTTTTTTTCCCCACATACAAGGGGAAGGGGCATTCCTTTGACCTCTCAGAATCATGACCACAGCTGCAATGGATTATGCTTTTGCATGTGGCCATCTGCTAGGTTACAGGAAGGGTAGGTGACATGGATAAAAGGGGCTGTCCAATATGAGACATTACCACATCACTCATAAAGATTACAACTGTGTGTTTTTTCTAATTACTGTTTGCCTATCACATCTTATCTTGTAAAAGCTGTGACTACAAAGTAATGCAACTAAGTTCATCAAATAACATGTGGAAATTGATTTTGTTCTTTTTATAACTCTATGATTTCTCTTCTATCCCACTGAAACACTTTTTTTTTCAATCACAAGAATAAAGTGTTCTCAAGGCAGCTGGTGGTTGAGCGGATAGAACCCTGGGCTTGGAGTCAGGAAGACCTTAGAAGCTTACTAGCTGTGTGACTCTGGGCAAGTCACTTAACCCACTGTTTGCCTTAGTTTCCTCATCTCTAAAATGGAGATAATAATAGCACCTACTTCACAGGGTTGCTGTGAGGATCAAATGAGATAACATTTGTAAAGTTCTTAGCACAGTGCCTGGCACATAATAGGCACTATATAAATGCTTACTCCCTTCCTTTCCCTGTTTCATTATTATTCTTTTTCTATATTTCATACGCTCTCATGTGTGTCTTAATTAGAATGATAGAGACCTTGAGTTAGAAGAAACCCAATTTATCCTGTATATATCTTGTTTGTACAAGGTTGTTTTCATGTTATTCCCCCATTAGACTATGAGCTCCCCGAGGACAGGAGCTGTCTTACTTTTCTTTGTTTCCCCAGCATTTAGCACAGTGCCTGGCACGTAGCAGATGTTTAATGAATGCTTGTTGGTTAAGTACCGTTTACAATATACCTGAAAAGTAGTCATCCAGACTCTCTTTAAACTCTAATCCCTATAGTGGAGAACTTACTATCTACTCAGAGGCAAACCATTCCAATGGTGGCCCACTCAAATTCTTGTCTTTCTTGACCCAGAGCAATTCTGTGGGAGGCCTGACTTTAAAAAATGGTATCAAGGAGATGAGGAAAAGAAACAACAAAAAAAAATAATAAACAGAATAGAGATTCAAGTCTAGGAGGCTTCACCAGAGTGCAGCTCAGCAGAATCCAGAGATTCTAATTCACCCTGACTGTAGGGGATTTTAAGATTAACTGATCCTAAATATATCTTCAGGGTCAACCAGAGGAGAGGGGGAGTGATTTAGATGGTAGAAGTCATATACATGTGGTCTTCCTCTTAGAATGTGAATTCCTTGACAGCAGAGACTTTTTTCGCTTTTCTGTCTGTATCTTCAGTGCTTTGTACATAATAAGTGCTTAATAAATGCTTTTCATTCATTCATTCCTTACCTCCACCTGGTAAAATCCCTCACTTCCTTTAAATCTCAGCTTAGGCAGCTCCTTCTACATGAAGTCATTCCTGATCCCCCAACTGCTAGTACCATCCACTTCCTAATGACCTTGTATTTATTTTATATTTATTCCATATACATTTATATATGTAAATGTTATCTTCCTTAATAAAACGTAAGCTCTGGGGGTAGCTAAGTGGTGCAGTGGATAGAGCACCAGCCCTGGAGTCAGGAGGGCCTGAATTCAAATCTGGCCTCAGACACATAACACTCACTAGCTGTGTGACTCTGGACAAGTCACAACCCCAATTTCCTCATTAAAAAAAAAAGTAAGGTCCTAGAGAGTAGAGAGATTGGTTCATATTTTGTGTCTATGTCCCCAGTGCCTAGCACATAATAGGTACGTAATAAATAAAAGTGGATAAATTGGTTAATCCATAGAGGAAATCACTCTGTAGTTCAGTGGAGTAGCAGACTAGATTTCAATAGAGAATCTATGAGTTAATTGATAGGTGGCATTTATATTGTCATCCTGGAATCCTTGGCTCACTTGATCTTCTGTCATTCCTGCCCTGTTTGTCCTCATCTCTTAGTAACCTCAACCATCTGCCTTCTCCACTTTTCCACCCAGGCTGCCAACCAATATTAGAGAAAGTCACAGTGAATTTCATTCACTATAAATTCGTATGACTTTACCTTAGCTGGGCTTTCATGGATGCTCAAAGGTTTTTTGATTTTTTAGGTTTTTTTTTGTTATTATTCCTTTATACTCATGTCTTTATTGCATTCCCCACAGACGCCAATCCAAAACTTCTCTATGAGCCCCTGCTCCTGCCCCGATCTCCACTACCACCCATCACTCTAAGCACAGGGGTGAGTGTTGGAATTGGAGCGATTATAAGAAAGTATTAGAGGAAACCAAAGGTATAGGAAGAAAAAAGAGAATGAGAAACAGACCTTGGGCTATGAGGACTTGACCTGAAGTTTGAAAACACAAAAGGGTTGTTTCATAGAGAGGAAACTAGAGAGACATACTTTTTTTCCTTTACTGGAAGCCTGAGGTTGTCCAACTTGAGTAACCTCAACTCCCTTCCACTGTACGTCAAACCATCTCTCTGTTTTCACCTGTCTCTGCACCTTCCTTCTGACCATCTTGATAAAATTTAATAAAGGTAAACTGAGATGATGACTCTGGAGGAATAGATAGCCTTGCTTGCTAAGGATAACCTATCTACCTTTGCCTTTGATTAATCCAATACCCAACTGTTCCTATTATTCATTTTTACTGAACATGACTACAGCAAGCATTTATAAAGCATCTATTGTATATGTTAGATCACTGAGCTAGGTCATAGCTCATAAACAAAGTTTAAATAACATGGTCCCAGTATTCATTAAGTTTGCAGTCTGATGGAGAAAATAAAACTCAAACTCATGTAACTGTAATTAAACTGGGTCCTAATTAGTGCGAATAATGAATCTCTCTGAAGTTGTCACATATTCAAATTCATATTTATTTGAAGTTATAATTATAAAAATTAAAAAATAAAATAAAATATGGTAATGACTTCCAGCCCAGTGGGGAGCAGCCATTCCTGTCTATCTTACCACAGTTCTTGCCAGGTTCAATTTCATTCCAAAGGCCTTTAAGCATTTAGTCTAAGGCCTATGAGTGATTGGGGCATGTTCTCACCTAGTTAAGGTATCAAGGTTAAAATTGGGTAAGGTGGTTTTGACACCACCTTTATACAAAATTTATCAATAGTTTGTTATTGTTGTTGTTGTCTTAATCTCCAGAATTCTAGGGTGCATGCCAGGCTACATCTGATTTTCTTCTTCATTATAAAATATTTTAAGAGAAAATAGTTACCCCCAGGATTCCCATCATTTCTACCCTAGCAACCAGTTTCTCTTTGTAGATAGGAATCAGATAATCCAAAATCACACCTCTCTTCTTTCATTTCTCTTTCTTTTGAAAGATGGTTGAAATAAATTACCATTAAGGCAAGTCAAGAAAGTGAGAAAATTGGGAGCTCCAACAGATGTCTGGATAAATGAAATCTACCATCACTATGATATCATGTTTCTGTGCTAACATGATTTGTTTCTTGAACTTATCTATTTCTTCATTCTGTCCAGGTGATCTCTAGTATTCTCCAGTGGCAATATTGTTTTTATTTCCACTGCCCACTTAAATTAATTTTCACTTAAATACCATCCATCATGATTTCTCCTTCTCTGGCTTGTTTATTTCCTGATGTGTTTTCTGAATATGCAATTCCTCCCCCATTCCCCTGTCCCCCAACTCCCTATTCCATTCCTTTCAATTTAGGCTTACCCTTCCAGAGTCATATTCCACTCATGGATCCCATATCACCAAATCTCAGTGATACCTGTGAAGTCATGTTTACTCCCTTGTATTAGCTTGTCTAGCTCACTTTATTACCTATATTTTTAAATTTTATATAGATATCAAAAGATGTACATATCTAATGGATTGTGTTCGTCTCTCTCCTTGTATTTTGTTTCCTGTGAATTTCTGGGCATCTCTATAGCTGTTCTTCCTATGTTGAAGCTACTTTTTCTTGTATCTAGTCTCTATGGTATCTATTATATGTGTGTATGTACATATACACATATACATACATATATATGCAATTTTCCTTTCTCCCTTTTTAGTTTGAAACTTTTTGATTAGATTTGTAAGACTCCAGGCAGCTACATTTTTGCCAGAATTAATTAATTAATCGATTAATTAATTACATCTACCCCATCCCTGGCCAAGAGCCCATCGTTCCTATATCTTAAGGTATAGTCAAGAAATCCAAACTCCATTCTCAGAAACTATTTTGTTAACCAGATATTCACTTCTCAGATATATATTCCCTCTTCCAAAGCATTTGCCTTTGATCAATAATTATCATGAAAACAGTACTTATACCCTGAAGATTTTCGATTTCTTGCCTAAGACTTTATAATTGTATGAGAAGTAAGAGACCTTGAAGGCCATCAAATAACACATTTTACATTCCTTCTAGTATAACTTCTGCCCATGTGAATTACCAGGAATAGCTAATAGTCATCATGTTTGCCCAGTCTTGGAAGGATCTTTGCCACATCCCAGACCCATGCCCCAAGAAGACAGCAGAACTCTTTATTATTGCTGAGTTAATAAATAGCTGCCTCAGAAGCCCTCAGAAGAGGCTCACCAATTGCCATTACTTATTCCTTCTTCTTTTGACCTTTACAAAATCATCTCTCATCTGATGATGGCTCCTGTATATTTTAGAACCCGGGTCTGACTCTGAGACCTATGTACTATGTACTTTATACAATCACTGTTACACCGAAGGGCCCATGGATACATTCAATAGTTTAAAAAAAAAGTACTACAGTCACAATTGAGAAGTCAATTGTATGGTCACTAGATCCATACATGCAGATCTTTTGGGAAAGGAATTTGGAGGAGCGCCTCTTGCTCTCTCTTTGATTCTGACTTATTGGGTAGCAGAACCCAGCTTACCAATTAACAGGGATTCTTAGCATAGACAAGTATACCCTTAGCTATCTCAGTATATGTTCAAAGCTTACCTTCCTGGATGCTTCTAGTCATATGTGCCTTAACACTGAAGGACTTGTCATTTTGAGATGATAACATATTTTCTTTATTGGCCGTTGAATAGAAAGAGCCGATGACTCAGTAGACTTTGGAAAAGGGAATGACTCTGCCTCTATCTCTCCATCTTCCTTTAACTTTCTATTGAGTATCGTGTAACTCTAAGGCAGGTAGAGTAAAGGTAGCTTGTTCTTTTCCCAACCTGTGTTAACATTTGGCCAAGAGCACACAATAGTTAATTAACATGTCCTGCCAAAGTAAGCCTGCGATTCAATTTGGGGCTGATTCTTTTATGTTTATTCTTCCATAGGCTTAACTGAATAAGCATTGACCCCAGAATGGAGATGTCTAGGCCTGGAGGCCACTTTGCGAGTTCAGGAGGTTTGGAGGGCTCAGATTCTTTTGTCAGAACTAACTAGCAGCCCAGGCAGGAGTCCCCAACGATATTCCAGTGCTCCTTGGAGAAACCAACTATCAATAGGAGGATGAATCCAAATCCCTGTCCTGCTTGACAAAAGAACTGGACTCTAAGGGAGATCCTTCAGTGCCAAGGTAAAACATAAAATACCTAATCAACAGCAGTGCAGTGGATAGTGGTGGTGCAGTGGATAAAGCATTGGTCTGGAATCAGGAGGACTCACCTTTCTGAGTTCATATCTGGCCTCAGACACCGGCTGTGGGACTTTCTTTGCCTCGGTTTCCTCATGTGTAAAATGAGTTGGAGAAAGAAATGGCAAACCACTCCAGCCTCTTTGCCAGGAAAACCCAGAAAGGGGTCACAAAGAGTCAGACATGACTGAAAATGACTGAACAACAAATCAACAGTCCTACAAATTGTCTCAGGTTTAGATAATTTTGATTATCAACCTCCCTTCAGCATATAGCATAGTTAGTACTGCTACTCGTTTAGATTGCTTATCTCGTCAATACAAAGATTCTTCTTTATTTATTTATTTTTTTTTTTGGTGAGGCAGTTGGGGTTTAGTGAGTTGCCCAGGGTCACACAGTTAGTAAGTGTCAAGTGTCTGAGGCTAGATTTGAACTCAGGTCCTCCTGATTCCAGGGCTGGTGCTCTATCCACTGCACCACCTAGCTGTCCCCAATACAAAGATTCTTAATCTTTTGTGTTTTAGCATTACTCTTGTGTGGAACAAACAAATACCAATCCCTTATTCATTGAGCATCTTTCTACTCTTCCCTTTGGGGATACCATGTAAATGACCTGAAATCTAAGTTTTAGCCTTGGGGCCAGCTGTACCCCGAGATTCCTTGCCCACTATCTCCCCAGATGTAGTCAACCCTTCAAAGTTAAAAAAAAAAACTCATGTTGTCTTGAGCCATATGAGTGAGTGAAAAGGATTTTATGATCTGAGGTGTCCCTCTGCCTTCCTGACATTACCATCTGACCTGCCAATGTACCCTAAAAACCCCTAGACCTATCCATCATTAGCCTTTTAGCTGTACCCATCATTCAAAACATCAGCAAACCTGCCAAATAAAAGAATGATAACACATAGGTTCTTTTAAAAACTATTGACTACATCTATTGACTCCTTAAGCATAACAAAGTGCACTGGACCGATGTTGTTATTTGTCCTTCAATTTTGAAAACATCACAAGACAATGTCTTGACTTGCAAATGAATTGGATTTAAGTGAGGCAGAGCCACACAAAGTCATTAGCCTCACTCTCTCAAACGTCAAAACAACTGGTGATGGCCTGGGAAGCACCTTAGCATCTTGGATGTCTGACCAAGTTCTAAGCACTCGACAACACCTGCTTCAGCTTCGTCGATGACTGTTGGAACTTCATCTGCCCATTCTACCAAGGAAAGTTTTCACATCCTTCTGGTAGACATCGCCTTAACTCACTGATGGGTTTGAGGACCGTTGGTTATCCTCAACCTGGTTTAGCCCATGTGCTCAGATGGTTTATCAGGGTGTGGCTGCTGTATGTGCTACAACTTCTTGGAGCCACAGATGAGAGTTGGGTGATAGGTAGATACCAAGGGTAGATGAGAAGCCCTAAAAAGGGCTTGGCAAGCCCTCACACCAGAGGTGCTAGTCCTCCCTGAACACCTCACTCACCTCACACTGGAATATATACAGGACTCAATGTTAGATCTGGGTCTAATCCCAATACTGCCATTTGCAGTATTGGCAAGTTAATTTCCCCTCCCCAGTCCTCAGTTGTCTCATGTGCAAAACAAGAAGGATTGCCCTAGATGATAGCTAGGGTCTCTAAAGTGACCATATCTGTGCCCTGTGGGGACTAATTCAGCCAGAGGCAGCCAATTAGGTGACACTACTACTGAGTGTCATATACTTAGATGAGAAGATAAAGATAATTACAGAACAGTAGATAAATCTGGAAGAAATCACAGAGGTATTTAGTATAGTCCTCTCATTAAGGAGGAAACTAAAGCTCAAAGGAGTTAAGGGGATTGCTGAGGGTCACACAGGTAGTAAATGGCAAAGCCACCAATTGAATGTGGACGCCATAGCTCCAAGTTCATTGCCCTTTCCACTGCCCCACACAACTTCAAGGTCCTTGGGAGAATCCTATGGGCAGGCTACAGTGGCCTTCTGGGACTGTTTACAATTAATGTATAGGAATTAAGAGCACTAGAGTAGGAGAGAGAAGATCTGAATTCAAATCTCAGCTCAGTGTTCTTGGACTAGTCATTTAACTTCTATGGGCCTCCATTTCCTCATCTATAAAATGAGAGAGTTGGACTAAATGACATATCTTTAAGGTCCCTTCCAGCTTTATATGTATGACCCTACTTCCTTATTACCCTTACCTTTACCCCAAAACCCTTTGCAGTACTGATCCTGTCCCCATCACTCCGATCAAACTGCTCTCTCAAAGGCCACACGTGACCTAAGCGTTTCAGTTCAGCCTACTCAGCCCAAGGAGTATCTGGCCTTCCAATCTAATTCATCTGAAACCAACTGCATCTCCTGCTACTAGCAAAGTGGAGACCAGGAATACTATGAAGGAATTCCAGTTGAAGAGCCTCTGACAAACCATTGGCCAAGACATGAAAGCCACTAACCCTACAACACCATATAAGCAGAATCCTTCTAATTCCATGTGAGGGCCATTCATTTTCTTGTTTCACTTTAAGCTAAGCTAATCTTTGTTGTATGGATAGCTTTCCAATGGACATGTGCACAGCCACCTACATCTTTTCAAGTACCTAATATTCTTTGGGGATTTGAAGGTGAATCTGCTTTTTTTTTTTCCTTTCTTTTTTTAGATAATCAGAAATCTAAATAAGAGTTAACCAGTTGAGTTATCATCTCAGCACTGAGGCCAGATTACTTAGATACTTATATAATCTGTGATTTCATCGGTGTGGACACTGCTCCCATTAATGCATATGGCAACCCTTGTCTCATCCCATGGTAATTCTTATCCATGATCCCTTCACAGAGGAGCCACTGAGTGTTCTTGAAGCCACTTTATGATTCTTCTAACATCTCATGGATTCCAGTATAATACACAAGCTAGCTTTCTGTTGTCTCACTACATGTTTGGGTCACCTCATTTTCTAGCCATATATTGAATCATAGGAGGTAGAGCTGAATGAAAACTTAGCAGTCATCTAATCCAATAGCTTCAGCCTTGTCTTCTCTTCCATATTTCATCAATATATTGATTTTCCCAATTTATAGAGTTAATCAACTAGGAGGCAAAGTAGGTTGAGGGTAGGATTTGGAATCTGCAAGATCTGAGATCAAATACCAACTCAGACACTTACTAGCTGTGCAACCCCGGGCAAGTGACTTAACTTCTGTTTGCCTCAGTTTCTTCATCTGTAAAATGAGGATGATAATAGCACCTGCCTCCCAAGGTTGTTGTAAGGATAAAAAGAGGCTATTTGTAAAGTGCTTTGCAAATCTTAAAGCGCTATATAATTGCTAATAATAATAACGAGATAGCTAAGTTGCACAGTATATATAGCACTGGACCTTGAGTAGGAAGACCTGAGTTCATATCTGGACTAAAATACTTATGAGCTGTGTGACTCTGGGCAAGTCACTTAAGTTTTGTTTGCCTCAGTTTCCCCAACTGTGACATGAGGATAATAATTATAGCCCTTATCTCACAGGGTTATTGTGAGGATAAAATAAAATATTTATAAAGCTCTCAGCATAGTGTCTGGCACATAGTAGATGCTATGTAAATACTTATTTCCTTCCTAATCATCATCATCATCATTAACCCACCTCTCAAATACCTACACTGTTTCCCAATTTCATACCAAATAACAGTTCAGACTTCTTAGCCTGGCATTCAAAGCCCTCCCCAGTCTGGTTCCAACTTAAGCTTTTTAGCAGGACACAAACTAGAATTCTCATGAAAGACTTACCGGAAACCATAATAAGGGCATCTGTGGCATATTGGTTCCAGGTAGATATATAGAGTAGACAAAAGGATTGGCAAAATGGTGTCATGAAAATGCAGGACTTTTCAGAAGCCTTCATTGTTTCCCTTGAAAGAAGCAGCTCCAATCTGGTTGACCACAAGCCTTATTCTGCTCCCCCTGATGTAGATGAAGATTTCTTGTATGAATTAACAAGTCCAGAGCCAAGCTTTATAAGAATAAAGGAACGTATTTCCTAAACAGGTCCAGAAAAACTATACAAGGTCAGTCAGTAATGCCCAGACCAAATCTTGACAGAATACAATCTACAGTAGGTCCCTATAGATGTTCCTCCCACCTCAGCATCAACAGTAAATTAGGCTGGTCCTTGAAAAAGATACCTAAGGTCTCAATAATTTTTTTCATACAGGTATGTAACTTATGTATGCAGAAAAGAAATGAGTGTCTGCAAGGCCAGACAGAAACAGATAGAGATGCATCAGAACTGAGAACATTTCTGTGTAATCCCACCATGGGCAATTGGGGACTGCCAGTCATAACAATGTCTTTTGCACTTTGAAAAATACACATAAATTCAATAGCAGAGGCCGGTTTTTCTTCTCTTACTTATGCTTCTTGTCTGAGAAAGGAAGATGACATATATATCACGTGTGTGTATACACATATGTGTACATATTTATATGTGCATACTATATGTGTGTGTGTGTGTGTGTGTTTCCTTTTTCTCTGGCTTGGAAAGAAATTTAAAGGACTCATCCTCCCCTATTTTTCTGAGGCTTGAGAGGTTCAGAGACTCTCTTTCTAACCAGACGTTACAACACAGTCCAGCAAGGGACCATTCATTGTTCTGTCAGTTCTTCCAGGGGCATTCGCTGAAGCAGCAGCCTTTGCTGGCATCCCCATCCTTTTCTCCATATGTATATCTTACTTAATCTAGTTCCTTTCCCTTTTGTGTATGCCTTTTGTGGCTACCAGGAGAGTATGAGATTTGCTTTTTTTCTTTCTTTTTGTTAGTCTGCTCTCTTACTTTCATTGGTGTAAGAATCTCCCTTAAGCAATATAGAGCTGAAACAGCTCTGCAACCTCATTTTAGAGAGCTGCCTGGGAGACTGAGGCTAAAGAACTTGCCCAAGGTCACACAGCCATTATCTGTCAGAGGTGGGACTTGAGCCTAGGACATTTTGACCTCAAGATCAGCTCTCTATACATGACGCCACCACCATGAATTAATATTAGAAGTTGTTAAAAAAGAAAAAAGTTCCTTATGCAAACCAGTTATCTAATTAAGCAAATGTCTTCCACCAGAACTTAGATTTCCAATTTATTTATTTAGGGAGGCAATTGGGGGTAAGTGACTTGCCCAGAGTCACGCAGCTAATAAGTATCTGACGCATATTTGAACTTAGGTCCTCCTGACTCTAGGGTTGGTGCTCTATCCACTGTACCACCTAGCGACCCCACCATTTATTTATTAAATAAGCATTTCATAAAAACTTTTTCATTCATTCTTTCACTCATTCATTTTAATGAATGGTGTTTGTCTTTGAGGTAAAATTTCCCCAATGAGATCACTATGTACTTGAATTCAGTATAATTAATAAATTTTCATTCCTGTTTTTACATAGAACTTTGAGTTTGATTTGTTGGATACGATCTGCCGAGACTATTGCCAAAGGTAAAAGATCCCAAGTTCACAAGACTCGTGAATTATGGGTAAAAGAAGCATATGTCCATGAGAGCAACTTCACCAACAGTTCTGATGTTGATTGCTGGCAGGCACATGTCCTTGCCTTTCCATTCACAGTGTGGAAGATAATAAAAGAGAAAAGTGTCTTTCGGCTCCCCAACGTGGTGGCAGAGTTGTAGTCTTGGCCAGATCTGACCCAGCTTTCCGTTTCTGCTCATGCATTGGATACTGCATGTGTGTGTGTGTGTGTGTGTGTGTGTGTGTGTGTGTGTATGCGTGTGTGTATGCGTGTGTGTGTGTGTAAACTAGGGACAGGGAGAGGGGGAAACTAGAGACTGCTAGATTTAAAATATTTCTAGAAATGTACTGCTAAAATTATGAACATGCCTAAAACTGCTATGAAGTTATAGTCTTGAAACTGGAAAATGAACAGTTCTGAGATTTGTAGTAAGGGAAGAAATTCTAAATAGCAGCGACAATACCCAGAAGGTGTAAATTTCAATAATTCTGGTCTTAAAAAATTTGTTTCGGCTTTGAGAAATGGGGGGAGTAGGGAGAGGGAAGGGCAGGGAAGGATGAAGAAAAAAATCTTGCTCACCCCTGTACCAGAGCTAAGCATGAAATCTTGCTGCATTAGTTTTGATGCCAAGTGAAGGAAAGCTAAGGAAGTTAGACTGTGTGAAATTCAGTGTATGCAGGTCTAGTTTTAAAATACAGACTTGACCAAGTAAAGCAGAACAAGACTTGAAAGAGAGGATAAATTAGATAGCTATAACTCTACCTTAGGCAGAAAAGATTAGCAGCATGCTTAAGCACCAAATTTGGGGGAAAAAAAAAAGGACTGAGCAAAAGTAGAAACTGAACCTGGCAATCTGAGAATTTCACATCCAGGGGCCCAGGAACTAAATTATGGAAGGGGTTGAAGAAATCTTGCAAGGAATGTAAGCTCTGCGGTGCTTAAAGGGAATTCTATTTGAGTTGCCATTACGGATAGCATATCTTGATATGAAAAAATAATTGCCCAGCACAAGGAGGAATGCCCTATCTTGCAAAAGGAACAAACAGGGAGAAAATTTAAAAAAAAAAAGAAATAACTAGTAAACTTCAAAATAAAAACTACTACTAATGCTGGCATTTTATAGCACTTTAAGGTTTACAAGGTACCGTATATATCTCCTTTGATCTTCACAGTGATGCTGTAAGGTAGGGACTATTATCTCATTTTTTCAGATAAGGAAACTGAGGCTGAGAGAGGTTAAGTGGCTTTCCCAGAGTCCCACTACTAGTAAGTGGCTAAGGCAAAATTTGAACTCAGGTCTTCCTGACTCCAAGTCCATCACTTTAGCCACTGTATCACTTGGCTGCCTTGGGTAATAGAGTTATTCAAGTGGAGATAGAGAGGAAAGGACGAGCAGCACAATTAGAAATTATGAAATGTGATTTGAAGGCAAAGAAATAAATACAAAGTGAAGAAAACATTGGGGAGATTCCTCCCCAAATATTTTATTAAATCAGGACAATGAAACAGACCAACTTGTGACAGAGGCAATCTGACTTACAAGAGATGTTCGAGCAATTAGGAACTGGGAAAGAATCAAAAGCAGGAAGTAAAAAATGGATTTAGACAAGGTTAAACGTGATTTTGAATCAGCACCATCTAGACTTGAAGCTCAATTAAAAGCTAATAAGGAATGCAGAGAGATGTGCTGGACATTCAAAGGGAATCACAATAAATTATCTGCCTTGGCACCAACTGATAATTCTGGAACCAGACCTTAACCAGAATAAAAACAGCATTAAAAAGAAACAAAGGCCAAGAAAACTGTGTAAGACCGATCTGTACTTATTGGACCAGAACTTGATAGAACACAGTCCAGAGTCATTCTCCACAGGTTCTCTTTCCACCCTAGCTCCCACAGTAGATCTGGCTGTCCTGGAAGAAGTTAGCAAAGTCATTCTATAACGATCTCTATAAGGCCAGAGTGAATCAGAGCGACAAAAGATTAAAAAAAAAAAAACCACTCCCTTCTAGATGTTCTTGCTATGGCAAAGCAGGGAGTACCAATGATATTAATATATTTTAGTTTGAAAAATACATATATGCCAAAAAATGGAGGCAGTTTTTTCTTTCTTTCTTTTCTCTTACTGGTTTTGGTAAGAGTGGTTTTTGTTATGGTTTCTCCTTCTCTAGCTTGACAAAGATTTCAGAAGGCATTTGCCACTTCTAAACCTCATCTCTGAGACAGCGAGGTGCTACAGTGGATGGAGCCTCTAGTCTGGAGTCTGGAAGTTTCATCTTCCTGAATTCAAATTTGGCCTCAGACACTTATTAGCTGTGTGACCCTAGGCAAGTCACTTACCCCGAATTGCCTCTGTTTCCTCATTTGTAAAATGAACTGGAGAAGGAAATGGCAAACTATTCCAGTATTTTTTGCTGAGAAAACCCAAATGGTCACAAAGAGTCAGACATGAAGGAAATGACTGAACAGCAACAAACCTCTATGTCTGTCTCTCTCTCCCCAAGTACTGAGAACCTCAGAGATATTCTCAATTTTGTAACCTAAATGAAAGTCCTAATTCACTCCAAGAAAATCCAGTCCAAAAAAAAATATCCAGTCCAATGGGACCCCGGAAAAGGTATCTTGACTTATGTGTCCTAACTTTCCAGAGTTCCTTTCACTGAAAATCACAACCTTCTTTTATGTGAATTTAATCCAATTCAACTCAAAAAGTATTTATTTAGCACGTACCATGAGTCAGGCATTGAACTAAACTCTAGGAATATAAAGATACAAGAGAGGTATGAGCCCGTGCACCTGAGATAAGCATGTCCACGGTTAATATAGGTGGGGCCACATGTTACCTAAATTTGTAGATGCCACTTGAGAGTTGGATAGATAAATGACTCTGGAATCTGGCCTACTCTTCTCCAAGGGAAACTGCTACTTCTCCCTTGAGGGGAAAAAGAGAAGCACCAAAAGCTTGGTGTTTGCCTCTTCCCTCACCCTGTCCAGGAGGGGCATCGGGCTAGACTTGAGCTAGGCCAACTCTCTATCCATTATACGTCTCTCCCTTCTGCATCCAAGTTGATGAATGTGTTGATAAACTGTACTTGTGCATCTGACTGATTTGCGGAGACTTCAAATTTTATCTCGAGGTGGGGCGTTGGGGAAGGTAGAGCAGAGGAACATGGGCTTTGCTGTGGTAATGCCAGCAGAGACCAGAAGTTTGTGCCCACCCCACCCCCAACCAATGGCACCATCTCAAGGCTTAACTGTACTTCAAGACAATTTTCATCACAGGACACTAGAGTTTCAGAAGGACTGAACTTGAGTTGAAAAGACCAAGAAAGAAGTCGGTGTGTGTTTATCCACTTGTTCAGAAAGATGGAGAATGTGGCGCAGATACAATGTGGGGTGGCCTGCTATTTGCCCCCCCCGAGTCACAGAAAAGGTAAAGTCACTAGCCCTAACCAGGATAGGAAGAAGGGCTGGGACTTTCCATGGAGAGGAATGAAGGAGGCATCTCACAGGTTCCTGACTGGCTATTTTTTGCACCACCTAAGAGAATTTGGGAGGTAAGAAGATAGGCTGAAGATTGCGGTGAACAGGCTCCAAGCGCAGCCACTCCTCTTAAAGATAAGGAAAATACAGTCCAATGATTCAGATTAGGTGAAATGACTTACCCACAGCCACTGTGTGTGTCAGCTGGACTTTCGGGTTAGTAAGTGTCAAAACAAGAACTAGAACTCCGATCCCAACATCAAATCCAGCATCTTTTCCCAATGACCATGCATTTCCTCCCTTACAACTATTTGTTATTTCTCTTAACTGAGGATGAATTAAATTCTAGACATAAGAAGAGTTGTGACTTCATGGACACCTTTTAAAGACAGCCATTCACCAATTTGCATCCTGAGCACTGAACATGGCATTTTGATGTCCCTAGGGGACATGTGCAGAGTCTCAAGACAAGACCTCATGGTGGCCCTATTGGCATCATCTCTTAAGTGGAGAATCAGGGCAGGGAAGATGGAACTTAACCAGAGTCACAAAATGAATCCATTGCAGACATGAGAATAAAACCCATCTCTCCATCTTATTTTTCAATTATGAGGCCCACACAATCTCCCTTTGGTTTTCTCCATGCTGCAGTCGCATTTACTGGAATTAAGAAACCTGTTAGTATTCATGGCTTCATTCAAGTATATAAATATGTAAGTCCATGAAAGAGTGAGGTCATTACTCATAAGCTTCATATTATTTCATGTTCCTATTCGCAAATAATACTTTAATGAATGTAAGATTCTTCACCAAAGCAAAAGGCCTAGGAAAAAACCCTCCTTTCATCACCTGCTCTCACACCCCTTACCCCCAAAGAAAATGCCATGAGAAATCTGTTACAATAGAGTGTTGCATGTTACTGAGGAGGCATGGCATGACAGAGAGGAACATTAACGTGGTTTTGCTGCTGGAGTTCCTCGAGGAGAGAAGGAATAATAAGATAAGTTGAAAGGAAAAACCATAAATCTTTCTTACTGAAGAGTGGTTCTGAGGGGTGGGGGAAGTTCCCTACGTCCAATGTGTGGATTCCTCCTGAAAAATAAATACATTCCTTATTTTTTCATAGCCACACAGGACAGTTACTTTATGGGATAATTGGAACGCAGCCTGAAGAAGACTATTTCTCAGACATCATGCACTCTGCATGCTGGCCCAGCCAAAAAAGGAACAGTAAAAGCTAAGGGGAATTGTGCCCCCCCCTTCTTTGTCTGGTCCTTCCTTATAGGATGCAAGGTACACTGTCCCCGTGAATCAGGCTGATCCTAGGTACTGATCACAGCTCAAGCTCCTGTAGCACCTCTAAGGTTTACAGTAGCCCTGACTGGTAGAAGCTACTGCAGATACTTTCCACCACTTTACAGATGAGGAAACGGAGGTCCAGAGAGGTGAAATTACTTGCCCTTAGCCACACAGCTGATAAGAGTCAGAGCTAGGGTTTCAGCCCAGGTCTACTCACTACAGCTTTTCATTTATTATGCCTCTTCCTGTTCAGTTGTTTCAGCCACGCCTGACTCTTCGTGACCCCATTTGGGGTTTTCTTGACAAAGATATGAGAGTGGTTTGCCATTTTCCTTCTACAGCTCATTTTACAGATGAGGAAAACTGAGGCAAAAAGAGTTAAGTGACTTGCCTAGGTTCATACAGCCAGGAAGTATCTGAGGCTGATTTTGAACTCAGGTCTTCCTGACTCCAAGCCCAACTCTCCACTACACAGTGTGAAGCACATAGTTAAGTAGTCTAACCTTGTCTCTTGGTCATTCTGATTTTAAATTAAGCCAGAGACAACAAGATGAATGCGAGGTTTCAGAAGCTGTAACAGGTCTTAATTGATTTTCAAGCAAGCAAGTCGGAGGATGTTTCAGGTGCATCGTCGTGTCTTCCTTTTAAAGGGAAGGGCCAGTGTCTTATCAGAATGTTGTGCATGCCCCAGCACCTAACATAATACTTTGCACCCAATAGTTTCTTGTAAAGGAAACGCCGACTGACCCCAAACCAACTAGGACCACAGGGCAAAGGCAGGAACTCTGCGCTATTCTTCTACCCCACCCCCAAGCCCACATTAGTGCTGCCCAATGCCTTTTTGAGGTTTGTTGAAGCTGCAGGGTCCTTTCCATGTCCCTGGTTCTGGTGGCCAGGGGTATGACAAAGCTGACCCAGTCCCCGTAAAGAGAAAGGCAAACATTTCTCGTGCCTGTCGTGTTTCCTGGCTTTGCTCATTCTTCTTCCTTTTCGTGTCTCCATTTGGCAACAATTCCTTGTCTCTGATTTGGGGTTGACAGGAGAGAATCAATGAACACTTATGGTTATCTCAAAATGGAATGGGCTGGTGCGAGAGGTGGTGGATTTCTCCCCATTTGGAGGTCCTCAAGTGGACACTGACTGATCCCCTTTCAAGGTGTTCTAGAGAAGATTTCTGTTCAGGTGGGACTCTAATATGAGTCCAAGGGTATGCCAGAGCCAATTGTTAAATTTTCAGTGTAAACATTTACACTTTGGAACTTGGCAAATACTACAGATCAGGGCTGGATTATTGTTTTATTGATTGTCTAGACTTCTGAAACAATGGAGAAAATGTTAAGAATGCAAATTAAACTTAAAAGTATGTCACAGATACATTTTTTCATCAGAGAGCCAGTTGTCAAACATATACTGCCATACCACTAAATGTAACACTAGGAGTCACCAGGTTGTGTTTATAATACATCTTTTAAAAGTCTTAGGAGCAGCTACGTGGCACAGTAGATAGAGCACCAGCCCTGAAGTCAGGAGGACCTGAGTTCAAATCTGGTCTCAGACCAGATACTTGACACTTACTAGCTGTGTGACCCTGGGCAAGTCACTTAACCCCAATTGCCTCAAAAAAAATAAAAGTCAGTTCATTTTCAAGTACTTTAAACTGTGCTTAGACCTTGTGGATATCCAATATTCTGATGAGATTTAAAGGTCCAAGCCTGTAGTAATTCTGTCCTTAGAAATATAGTTATGAAACACAAAAATAATTTGTGATCATACCCCAGTTAGAGAAAGAAAACTCTCTGACAATGGGCTGGGAAGATTGAGATCCCCACCCTGCACAAGGAAAGGTCACTCTGTCCTATGTGGCTCCCAGAGTTGTCCTGTGCCTTCATTCCAGGAACAAAAAGACACCAGGAAATACAAAAGAGAGGGTCAACCACAGGTGCTTCTGAGAAGAAGATCAGATCCAGCTTGGCATTAGATGCCGGTTTAACCATGAAAGAGCCTGCTTAGAGTCAGATGCCAGTTACACCTATCTAAAGTAAGGTAGGGGAATGGGATGAGGACCATTCTGTCCACTCTGCTCTGTCTCCATATCTGTTTTTCCTTTGCTCTCCAGCCGCATAAGCTAGTGCCTTTGATTATAGAATATAGTCTTTTTATCTTTCTACTTTCCAGTCTCCCTAGAAGCATGGGTCTGAGGAGAAGAAATGCCATTGTTAGCCCTGCTGATGCTGCTGCCCCTTCCTTTCAGTTTTTCCTCTTCCTCTTCAGTGAGAAATTTTTTAAAACCCCACAAAAGCCATGCTATAGTGGAAAACTCTGCCTTTCCACTCTACTTTCATGTTAGTGTCCCCTCTTACTGACCTGGGAAGACACACGATCTCCAAGACCTTTGGTGACTCAGGTCCCCTCACAAGACAGCCGGTCCAAGCCTGGCCAGAAGGACCATTCCACTAAGAATAGGAGAAATTCCCTCTTTGCTATAATAACAATTTTATTATTTGCTATAATAATATAAGTTATAAATAATCGTATATAGTAACAATATATTAATATATAATAATATACTATCATATATAGTCATTATAATTATATTATACTATTATAAATAATATAAACTATTTATTTGCTATAATAACCATCTCCTTCCATCTCTCTCACTATCTTTGATGGACTTTTTCTCTCTCTCTTTGCCTTCACTCTTCCTTTCGAAGTTTTGGTCTATATTTGGCCACTTCAGCTGCACAGCACAGAATCTTTTTGCCCTTTGTATTATTGTCATGTCTTGCTAAACTCCAATATTAGTTATAATTCATTGTCTCCCCATGGTGCTAAAAACCAAAGGAAAGCTGAACAATAGGGCTGACTATGTCTGCAGATTTCTGTTATCAAGCGGAGTTGGACCATCACTGATGCATGGATAATAGCCTTTTATTTTTCTTTGAGCTGCTATCATACTCTTCCCACAGAAGCCTTTCCAAATTTTCTCTTCTCTCCTCAAGCCTCTGATACCACTCTCTCTGCAGGAGACAAAGATTCCTTTGTTGTTCAGTTGTTTTCAGTCCTGTCTGACTCTGTGACCCCATTTGGTTTTTTTGGGGGTTTTTTTGGGCAGAGCTACTGGAGTGGTTTGCCATTTCCTTCTCCAGCTCACTTTCCAGATGTGGAAACTGAGGCAAACAGGATTAAGTGACTTCCCCAGGGTCATTCAGCTAGTAAGTGTTTGAGGCCAGATTTGAACTCAGGCACTCCTGACTCTGGGACTAATGTCCTATTCATTGTACCCCCTAGCTGTCCCAATTCAATTTTTTTTTTGAGGATAATAATGATAACAGGTAGGACTTATGTAGTGCTTTGAGGTTTGCAAAGCACTTTACAAATATTATCTTATTTTATTCTTATAACAACTCTGGGAGGTTGATACTATTATTATCCCATTTTATAGATGAGAAAACTGAAGCAAACAGTGATTAACTGACTTGCCTACATAACTAGTAAGTAACTGAGGCTAGATTTGAGCTCGGCTCCGGTCTTCACAATTCTGGAGCAGGTAGGTGGCACAGTGGATAGAGCCCCAGGCCTGGAGTCAGGAAGATCTGAGTTCAAATCTAACCTCAAACACTTACTAGCAGAGTGACCCTGAGGAAGTCACTTAATCCTGTTTGCCTCAATTTCCTCATTTGTAAAATGAGCTGGAGAAGGAAATTATACACACAACTGATAAAATAAGATAATATTTGTAAAGTGCTTTGCAAACCTCAAAGCACTACATAAGTCCTATCTGTTATCATTATTATCCTCAAAAAAAAAAAAATTGAGTTGGGACAGCTAGGTGGTACAGTGAATAGGACATCAGCCCCAGAGTCTGGAGTGCCTGAGTTCAAATCTAGCCTCAGACACTTACTAGCTAAGTGACCCTGAGAAAGTCATTTAAACTTATTTGCCTCAGTTGCCTCATTTGTAAAATGAACTGGAGAAGAAAATTACAGACACAACTGAAATGAACAAATGTCTCACCTCAAGGAACTTACTAAATGCTAAATTGTGTGGAGCTAAGGGAGAACGTGACAGCTTGGTGATACAGTGGATAGAAGGCTGAGCTCATCTTCCTGTGTTCAAATGTGGCTTCAGACGCTAACTAGCTGTGGGACCCTGGCAAAATCATTTAACTCCAATTGCCTCCCAAAACAAGAAAATAAATAAACAAAAAACATTGAGTTGACTCTGCCTTTCCCTAAACACTTTTTTTTAAAAAAGTCATTTCCATTGTTAAGCCTATCTGAAAGTATATTCTACCAAATGTTTAAAGAGTGCTTAATACCTACTCTATACGTTTTTTTTTCTCATAAATTGAGAAAGAAGACATTTCTAACTTAAACCAAAGTGTAGGGATGGGGTGGGGGGACCTGCAAGAACTTCAGATTTAAAGTTTGATGTCCTGGATTCAGATCCTGCCTTTCTGTATTATTGTGACCTTGGGACAAATCACTTGCCTACCCTGGCCCTCACTGTCCTCATCTACAATACAAGAAGGTCAAGTTACATCCTTAATCCTATCTAGACTTCATTCTCCCTTGGCCACATGGTCCAAGTCCCTGGCGTTCTATTCACCCTAGCTTACTGGCCACTCCCATCCAGATCCTCCTTAGACCCCTCCTCCAGTTACCCCAGACTACTTGGCCACTCCTGGATCCCTCCCATAGTCTTTCTGTATATAAGATTCATCTTGTCTCCATTAAGGGGCTCAGATTCATTAAGAGTCTAGTCAAGGACTCAGATTCTTAAAATCTAGCCAACAGTTCACAAATATTCAGATTCCTTAAGAGTCAGGCCAATATGGTGGATCTTTAATAAACCTTGTCTTTGGCTGAAAGAAAAAAAAAGGTCTCCAATGTCCCCCTTCTACTGCTCCAGATCTATAACCCTGTGAATTGTAAACCAACAGGATTAATAAATATTGATACATATAAAGAAATTAAATCCTAGCAAAAAGACTACAGCAATATATCCAAAAGATTACTCCCTAGAACCAAGTTGGATTTATACCAAGTATACAAGGATGATTTAGCATTAGGAAAATGATGTTGAAATAAAATAAAAATAAAATTGATATTAAAAATAAAAATATCCCAAACCCCATGACCATAGCAATAGTGAAGAAGGCTTTTACAAAGCACAACCCTAAAAACAACTCTGCACACATTTCTACAGCCCTGGTGCAGGCCCTTATCGCCTCATACCTGAATTACTGCAGTAGTCTTCCGAATGGTTCCCAGCCTTGGGTCTCTCCTGCTCTGGTCCATCCTTGCTCAGCTGTTACATTGATTCAGCTGTCTCAGCTTGACTCTGCTGTCAAATTGATCTTCCTAAAGCACAGGTCTGGCCGTGTCCCGTCTTCCCCCCCCCACCTCCCCATTCAATAAATTCCAGTAGCTCTCAATTACCACCAGTAAATCCACTGCTTGGCTTTTAAAGCCCCCCATAATCTGATGCCCTCCTACCTTTCCAGTCTTTTTACACTTTGCTCCCTTCCCTGTACTTTATGATCCAAAGATGACTGGCCTCTTGCTATTCAGCCCACAAAACACTACAGTTATCCCTTCCACATCAAGACTTTCCCCATTGCAGTTTCAATATATCATGGGTCGGCATAACAAATTAAATGAGCATTTGGGGGGAGTTTTGCAGAAGCCATAGACGACACACGAAGGTCAACTGATGACACCGAAAATGTTTAGAAATTCAGAAATGCATTAAATATATGTATAGTATTGTATAATATTTTACAGTAATTTTACAATAAGGTACTGTAAACACTACATAAAAGAAGAAAAAATTCAGACTTCTCTGGTACAAAGGGAGGGACAAAAAAATTTAAAAGAATTTTCCAGATTGTGGGGGTAGGGGTGAGGGTGGGGTGGGCTGCGCCTCTAACCCCCATAATGTGGAAGAGATAACAGTAAATCCAGACTCACTGGCTTTTCTCTGTGCCTGGAATTCTTTCCTTCCCCATTTCTGCCTCAGGCCATCCCTAGCTTCCTTCAAGTCTCAGCTAAAATCCCACCTTCTACAAGAAGCCTTTTATGATCTCTCTTAATAAGAAAGCCTTCCCCCTGAAGTTATCTCCACTTTATCCCGTATAGATTTTGTTTGTATGTACTTATTTGTAAGTTGTCTCCCCAATAGACTGTCAGTATCTTGTTCATGCAACAACCAGGAGGCCAGTGTCACTGAATAGAAGTGTAAGTGATGGAGAGTAAAGTAGAAGAAGACTAGAAAGGCAGGAGAGGGCTAGGTTAGGAAGGAATTTGAATGCCAAATAGAGTATTTTATATTTGATTCCGGAGGCAATAGGGAGCACAATGTAGAGGGTGACATTTTCTGATCTTGTTCCCACATCTTACTCTACCCCACTTTGGGGAACCATAGACATCTCATTTACTAGGATGGTGGAGAGCAAACTAAATTTGGAGTCAGAAGGACCTGGGTTCAAATCTCAGCTATTTACTAGCTATGTAACCCTAGACAAGTCAATTAACTTCTCTTTGCCTCAGTTTCTTTGTCTGTAAAATTGTGGTAATAATAGCACCTACCTCATAGGGATGTTGTTAGGATCAAATGAGATAATATATTTAAACTGCTTTGCAAATCTTAAATCCATATTTGTGAGCTACTGTTACACTTTGACATACACAATAGTAATTATTGGTTTTATATCCTTAGATTTCATTCAGTACAATCTTTGTAACATATACCCACAAAATAAAATTTCATTGATACAGAGAAAATAACTATTTAAAACATTTATTGGCTATAATTTTGGTTTAAGATGGAAGGCTGAACTGTTAAAGTCTGATAAATCTGTGAACTCATTAATGTGTATATCCCTTTCAATGATACAAATTAAAACTTGTAGTGAGAATAAGTTTGTTCCCTTGATATAACTGACTCTATTTTGTAGTAGGTCACCATTTAGTGAGCAAGTATTTTGATATTTGTTTTTCATAACTTGTTTTTCCAATGTTAAGATAAGCATAAATGTGGTCTAGGTTGGTAAATAACACACGTGTGTTTATAAACTGACAAATATAGAACACACCATTGGTGGAAAATTTGGTAAACAACCTGGTCATTAGCTACAATCAAATTAGTTGGTAAACAAATTAGGTCACTGGCCACCAATCAGAACCTCAGTGTAACCAGTTAACACTCATAGCTGGAACTATGAGATACCCACCAGCCTTCTGCTCTTGGGTCACAACCAAGACTGGCTCCTGTGTTCCTCAAACTTGAGACTCAGGTATCCCCTTTTTTTTTACTTTATGGCAATACTGATTGACTTATGGAGATCTGCCAACTTTCCAGACAACTGCTTTGTAGGGAAACACATGGACCCCTCGGTGGACAGCTCTTGTTGAGTATCAGCATGAGACATATTTACTGGGAAGCCTTAGGAAATCAGGTTGGTGGTTTGTTCCTAATGGAATTAATGTCTATATTGGTCTTTATTGCCTAATAGATAATATAAACTAATGTTTGCATACATTTTATTAATAAAGTTTGGTTACAAGAATTGAGAAGTATAAGCCTTATGAGTATTTCCATCATATTAGTTAGCATACATAAGCAATAAGTCAGTTTTGGATCTGCACAATGTATTACACAACTTATCCCTCAGTGTCAAAGGTGTTCTCATCCTTTTATATCCCTCTACCATGTTGGCCTTTTCTCCTCTTGTTGAGTTCCTTTCAGGGCCTCCATTTTGGGGATGGGTCCAGGCTGGTCATGCTTCATTTTACTCTTGGCTATGCTTTTGTCTCTCTGATTTAACCACCTTGATGTTTCATGGGTATCCTTTATCTTCCCACCTCCCTTTCCAGCTATCTTTTATTTTATCTTTCCCCATTAAATTCTCCCCATAAACTCCTTGAGGGCAGACTTTCTTTTTTGCTTATATTTGTATCCTCAACACTTAGCACAGGTGCCTGTCACATACTAAGCATTTAATAAATGCTTGCTGTCTTGCCTTGCCTATCCATGCCCTCTTGTCCCATGCAACTTGACTCTATATTCTCCTATAAATCCTCCATTGGGAACATACGCAATGATCAAAGAATCTTCTTCCATTTCTGTTGACATTGTATAGATACCAATTGAATTCTTTTACATATTAATAAACCTTGGTTTTATAGCCAAAAGCTCATCAAATTCCTAAAATCTTTGGAGAGGTACTAAGAATAAATAGCTGGACAGATGAACACAAAATGTTGAGAGATTGAGTTGAAATAAAAAATATCATTTCATTCAGTCAACTTACCATATTCCAAGCACTGATTTTTTTAATTTTTAATTTTTTATTTTTAACATGTGTTTTTAAAACTTTGGGTCCAAGTACTGATTTTTTAAAAAATAAATTTTATTATCCTTGTTTTTTATATCATCTATATTTCCTAATATATCCTTTCCCCACCTCTTCCCAGAGAAATAGAGAAGAAAAAGAAGAAAAAAAACAGATCAGCAAAATTAAATAATATATCCAAAAAAGTCTGACATTATAAGTGGTGTTGTACACCAACAGTCAGGGCAGCTAGGTGGTGCAGCAGATAGAATGCTGGGTCTGGAGTCAGGAAGACTCATCTTCCTGAGTTCAAATCTGGCCTCAGACACTTACTAGCTATGTGGGTGACCCTGGAAAAATCCCTTAACCCTGTTTGTCTGACTTTCCTCATCTGTAAAATGATCTGAAGAAGGAAATGGCAAACCACTCCAGTATCTCTGCCCAGAAAACCCCTATGACTGAACAACACCAATAGTCCCAAGTCTTTGCAAAGACTTATCTTTTCTTTGAAGTCAAGAACTGATTTTTAAAGATTTTCCTAGTCTCTGGCCACCAAGAGAGCCTTTTCAGGGGGGAAATTATTAGACATATCTTTCCTAACTGCTAGTCTGCACATCAGTCAAAGAGGAATCCCTAACATTAAGCACATATTAAAATTATCTGCTTGAAGAATTGCTGGGAAACAGGGCTTCACCTTGAATAAGGTATAAAGCACCCATTCTCTTTGGGATTGGCTTTGTAGGAAATACTGGCATTATTTGAGGTAAATGCTGGGGAAAGAGCAGGAATTCCATATCTTAATAGCATAGAAAATTAATCAGCACTGGAAAAAAGGTAGAAAAGACATACAGTATATCTCAGTTATGACCCTTGTGTCAGGAGTTAAGGATAAGCCATGAATTAAGAATTTTCTCTGTACAATGAAACAGATGCACTCTACTTATTACTTACATAATTTCCATCCCTTTTTTTCACAGACATTTTACTGTTAAAACAGGAATGGAAATGAAGGTGGAATTATGTGGTGATATTGTTTCAAAGGCGGTGAACTAAGTCTACCACTGCTAGGGAGAGCAAGAGAGTGAAACAATTTTGTTATGCAGCACCCTGGAGTATTAATTAGGCTTAGTTATTTATGAGCTAAGTGCTAAAAAGGTTTAAGGTCCTTAATGGAGCTAATCAAATTTTAAAGGACACTGGTAACCACATGAAAAGTAAAGGATTGTGTTGTCTATTCTCCAGCATATCACTTTAAGCTTCTATAGGTTAGGTGTCCCAGCAGTTTAACTAGTAAACTGGCAACTGGTAGCAATCAATCAACAAATATTTATTTATTTATTCTTTTATTTATTTATTTTTAGTTTTCAATGCTCTCTTTTATAAGATTTTGAGTTTCAAAATTTTCCCCTTCCCCTCCCTCCCCAAGATGGCATACAATCTGATATAGGCTATACATATACAATCATATTAAACTCGTTTCCACATGAGTCATTCAACAAACATTTATTAAGTGCATTCTAAGTTCTTGGTTCTGTCCTAGGTGCTAGAGATACAAAGACAGAAATAAAATGGTCCCTGCCCCCAAGAGATTTATATTCTGTTGGGAGAAACAACCTATACTTCAAAAATGCTAAGTATTTTGGGGTAGGGAGTGAGACTAGCCTGTCAGTCAGTCAATACACATGTATTAAGTGCCTCCGACTTGTCAGGCACTGTGCTAAGTGGGGAATACAAAAAGAAGTAAAAGACAGTCCCTGCTGTCAAGGAGTTCACAATGTAATGAGAGAGATAACAAGCAAACATATATGTAAGAACAAGTTATGTACTGCATAAATAGAAAACAGAGGAGTTGGGAAGGCTTCCTGTAGATGGAACTTTAGTTGGGACTTCAAGGAAGCCAGGAAGCAGAGATAAGGAGGGAGAACATTTCAGGCACGGGGGACAGCCCCTTCAGACAGAAATGTCTGAAGCAGAAAATAGATTGTCTTGTTCAAGGAACAGCAAGGAAGCCAGTGTCACTGGATCAAAGAGTACATGTCAGGGAGCAAGGTGTAAAAAGACTGGAAAGGTAGGAAAGGGCTAGGTTATGAAGGGCTTTGAATGCCAAACCGGATATTGTATTGTATCCCAAAGGTGACAGGGAGACATTAAAGTTTACTGAATAGGGTTGAACTTGTACTGTAGGAATATCACTGAAGGCTGAATAGAGAATGGATTGGAGTGAGGAGACTTGAGGTAGACAGACCCACCAGTGGGCTATTGCAATAGTCTAGGAGTGAGGGCCAAGATGGCAGAGAAAAGGCAGGGACTCACCAGACCTCTTTCAAATTCCCCTCCAAACAAATTTAAAATCATGCCTCAAAACGAATTCTGTGGCAGCAGAACCCACAAAAAGATGGGGTGAAATAATTTTCTAGTCCAAGCCAACTTAGAAGGTTAGCAGGAGAAGTCTGTTGCACCAGGGCAGAAATGGAGCTCAGTACAGTGCATGCGATGCCCTGGTAAGACAGAAGCAGACCTTGAATGCAATTGAATCGGCAGTAGTGACTTCTGGAGCTCTTGTCCTGTACAGAGTCTTGCTGTCTTGCCTTGCCTATCCATGCCCTCTTGTCCTATGCAACTCGACTCTATATTCTCCTATAAATCCTCCATTGGGAACATACACAATGATCAAAGAATCTTCTTCCATTTCTGTTGACATTGTATAGATACCAATTGAATTCTTTTACATATTAATAAACCTTAGTTTTATAGCCAAAAGCTCATCAAATTCCTAAAATCTTTGGAGAGGTACTAAAAATAAATAGTTGGACAGATGAACACAAAATGTTGAGAGATTGAGTTGAAATAAAAGATATCATTTCATTCAGTCAACTTACCATATTCCAAGCACTGATTTTTTTAATTTTTAATTTTTTATTTTTAACATGTGTTTTTAAAACTTTGGGTCCAAGTACTGATTTTTTAAAAAATAAATTTTATTATCCTTGTTTTTTATATCATCTATATTTCCTAATATATCCTTTCCCCACCTCTTCCCAGAGAAATAGAGAAGGGGTTGGATTACTGGTCAGAAGAGGATTACAGGGGTCTCTTTGCTGGTACTGTGTACAGAACTCCGTTGCATTGCCCATATGCAGATCTGAGTAGTAGTTCTGGTCTCAGTCCCAGGGCAAGGAGGAGTACCAGCACACCAGAGGTTATGGCCACAGAGGAGTGGGGACCCTGGTCACAGTTCCAGGTAGGAAAGAATGCTTGTGGTCACTCACAGACCATAAAACAGGCCAGGAGAGTAGTAAACACAACTCTCCTTAGGTCATACCACCTTGGAAGAACTAAAAACTTACAGACTTCCAGAACTAGCTCTGAAAACAGCATTATGAAAAGCTAAACTTTGGAATAGTACCCCCTCCACCCTGGGAGCAGAGCCCAACTTTAACATAAAGTCAGAAGTCAAGAAATAAACTGGAAAATGAGCAAACAACAACAACAAAAAGAACTTGACCATAGAAAGTTACTAAGGTGACAGGGAGGATAAAAACTCAGACTCAGAGGAAGACAACAAAGTCAAAACTGCTACATCCAAATCTTCAAAGAAAAATGTAAATTGGTCTCAGCCCCGAAAAGAATTCCTGGAAGAGCTCAAAAAGAATTTTAAAAATCAAACACAAGAGGTACAGGAAAAATTGGGAAAAGAAATGAGTTTGATACAAGAAAGTTACGAAAAAAGATTCAACAGCTTGGTAAAGGAGGCACGCACAAGCAAATACTGAAAAAAATAAATGCTTTAAAAAACAGAATAGACCAAAGGACAAAAAAGGCACAAAAATCCATTGAGGAGAAGAATACCTTAAAAAGCTAAATTGGCCACATGGAAAAAGATGTACAAAAATTTACCGAAGAAGAGAACTCCTTAAAAACTAGAATTGGCCAAATGTAAAAGGAAGTACAAAAGTTTACTGAAGAAAATAATTCCTTAAAAATTAGAATTGGGCAAGGAGAGATGGTAGATGACATGTTATATAGGAGGAACAGCAAGTTGGCCAATTTTACTGGAATGTGGAGTGAGTGAAGGGGAGTAATGTGTAATCATCTTGGAAAGGTAGACTGAATCCTGATCATGAAGAATTTTAAATACCAAGCAAAAGAGTTTTACTTTTTTTCTTGGAGGTAATGGGAAGTTACTAGGGCTTTTGGAGTAGGGAAGTAACATGGTCAGACATGTGCTTTCAGAAATCATTTGGCTTTGTAAAGAATGAATGAGAGAGAGTAGTAACTGGAAATCAAAAGACCAATTAGAAGGCTGTTATAATAATCCAAGCAAGAAGTCATGTGATCAGAGAAAAAAAGGACTAATGATAAGAAGTGGGGAGATTTTAGGGTGTTTTTTTTTAATTTCTACACAAACTGTCATTTTATTTTAGTTTTCATAAGAGTTAGAGGAGCAATACCACAGATGAACACTGTACCCATTGCCTTGCCTGAATGTCATCTCAAAAAATACCAAGAGGAAAAATACTTCAAGTACACCCTTGTCATACATTAAAATGGTCAGCAAAGTCAGCAGAATAGTGCCTTCCATGCTGGCTACTGCACAAACACATCAGTATTTCTTTAAGACTCTGTGAGAGAGAGATCTGACTCTTACAACTCCTTACTTCCCCCACCATTACTAGCACAAAAAAAACCAAAACGAAACAAAATACCAGGGACAATAAATAGCAACCTTCCAGAAGGCCCTCATCAATAAGTATTGCCAGAGTTTCATATACCAGCTTTTTAAACATCTTGTGACATTGCAATACCTCATTTTACCAAGAGCTTCAGTGTGGTTGCTATTATAAATGATAGAAATTACACAGAAAAACAATTCTATTTTATTTTCAAAGTTGGAAGTATAGAAAGGAAGGAAGAGACTTTCCAAGGAAGGAAAATAGAGAAGTATTATGGATGTCTATGTCCATGAAGGATATCATCTGACCTGAATTTTATCTACATTATCTCATTTGGACCTCAAAACAACCCTATGGGGTAAATACTACCGGTATTATTACCTCTGTTTTATCCAAATATATCTGAGAGACAAATAAAGTACCTTTACTCAGGATCAAATAGCTAGTCAGGGTCTGTGATAGAATTTGAACTCAGGTCTCCCTACCTCCAAGTCCAATATTCCATTGACTATGTTATGCTATCTTTCTTCTTTGTATATAACATGAATAAATGGTTTTATGACAATATTCAGAAGAATTATGGAGAATCAGGAGAAGCAGCATTCTATACCTGAGAGAGCACTACACTTGGAATCAAAAAGATGAGTTCAGATCCTGCCTCTGACATGTAGATGTGACCCAAGTTAAGTCACTTAAATCTCTATGTGCCCCAGGCAATTCCCTAAGACTACTGAGTCACTCAGAATTTTGATCTACCTTGATTCTGATCTACCTAGAGAGACTTCCCTAGAACCTTAATTAGAAACCATAGCTCCAGGGGAAAATGCGGTTGAGAGTGTATGTGGGGAGAAAACATCCCTTTGGGAATTGAAGATGGACCCCAAGACTGCAGACCTAGTCCTGGAAGGAGATGAGTAAGCCATCCTTCCTGCTCATCCTTCAACTTCTGCTGCCAGGAATCCTATTCTTTCCCTCCCTCTTCCCCCCACCCCATCCCCAAATTTTCAGCCCCTGGAGAAAAGCTGTCACTCCTTAGGTATGGCTCTGGAGTTTTCTATGCTGATGAAATCACAGATATTTCACGTATTTGTGTAGATTTAGGACAATCTACTATTCATTGCCTACACTTTGTTCCAGTCTCTTCATGAACAATGTATGTTCATAACATTGTTGTCAGGGCACAAACTCTGATAAATTGTCTCTCTACCAGAGCACGTAAATTAGTGGGGTTTTCTGAAGAATGGGGATGAAGTTGGTTTTTTTTAAAGGAAATTTTTTGGGCAAAGTATTATTATAACAATTATAATGTTATATCCAAGTTCCCATCACTTTGCAGACACCTCTCTCTACTTAGTCCTTGAATTTTCAAATGTAATTATGTAAAATATAGTCTATTATTTTAATTATCTCTAATTAAATGCACTTGCACATATGAATGTGTATTTTAATCACATAAGTCACTTGGAATTCTTACCATTTAACAATGCATTCTCTGCTTCCCTTCCTAAAATAGTTTTCTATACAGATGATGAGCACTGGAGTTCACAATTTTTTTTAAAGAAAGAACATTTTTATTTACAGCTTAATGCAAACAGGTCAATGTGTATCTGAACGCATACTGTCCAGTGAGCAATTTTCCCTGAGAGATTTACAGTATTGCCCTGAGTAAGACTCTGAGCATGGACCATCAAGGTTTGATCCCTTACATTGGTGCCCCTCTCCAAGCCCCCATTTACTATCTATACAGTGTTAGTTGCTTCCAGTAACTCTCACTTCCTACAACTTTAAGCGGACATTGCTTAGCCATGAATTTTTAAAGAAACCTCAATTTCTGTTTTATTGTGCTATGAGAGTGAATGTTAAAAGATACTTCTCTGAGTCCTCCTTTTTCCTTCTAAATACTTTTCTCTCACCTGATTATTCATGGTCAACTTTCAATGAATATTAACTACTTCTATCTGATGTTCTCGATGGTAGTGAGAAGGTGAATCCATCATATTCCTAATTATTATCATTATCCCATTATACTGGGTAGTCTTCACAGTCCAAAGTCATGGATTCTATAATTTGCAGTTAGAGTCAATCATCACAATCTGGAACTCATGCCTTCTCCAATTGAGATATGAATAGCCACAGTCAGAAACATTACACAGGCACTTTATCTGAAGCCACTCTCCTGAATAACCTAAGAGTTAAAAGTACATTTGGTGCTGTTTTAGAATAACCTTTTTCTTCTCTGATGTTAATGATAACGCCTAGGAGTCTGAAAATGAAATGCACTTTCTTATGACCCTGCAGTAGATTGTATTTTCCACTTACTGATTTGTTATTCTAAGATTAACTAGAAAGCCTTAAGGAAGGCATTTATTTGACTAATACCCCAAACTCATCCAGTTCTGAGAGTTCTGTGTCATTGCTCTCCCTCTTTTCCTCCCTCTCTGCTTGTCTCCCTCCATTCACTTCGCATCAATTTCCCTCTCATTCTATCTTCTCTTTTTCTTCATTTCATCTCTCCAACAAATTTTTCTTTGTTTGTCACATACATTCTGTTTCTAAAATCTATTGCGCTGATTCTCTTTCTCCCTTTATTCCTTTCTTGACTTGGCTAAACACCACCAAATATTCCATTAGAAAAAATTTCTCTCTAGAGAGAAATAGCTTTTTAATTTCATAAAGTACAATTGGTGTGTAATGAAACCAGTTTATTTTCTATGTATTTTGCCGTTCAGAAGTGTTTGGAGCTATTGTAAGGGATATAGTCACTTGAGTGTGATATAGTGGAAAGACAGGGCAGAAGACGTGGTCTTCTATGCCAGCCAAAACATTTACTTTTTAACTATGTTACCTTAAGCAAATCATCTCACCTCTTCTCGGCTTCAGTTTCCTCTAAAAATTCATCACTATTTTTTGGTTTGTTCTTTTTTTAATCTCCTTCATGACTAACTATGTCACTTTTCTTGCCATTGCATAGAAAGCTATTCCTTGGAACTGTAAGCATCAAGCGGTATTGAGGAGCTAAGCAGGCTGTTATCAGGCATCTACTGGGCCAACTGACCTATTGAACATTCTTATACAACTCACTTCCCCTCCCTTGTTGTAGTCAGAGCTTCCCTAACAGTAGACTCTCCTCCAGGGTGTATTTTTCCCTTTTTAAAGCCTGGCACAGGAAATGCCTGAATCAAGAAAATGAAAATAAATATGCCTATAGTTTGTGGTCTTTGCTGCCTCCTGTACTTGTAGCAGCTCATAAGGTAGAGGTATATAAATCTCAAATTCATATGCCAGCTTTGTTACAAGTCAATACCACTCTCCCATTTTGTCCAGTTGTTTTAGATTAGCTCTGAGCCCCCAGATAAGCTTTTGTCTCCCTAAAGAGAGAGAGAAAAAAAGGAACATATTCTTTCACTCATTCTGTCTCTATGTGTACATCTTGATTAAAACACACACATGCCTACAGCTTCAAATTTCTGCTGGTCAACAGTGTTTTCTGTTTGTTAAATAAAATCTAAGGTGAATGTAACTGATGAGAAACAAACAAGTTTGCACTTCTGGCTAACTGAGGAGTAAGCAGTTTTGCTAAAAATAGAAAAGGTTACCAGATCAATCCTATTCCTTATGTGGCTCTCACCACCGTAAAGCCATGAAGCCCTGGGGTTGTTACACTTACTGTGCAGTCATTACAGAATTGTCTCAGACCAAACACTATGACAGGTTCCTATGGAATAGCTTTAAACAACCAGCACCTTTGTTGCCTCAGCCCTCTTGGCCCTTCTTCTTACTTGCTCGGCTCTTGTAACTCTGGCCCCTCCCATCTTCTACTCACAAGTCTTTTTCTCAAAGATTGGAGGCTATTTTGACCTAGATCTGACTCAGGCCAGTCTTTCTTGTAGCTTGGATTCAAGATTAGAATAATATAGTAGACATAATAATAGATAATAATAATAATAATAATAATAGACAAAAATAGTCCATTCAACAGTTAACAAAAGATTTACTTAGCCATAGCAGAAGAAAGATATTCAACCATTATAGGCATTGAGAACCACTTGAGTTGAGTCTGAAGCCCTCATCACCATCTAACTGTGAAAAGTCTGAGAGCCCTTCCATCTTTTAGTGGCTGCTTTATACCCAGGTGGCAAGGAAGTGATGTCGATAGTCTGAATCCTTAGTCCCGTGAACCAACCACAGCTTGAGGAATGTCTCAATACTTTTTAAGGAAAAACTAACCTAACTTGCATCAGGGGAGAGGTTAGGATATTACTCCCACCATAGGGAGTGAACTTGAGAGTCAGTGTCACTATTTTTCCCACAGTAGGCTCTTCTCTCAAATCTCTCAACCCCAAAGATAAGTTATATACATAACAAAACATTTTAAAAGGAAAGAGAAAAAAAAAGTCATTAGCGCAGCAAAACCAACCAAGACATCAACTGAGTCTGATGGTTTATGAAATATTCCAAACCCATAGTCCTCCACTCTGCAAAGAAAGGTGGATTTTTTTCAACTCTTTCCCAGGGCCAAGTTTCTTGGTCTACATAATTACAAAGCATTTATTTTTTTTAAATTTTATTTGCATTGTTGTTGTCATTATTTATATTGTTCTCCTGCTTCTGTTTACTTCACTCTGCATTAGCTCATACATCTTGCCATTCTTTGTATTCATTGTTTCCTGTAGCACAGTAATATCCTATTACATTAATATAATTTGTTGAACACAATTATCTCAATCAGTTTCTCACCTGTAAATATGTACACATACACACATGAAAAAAGAAACAAAAATTAGAGATGACAATAACTATACTCAGAGGACTGTTGAGACAGAAATATTTCAGTAAACTGTAAAGCTCTATGTAAACACAAACTATTATGAACTAAAAATGTAACCAAAGTTCCTTGCTAGGTGCAACCAGACATTTTGAAACTATGGCATTTTATCTTTCCTTCTTTCTTTCTTTTTTTTTTTTTCCAGAGCCGGTACTCTATCCACTGTGCCACCTGGCTGTCCCAAAACTATGGCATTTTAAAAAGAAGAATTTATACTATTTGACTTAAGGGGTGGTGTGGTGAGGGAAACAGTAATTGCTAATATGACTACTAAATAAGAAACCATATACTCACATAGGGCATTCCTGAAAGTATATACCACCACGTTTTAGGAGAACAGAGCTATTAAGTAGGGTAGAATGACAGGCACTTTGGTGATAAATATGGTGATGAAATGTAGAGGGTGCTGCTAGTACTCACAATCCTTACGTAGATAGAAACAATTGGGTTCAGTTCCTAGATAGCAAGAATAGTTAAAATAGGAAGACACCTACTTTTTTTATAACAACAAGCTAAGATTTCCATAGTAGATGCCCATCAATTAGAAAAGGGTAAATAAATGATAATACATGAATATTATGGAATGTTACTGTGCTGTAAGAAATGATGCACATGAAGAATTCAGAGAACCATGGAAAGACTCATGTGAACTGATAGAAAAGAATAGAATTAGAACCAGGAAAGCAATATGCACAATGATGATAACAATGTAAATGAAAAGAAAAAAATGAAACAATACTGTGTAATTATAATGGCCAAGTTTGACCTTGAAGAAGAAAAAATAAAATGTATCTTTCTCCCTTCTTTGAAGAGATAAGAAACTATGGGTGTGGGCTATCAGACTCAGCTAATATAATTAGATTTATTGAAGTGTTTCCTTTCTTTTTAAATGCTTTGTTGCAAAAGATGGCTTGCTGGGTAAGGAAGGAGTGATGTATATGTACATGTATGTATTTAGAAATGAAGGTGATACAAAAACAGAATATTTTGTTGTTCATTTGTTTTCAGTCATGTCCAACTCTTTGTAACGTCATTTGGGGTTTTCTTGGCAAAGATACTGGAGTGATGTGCCATTTCCTTCTCCAGCTTATTTTACAGAGGAGGAAACTGAGGCAAACAGGGTTAAGTGACTTGCCCAAGGTCACACAGCTAGTAAATATCTGAGGCCAGATTTGAACTCACAAACATGTCTTTATGACATAGGTGAAAGCTTCATGACCTAGCTGCTATACATACACACACCACACACACACATGCATGTGTATACATGTATATGTGTATGTATGTATGTGTGTATTGTGTATGTGTATTTATGTATCTGTACATAATGGATCATTTACTCATTTGATCCTTACAAAATCCCTTTGAATTTTTGTCCTCATTTTACAGGTGAGGAAACTGAGGCAGAAAGATGTTGAATGACTTGCCTAGGACCACACAATCATTAAGTGTCTAAAGCAGTATCTAAGCTCAGGTCTTCCTGACTCCCAGGCCAACACTCTATCTACACTGCCACCTAGTTGCCTATGATGTTTAAAAGGTTCAAGAGATATAGTTTCTGGGTAATTTATCACTTTATTAACAAGGTTAGCATGTTATTAGTAAAAGAGGTCAGTGATACTCTTTCTAATGCCAAGGACCCTTTATGGCAGTGGGCTCATAGCTTACATGCCCTTGGAAGAGTGGGTGTTCCTGAGGGTGGCAATCAACTCTGATTGGTTAACAATTAATGAGAAAATGAATATTACAATAAGAGGTGGGTTATAATCTAGTGAGGGTCTTGAGGTATGTGACTTGGATCACCCAAGTCTTGGTCAACGAGACTTATCAATTTCCATATCACCTGTCTGACAAAAGGGAGAATCACATTTTCCCAGACCAGTCTGACTAAACACGACGAGCAGGAATGTCATGGGATTCGTTTGGGAATGGTGCTCTGCCAAGTTAGGGTTCCTCCCTGTGGGGAGTTGAGGGTCACAGTCTGTTTCGTGAAAGCAAGGAAGTCTTAACTGACCTCTCCTTTGTGGACACGCAGCAATCATGACTGGCTCGGCCCTCCTCTGACTGGTTGAGTGCCTCCCTGCTTGCCCCAGACACACCCCGGACCTGAGGCTTTCATGTGGAGTGGGATAGCTAGGACTGGCTGTAGGGCTCTGATCACGCGATCCCAAGGTGCCTTGTGGGCTGTAAAGGTCACACCCAGCTTACAATAAACAGGAGCTTCTGCCATCTTGCTGTCTCCCGCCTCATCCATGCATCTCCGGGTTACTGAGCACTGAGCTGGTCTCATGCTCTCTACTGCAGTGGTCGCGACACAGGAATCTACTCATTTGCCAAAACTTAGAATTTCTTTTACTGTCTTAGGTTGGATCTTAGCCTGGGTAAGTCTTTGAGAAAGATTTCCCACACTGGTTGATTTCTGAATGAGGAAGTAGAGAAGGGGAAAAGCTTTGGTCCTGATTCAATAATTAGTTATTAATATAAGAGAGAAATAATAATTTCTCTCATGCCTCAGCTTGAATTAGCAATAGTGGGTAAAAGTTGCAAAGAGGCAAATTTAAACTTGATGACAGGAAAAAAAAAATCCCTAACCATTAGAACTATCAAAACGTGGAATGGGATCCTTCAGGAAGTAGTGAGTTTCCCCTCATTGAAGGTGTTCAAGCACAAATTGCATGGCTACTTGCTGAGAATACTGTAGAAGGGACTCTTGTCATGGGGTCCAAAAATCCCCAAACTGCAATAAAAGAAACTGAGGCAGAGCTCTGAGCCAATAACCATTTATTAAAGGGACTTGGTCCCCTTTAATGAATAGGACCTCAGATCTTCCTCAGGACCTGAGATACTCCCTTCTTTCAGGGCCTTAGTTTTATATTGCTTGATACCCAGATGGTGTGGTGATGAGGCAAAGTAAAATACAGAGTCTCATTGATTGATAGACCTTGATTTTGACCCTCCAGGAAAAACTTCCGTTCATGTCTAGGGTCAGGCAGAGGATGTCCAAAAACGGGCAAAGCTGATGGTCATCCATTGACCCTATGTCAGGCAATAGAGAGCCAGTAGGCAACTCTGGTAGACAGAGTCACCCCATTTGATCAAGTGCTCATAGGCCTATTGGTCAAGTGCCCATAGACCATTTCCCCAACAAAGGAATGATAAGGGTAGAAGGACTAAATATAGCTGGGGGACTTTCCATATCATTAGGTCATCTTCATCATGCTGGGCTTGGTCTCCTCCTCAGCAGAAAGAGAGGGTGGAGGTCCTCTAGTTAGCTTCCTTTGATTAAGCAAGTGAACTTTATAAGAGCAAATGAACTTATAATCTTGTAGTTTAAAGTTTTGCGGCCTATTATAAGACAGGATCTGTCTTATCTAATTATCCCTTTATCTAAGATACGTAAAATATGTGCTAATATTAGTTTATTACTGAATGTATGTTAATAGACAATAACAGACAGTATAATAAAAACTGTGTAATCACCCTGAACTGAATTATACTGATTGGAATAAAATAGGGATTAAAAAAATCATTCAAAACATTGTTCAGGTACAGGCTGGACTAGGTGGCCACTGAGCCCTCTTGCAGCTCTGAGAGTCTGTGATTCTCTCCTAAAATCCTTGACCTCTTCACCTGTCCTTGACCTCTCATGGCTTGCAACACTTGTCTATGTCCTTCTGTGACACCTCAGCAGGAGGTCCACCCATCATGTTAGGAATCATGTTAGGAATTGGTGTGTGGGCACCAATGAAGTAGATAAGCTAATCTTTTATTTCTTGCTCTTACTCCATGAGTAGACTCTCCCCTTTGCTAGTTGTATATCTCTTTAGCAAAACTTTTATACTTTATTTTGCATGCAATATGTCATCAGAAACATTTACACTCACCTTCTCCATTACTCTTTGGATGACCCACAATTTTGATTCTTTGGAAATTGTTTTATTCTGTGATTTTCAGTCATCTCACCAGATGTGTTGTGACACTCCAATAAGAAAATAGACGTAAAAAACTTTGTAAAGCTTCAAACGTTATATAAATGCCAGTTATTATTAGTGATATTAATAGCCTCCAGTCTGGTGATGACTCCATCCCTTCTCTTGCCTTTTACATGAGCCTTCTAATGTACTCCTTCTGAGTTCAAGTAATGTTTATAGAGCATAGAATTCATAGAGTTTATAGAGGGTGCTGGTAAATATTTAACAGCCAGGTTCTCCTGTTTAAAAAAGAGACAGAAAATGTATACACACACATACTTTTAAGGTTAATCTTCATAGTTTGTGCTTTCTTAAGTCTAGAGAATCAACCCAACAATAAATCAAGGCCCAATTTGTAGCTATTTTGGATTTCAGAGGTGTAAATGTTCACATTGAAAATTTAACAATCGGTGCTCATTGTTTAGAGCTGGTTCCAGAGAAATAGAATTCTACTGTTCAAAATGAATTTTTGATTCAGGAAGTACTTTGATGTCACTAAAAGTTCTGCATGATTCCCCTCAAATGGAACCAATCTACTCCTCCTTTTTTGATTATGGACAAGGCACATTATCTATCTATAATGCAAGATGAGCTACTGTAGTTTGGACAGTGAGCATTCTTAATTTGTTTTTTCCTATTGAATAAATAGGTAACTAGGGGATATCTGAGGGAAGTGGACTGGGGAAAGACACAAACAAGGGGCCATATGCAAGGAAGCCCCATGGAGTGGTCATGCCCTTTTTAAAAACCCCACAGGTTCACCAAGATCACAGCCACCTTCCCAAGGCAACTGAAAAGACGTCAAAATTACAAAACAGTCACCAGATTCAAACTACTAGAGAGAAAATTGGGCTCCTCCTCCAACTTAAGTCCTTTGTTGTATATTGCCCCCATATTCCCTAAATGACAGAGGAAATACTCAACTAGAAACTTGGATTCCACCTTTGGGTCCCTTAGCTCTTTTGCTCCATGATATTCTTTACCTGTCTTCTCATCATATTTCCACCCTTTGACCATCTCCACCCCACCATAAACTTGAATTCCATCTTTGTATCCCCCAGTTGTGATAGATGAGTATTTGCATTGTCTTGCCTGGACTCTGGCCTCTCTACCACTTCCTGGCTTTCATTTCATTAAACCCTTCATGGATATACTCCTCTCATCCTTCTTTCCTCTTTCCTTTCCCTCTTCCAACACTTTTATGTCTTGTCTTCTACTGTTAGAAAGGAAGTTCTTTGAAGGCAAGAAATGTCTTGCTTTTTTGTATTTATATCACCAGTGCTTAGCACTGTTCTTGGCACATTGTAATATATAGAATATCTATTGATCTAAATATATGTGTGTGTGTATTTACATACATTTATCTATCTATGGATCCATCTATCATCTATCAATCTACTTATATGTCTATAGATTTATCTATCTATAGATCCATCCATCAATCTACTTATATATCTATAGATTTGTCTATCTACTTATCTATCTATCTAGATTTATCTGTAGATCTATCTGTTTATCTAGTATATCTATCTATAAATCTATAAATCTAGCTATCTAATAACTCAACATTAGGGAGTGTGGTCCAGAGAAATCTTGGTACACTGGAATAATGCTGGCTTTGTAATCAGAAGAACTATGTTTAAATCCCAGCTCTGTCACTTACCCTCTGTGTGACTTTGGACAAATGAATCACTTAGCTTCTCTGGGCCTTAGTTTCCTTATCTGTAAAAAGAGGGGAGTTGGAATAGATGGCCTTTAAGATCCTATCAATTGTGATCTTATCAGTTCTAGGATATTCCGTATGACATCTGACAAACTTTCATTCTCCTTGTTGTCTCTATCTGGTGTGCCAGTAATACCCCCTTCAGTAATCCCCCAAGGGAAAGTCCATAGAACTATGGATGTAGGTATGTGAAAATCAGATATGGTCTCCTGGGCTTTATCTCCTCCAATAAATCAAGTAATATTGCCATTCCCATATCTTCTGGTAATTCAGGGTCTCATTGATTCTATTTGCATTGTGTAGGGCCCTCTTGCTGCTTTTGTGAGAAGTCAGAGGGATATACTAGCTTGGGGCAAAACTCATGACACCCTGATTGATTCTTTCAGATACAGAGTAATCCCACTTCCTATGTCATGGTGCTAAGTCATAAGGTGATGGTAATTGGTCTTGAATATCTGTCATCCAATGTCCTGGAGCCCTATATACTAGTTAATGCAATAGTTTAGCCACATCTCATCCCCAGCTTCTTACAGCAGTGTTTTTGATTTTGTAAATATCTTTGCCAGTTCTACCACTCCTAAGTCCGAATTCTTTCCTTTTGAGTAACTTGAAGTCCTGTCTGTATGTGTTATTGCCAGTCCAACAGGCCTGGCATCTACTATGTTTCTAGTGTACCCACCTGAAGGGAGGCTCAAAGCCATAGGTAATGGCTATGTTTGCCCAGAACATATATCATAGATCTAGTCTGAAGGCATCACAGAGGCATGTGAAAGGTAAGACTTTAGAATAAAGGATTTAGGGGCAGCTAGGTGGTGCAGTAGATAGAGCACTGGCCCTGGAGGAGGACCTGAGTTCAGATCTGGTCTCAGACCAGACACTTGGCACTTCTTAGCTGTGTGACCCTGGGCAAGTCATTTAAGCCCAATAGCCTCACAAAAAAAAAAAAGGATTTAATGTCATAAGGTCTTATATCTTACTCTCCACCATGTATATCTGTTGATCCAGTGACACTGACCTTATAGCTGTTTAACAATCAAGACACTCCATCTCTGGGCTCTGGCCATTTTCTCTGACTGTCCCCCATGCCTGGAATACTCTCCCTCCTCCCCTATACCTATTGACCTCCTTGGCTTCCTTTAAGACCCAACTAAAATCCCACCTTCTACAGGAAGCCTTCCCCAACCCTTCCTATATTCTAATGCCTTCCCTCCTTTAATCATTTCCTATATACCCTGTATATAGCTTGCTTTGTATGTTTTTGTTTGCATGTTATCTCCCCCCTTAGACTATAAGCCACTTGAAGGCAGGGACTTTTTTTGGCCTCATTTTGTACCCCCAGCACTTAGCACAATGCTTGGCACACAGTAGGCACTTAATAAATGTTTATTGATTGATTGTATATACTATTTCATTGGCTTTATTTATTTCATTTTGTATTAGCTCATATAAATCATTCCATGCTTCTCTGTAATCATCACATTCATCAAAGGTTATGGGCATTTTATTCACTTTATTTGCGTAACTATAAATTGCTTTCCAAAATGGTTGTACTATCATAACTTTACCAACACTGCATTAGTGAGCTTATCTTTCCACAACCTCTCCAACATTGACTAGTCTCATCTTTTATCATTTGTGCTAATTTGCTGGGTGTGAGGTTAAACCTTATAGTTGTTCAAATTTGCATATCTGTTATTACTAGTGATTTGGAGCATTCTTTCATATAATTTTTAATAGTTTGCAATTCTTTGTGAACTATTTGTTCATATCCTTTGAATACTTGTCTTTTGGGGAATGGTTTTTGGTCTTAAATATTTTTGTTAATTGTCTATATATCTTATATACTATACTTTTTATATTATACTCTTATCGGAGAAATTTGATACAAAGGATTTTTCCCTGTTTGACAGCTTTTCTTCTTATTCTAGCTGCATAAATTTTGTTTGTACAGAAGCTTTTCAATTTCAGGTAATCAAAATGACCTATTTTATCTTTTGTAATTTCCTCAATCTTTAAAAGAATATGTCTCTTCTCTGTAATTGTGAAAGATATATCTTCAACTTCTCTTCTAATTTTTTTTATATTATGATCTTTAATATTAAGGTCACATATCCATTTTGAATTTATTATAGCATATAGAGTAAGATGTTGGTCTAAGCCTAATTTCTTCCAAACTATTTTCCATTTCTCCTATCAGTTATTATCAAATAGGGAGTTAAATAATTCTTTCTTTCCTAGGTCAGATATAGTCTTGGGACAAGGAATTAGATCCTGTTAGCAGGACCAAGTCAGTTTGTAATATCGACTTAATGTCTGTGGGCTCTAATCAGCTTCTGGCTGGTTTGTGTTCCAAAGGAGCTTAGGTGCTGGGGCTAAGATTCTGGAAACTGACAGGCCTCTCCCATGATGAAAAGAGAACCTTTTTCTTTACTCCAATAACTGGGTATGTGTGTATCTACAGAACTGTAGCTTAGCCTTTGACTTCTATGCTAAAAACAGAAATGAGAGAGCCAGTTTCTCTTCTTATGGGGAAGAGGTAGAATCTCAGATGAAGGCTATAGCTGAGGCCCAATAGGTTAACAAAGAGAAAATATCCCAATGAGAAGAGAGCAGTGGGGAGCAGTAGCAAGGTTGATTGTTGGGGCAGTCTGAAATCTCAATACATCCTGCCCAATCTTCTGTATTTAATGTTTCCTAGTGTACATGAATGCCCTTGGGGGAAAGCACTCTACAGCACCCTGAATCATAGAGAAAGATGTGAGTAGCTTCTATCTGTCAGGCCAGGCAAAAAATTTAAAATATTTTCATTATCTTCCTATGTACCCAATGGATTCACAAATTTAAAAAAATTTTAAATAGTTTGAGAACTGAATGATCAGCCTTCCTAAAAGGTTACACCCTTACTGCCACTCTATCATTGCTATTATAGAAGCAGAAAGAGATCACTCAGGACTAAAGGACAGCATAAGACTTTTTTTGTCTTTAGGTCACCAAAAATATATCGTCTGATGACCACATTCTCATGATAATCCCCTGTTCTTAGTTAGACTTTTCATCCAACAGCAGGCATAGTCTTTTGCTGGGCTCATATTAAAAGTCTTTTTAAACTGTTAGTTACAAGAGTTGGTCTCTTACTGACATACCTATCCTTTGTAAACTCAGGACCTCACCATGCCACAATGAGACATAAGGGTAGGACTTTTGCAAAGGATCAATGACTTAAACATTTTTTAAAATTGCATTTAAATTTTTAAAAAAGGAATAATATATTTATCCTAATTGTGGAAAGGAAACAATTTGCAAACAAATGGAAAAAACATTGGAAACAAAATAAATGGATTTGATGATGTTAAAATAAAAATAATTTATGCAATAAAAATCAATATATCCAAAATAAGGAGTTGAGAAACATAATCAAGATTAATAAATCTGATAAAAGTCTGACATCCAGAATCTATAAGGAAGTATTATAACTATGCAAGAGTAATAGCTATCCATCAATGTATAAATGGTTAAAGAATTTGGACAGTATTATAAAGCAAAAACATAAATTATAATCAACAACTTGAAAAATCATTCAAACTCTCTAATAATCAGAGAAATGTAAATTAAAACAACTCTGAGATTTTGTTAGCTCCCTACCCCTTTAAGGGCCATGAAGGAGTGGAGGTTAATGCATTCCAAAGATTAATGGCAAATTACAGGCTAGGTGAAAAAGAGCATCCCTGCCTTAGGGGTAAAAGGAGGTTGTCTAAACTCATAGGCAGATGAGTAAACAAAAGTTAGGGTATGTGTTTAAGGGCTGGAGTTCGCAAAGGCAACTGGTCCAAAGGCCTGAATAGCAAGTTGTAAAGAAGTATTTTCATTCATGGGGGAAGGCCATATGTAGCAAAACCAAGAAAATGTCATAGAGAAGGGAAAGCTATGGGCTACTGAAAATCTGCTTAATGGAAGGATGGTCAGTGCTTTGCAGGAGATAACATTGCATTATGGTGGGGTGTGCTAACCATGCACTTTGATTAATCAGCTGTGGTCCTGCCAACCCAGACCTGAACAGGTACCACCTTTATACATATCAAATTGACAAAAATGGTTAAAAAAAAAATAAAACCCAATGCTGGCATGACTGTAGGGGAAAAAGAAGCATTCTATTATATTGCTAGCACAGCTGAAAACTGGGGAATTATTTTTGTAGGAAAATCTAGAAATAAGTTAAAAAACTGAATATATTCTTTGACTCAATGTCCTTTCTATGATTATGTCTAAAGATATTATTTTTGTAGTATGGGGGATGACTATGAGCTCTGGTCCCTTGCTAAAGTTCAGTTTTGGCCAGAAGATTGGGACTTTGAATCAGTAGTTCGCAGTATAGGGCTTGGGTGAAGTTGGAATACCCATTAAGCAGACTGAAAAAAGTGTTTCGTGTTTTAATGTTCTAAGTAGGAACCTTCTGTGACAGTATAATGTGTGATTACTCTTACTGTTACTGTTTCAGGTTTTAAATATCATCAATGTACAATTTTTAGTCTTTTGTGTTTAAGTGTGCACATGTGTGTACATCTACATGTGGTGGAAGAAATAAATAGCTGTCCTGTGTTTGATCTGTTTGGCACGTTAAGCATCTTTCTAGAATTTTGTCGTTTGTTGTTCAGTCGTTTTCCAGCTGTGCCTGATTCTTTGTGACCCCATTTGGAGTTTTCTTGGCGAAGATACTGGAGTAGTTTGCATTTCCTTCACCAGCTTATTTGACAGGTAAGGAAATTGAGGCAAACAAGGTTAAGTGACTTGCCTAAGGTTACACAGCAAATAAGTGTCTGAGGCTAGATTTGAACTCAGGAAAATGAGTATTCCTGACTTCAGGCCCAGTACTCTATCCACTTTGCCACCTAGAAAGAAGCCTTAAACCTTCAGGGGAGACCCTTGATCTGAGACCTAATCTTTAAGAATTTCGTCCTGTAGAGGGCAGCTAGGTGGCGCAGTGGATAGAGTACCAGCCCTGAAGTCAGGAGGACCTAAGTTCAAATCCATTCTCAGACCAGATACTTGACACTTACTAGCTGTGTGACCCTGGGCAAGTCATTTAACCCCAATTGCCAAGGAAAAAAAAAAGAAAAAAAATTTCGTCCTGTAGCTCTAGCATGGGGATGTAATGAGTCAGAGAATGTAAGAAGATCCTGGATCCCCTCTTTAGGGCCAGGCTCCTCAAAAACTAAACTTGGTCCATGTGTACTTAGACCCTTTGATGTTATAGTATGCCCATCTCCACCCCTAGGTGGAAAAAGACCTATTTGTATAAAATATGCATGCTGCTTAAAAAAACATCCTTATAGTCAAAAGCTGCTAAGAATGTATGGCATCAACTGAAGAAAGACTAAATAAACTGTGCTATACCAATGTAATGGGATATAATTTCACTGCAAAAAAGTAGCAAGTCAATCAATCCACAAGTATTTATTAAGCACTTCCACTGTGCCAGGCACTATATTCAACAACTCAACAAATGGAGAATATTCTGAACCAGAGCTCTTTTCCCACTAGATTAGCTCACTGCTTGCCTGAAAAACTGTTATTAAATAATGGCTCAATGGGCATGACTGATCCTCTCAACCAATCACATTGCTTTTTTTTCTTAACCCAATCAAAGAGGCTCACTCCTTTTAGGTAGATCCCAAGGCATAAAACATCTTGTTTACATGCTTCAACTTCATCATTCTATTGACTGATTCAATTGAAGTATCTGAACCTCCTGTAATGAAATGAATTGGGGGAGGGGTGTAAAACCCACCCTTACACAGATGTAATGCTTATCCTGGTGCTGCTGCCTCCCCCTCCTCTCTGTCCTGCTTGTATAGGGTAGATACATCTCTGCATGGGCTTGTGGCTATACAGGTAGGAGGAAGAAGCTAGGGCAGTGGACAAAGTTGCTGTTGGTCTTTCTTGAAGAGGACCAATGACATCATGGATAATGTCTTGACCTGTGCGTGAATTGGATTTAAGCAAGGCAGAGTTGCACAAAGTCAATAGCCTCACTCTTTCTTCCAGTCATCAAAGTTCAACGGCAAGACAACAGTCAAGATGACTGGGATGGACTGGGATGCAATGGATGATCTTGGCGCCTTTGATGCCTGACCAAGCTCTAAGTGCTCCCCAGCACCTTCGTGGCTGTTGGGACAAATCGTTCTCATCCCCCAACTCTGGAGGGGGGGAGTCTTCACATGCTTAGAATAGACACCCCCTACTTCACAGAACGGTTTGAGGTCCAAGGTAGGAGAGTGTCTAACGTGAGGTATGTGTCATTGCCAGCACAGTCTGGCGAAGGTGAGGAGGGACAGAGACAAAATAACACCTGGAAAAGAACCAATTTGCCTATTGACCTCTATTCCTTTTTGTGTGGCAAGACTTTAACAGCAAAACCATGTGCACTCTTTGAGCATGAGCCACACACAAGGGCAAGCAACTAATGAATGAATGAAGAACTGAGTGACAATAGAAACAGGTACTGTGGATGAGGGAATCATAGCTGATCCAGATTGCCTACAAAGCTGAGCCTAAGTAACCTCAAGGCAGATAAAAACCTACAAAATACCTCTAAATTGGGGCAGTTTGGTGGCAGGGTAAATAGAGCACCAGTCCTGGAGTCAGGAAGACCTGAGTTCAAATCTGACCTCAGACAATTGACACTTACTAGCTGTGTGACCCCGGCTAAGTCGCTTAAACCCCTTGCCTAGCCAAAAAAAAAAAAAAAGAAAAAAGAAATAAAAGAAATATTCCTAAGTTTCTTAATCACCACTATTACATGGACACTAGCCTTTCAGGAGGTTTTTGAAAACCCCAGAGCAGAACATGGATTAGAGTGGGGAAAGACTTCAAGCAGTGAGTCCGATTTAAAAACGATTGCAATAGTCCTGGGGAGAGGTGATAAGGGCGTAGACTAGGTTGGTGGCTGTGAGAGTGGAAAGGAGACTTATGTGAGAGAATAAAACTACAAGAGAGGAATTTAAGATGGAATGTCACCAAGGTTGTGAATGTGGGTGAAAGTAATGATGGTGGTACCTTCCATAGTAATAGGGAAGTTTAGAAGAGGAGTGAGTTTTGGGGGAAAGATAATTAATTCTGCTTTGGATATGTTGAGTTACAGTATCCTTTACATTTTTTTCTTTTTTATTGTGAATTTAGTAATCATCAACAAACACAAACATTTCAGTACATAAAGAGGACTGTATAAGAAACTGTGAACTTCTGTCAAGTACCTGTAACCAAAGTCCCACAGCTCATGGGTATGGGATTCTTTCCTCAAAGGGAAGTTTACTGTAGCAAGCTGGGGATAGGGACATGATGGAGCCTGCCAGCTCCTCTCATGTCTTCAGCTTCCTCCTAGAGTCTTATTCTCCCTTCAGCAACCTGAAGTGGGGTTGGCATCATCCATCTTCTCTGTTAAAGCTAGAAAGTCAGAAGCGCTTGAATAGGGGTGGGGAACCTGTGGCCTCGAGGCCACATATGGCCCTCTAGGTCCTCAAGTGTGGCCCTTTGACTCAGTCTAAACTTCAATTCAGTCAAAGGGGTGCATGAGAGGACCTGGAGGGCTACATGTAGCCATGAGGCCACAGGTTCCCCACCCCTGTCAGTTTGAAGATGCTACAGAACCCAAAAAGAGATTTTATTAAAATTTTTTGAATCTACATTCATTAATGTTATTAGTTTATACTCTTCTGTGTCTTGTCTTCCTCTGATTTAGGTATTAGGACTATAATTGCCTTAAAAAAGAATCTTGTAAGATATTTTTTCAAACTTTGAAAATAATTAAGGTAATATTAGTACCAATTTTTCTATAAAATTTGATAGAATTCTCTATCAGGACCAGGACTTTTTCGTTGGTTGTTCCTTAATAGATAATGTTGTTTGTTTTTCTGAGATCAGATTATTTATGATATCTATTTAGTAATCTGTTAGTTTGGGTATTTTATATTTGTAAGATATTCTTATATTTTCTTTTGTATTCTCAGATTTATTAGCATATAATTGTGCACAGTAGGTTCTGATAATTCTTTTTATTTCTTATTGTTTTGTTGTGATTTCACCTTGTTCATTTGTTATTTTGTTGGTTTGATTTTCTTTCCTTTTCTTTTTAGTCAGATTGGTTAAAGGATTATCCATTTTATTGTTCTTTTCTAAGAACCAGCTTTTAATTTTAACATTTTTATGTTTTTTTTTGGTCTTTCTTCCCCCATGGAAGTATTCATCAGTTGTACCCTCTCCCAGCACTGAAACATAAGATTTTTCTTTTATTTCCCTGTTTCAATTCTCTCCTTTCCTTCCTTTCTAATTTTCCTACAGGCTCTTTTCTTCCTGAGAAAATACAGAAGTTATTTTCCCTTCATTGTTAACCTTTGCTCGATTAAGCTACACAACAGACTCCTCTCTATTCTCTTCTTCCCCTCTTCCCTTTTAGGCATATTCCAATTCCGTAATTTAATCCCACAAAAACATTAAATCACCTGCAGGTGGGATTTGGGGGGGGGGGCTTAGTCCATTGTGTTTTAGTCCTGCTTCTCCACTTCTATTTGACTTCTGCTTTCATCCATCTGCTTGTGTAGTTTTGGAAAGAAATGATCTCTCTGTTGTTATTTTGTTGTTGGCCTTGGCTGTCATATTTGTTTACCTTTTATTCATCTCTGTTTTCTGGGATATTTGCAATACAAAAAATTTATTCGGGTCTGATTTTCTTCCTAGGAATGCTTTGACTGCTTCTTCTTTTATTTTAATTGAATGATCATCTTTTCTCGCTAATGGTTAGGTTCAAGTTTTCAGGGTATGAAACCTTAGGTTTCATGTTGAGCTCTTTTGACCCTTAGAACACATTCCATTCCCTCCTGTGGTTTTTGGTGGATGCACAATGGTCTTGCATTATTTGGACTTCCTTTCCTTTATATTTGAAGATCTTTCTCTTTTCTTTTCTTTTTTTTTTTTTGCAGAATTTATTTTTTGTCCTTGGAATTATTCAATTTAACACTATATGTCTTAGAGTTTGCCACATAGATTTTTTTCTTTTTTTCTGGAGGAATTTGTGGATTGTTTCAAATGGCACTTTGTTTTCTGTGTTCCAAAGTTCTGCGTAGGGTTTTGTATTGTTTCTTGTCTTACAGTGTTGATGTTTTTTGTCTTGTGTTCTTCTAGGAGATCTATAATCTTTAAATTTTCTCCATGCATCCTGCTTTTGAGATCAATGTTTTGTTGTTTTCCTTTAACGTTATTGCTTTTTGCCTTTATTCCAGATTTCACTTCTGTGTATTTTCCTTCCCAATAATTTCATTCTTTCTTTTGTTCTTTGGCAAGACTTGCCACAGTAGATTCAAGTTTTTTTCTATTCTGCCAATTATTTCTGCTGTGCAGAAAATAAATTCTACTTTCACAACTCTTATTTCTCTTTTAAACCATTCAGGAATATCCTGCTGTAGTTCTATGCTCTCTTAGGCATCCACAGGTATTCTCCCTCACCAGATACGGTTTCATTTTTCTTTGTCTCACAATATTTATTCATAGGTGTCTGGACTCACTTAGATGATCTGGAGGGCACATTCCCTTAGAGACAGCTGGTGGTGCAATGGATAGAACACTAGGTACCCAGATCACTTAGCAGGGAGGCCCCCATATGGGAGACACTACTGACCACTAGATGTGGACTATTCTACTTATGCAGCCAGTGGAACAGTTCACATCTTTAAAATCACCTGACTGGGACAATTTTGCTCTCTTTACAGAAGCATCCACAGGATGAAGGTCCTATTCACCCATAGCAAAGGCACCATGAAGTAATGTAGGTGAGAGGAAGGATTACTCACCCCTCCCTTTCTTAAATCTCTTTGCCCCCCCCCCCCAGTAAGCTTGGGGTTTTGCTCTGCTCCATTTTTCCTTTTCAGTTATAGGCAGCAGCAGTGGAGTCACTGGAGCTGGACTTGAGCCATGGCAACTTTGGAGGCAGGATTCCAGGCTAGATGTTGGTGCCAGCCCAGCAGGGGAGACCTCAGAAGCCAGAGTATCTGAGACTTACACCTAAGCAGGGCTTTGGATTTTGAACTTGGGGGGACTGTGCTATAGACTAGGAACTGAACTAAGCTGTGAACCTGATTCTCCTTCCCCTCTCCAGAGGCAGAAGTGATGTAGGGGAGGATTAAATTCCTTAGGTGTTGTGAAGAAATGTTTTTAAGTTTGTTCTTGCTTTGAAGTAAAAATTTCTTTGTAAAAGCTAATCCAACTATTTAGTGGTTAAACAGAACTAGGGGGCTGGGACCTCTAAAATTGGGGGAATGCATTGGTGGGGCCTTGATCCAATGCCAGAGAGACTAGACACTGCCAGTCCTCTTTAAGGGACCCACAGAACCCTGGATAGCAGTGAAATGTAACATAGCTGGACTTCAGGTAGTGGGGTCCAGAGTAGTCACTGTTACATGAATTTTTTTCTTCCTGAAATCCTTGGTAATTTCTGTCTTTTTTTTTCTTTACCTTTCCCTATTGGTCATTTTCTGACTCCTCCCCTTTTGATGGTGATTTCTCTGGGAACTGGATCTCAAAGTCAATTCAACTTTAAGCAACCACAGTCTTTACTTTTTTTACTTTTGGTGGGACAGAACTGGTCCTAGATGATTTTTGCACTCTCCCTCAGGCTCAGCAGAGTGCCACACAGATGTTTTCTGCCCTACTTCTCTTTTTTCCTGACTTCTTTGGCTAAATCTTATTATAGCTGTCCCAGCCAGATTAAGTTTCTGCCTTTTGGTTTTTCCCTGCCCTGAAAGATAGGGTGCAGGTATGCCTGTGCATCAGAGCTTGCACAGCTCTGCTAAATGCGAGAGGCATGTTAGAGTTCAAGGACTGGCCTTCTATTTGAACCCTAATTAGTTAATTGAATCCTTATTGAACCCTATTAGTTCGTTGGGTTTTTTTTCCCCCGCATTGGGGTTCTTAGTGTCCCGGTTCATGAAGACAGCTGAAAATGCTTTGTCTCTTGCATATAATTTTTGTGTTGGAGAGATTTTAAAAATTGTGAGGATTGGGGGGAAAAAAGTCTAGTTTGCCATCTTGTTGGTCATGTGACTTAGATATTTTCCTACTGCCTCTCAAGTAAAACTCAGCTTCCTTCCTCTGATATTCAAGAATGTCTACAATCTGACACTATTCTGCCTTACCAGCCTTACTTTTTACTATTCCCTGTAAGTCTATTTACACTGTTCTTTTCCAGTATGCTTATTCCTTACATCTTTCCTTATTCACTGATACAATGGTCACATGGTTAGATTGCAACCTAGATTTTCTGATTCTACTATATCAGGTTGAAGCTAATGGCCTCTGGAGTTTCCTTCCCTTCTTAGATTCTGATTCTAATAGAATGGAAATTGGTTGAAAGGAGGCCCAGTAGTAGTTTTGTTATTTGGCTTAATAGCACCTAGCAGGTAAGGCTGGTACCTTTAGAAAGTAAGCAGCTTGAAGGCAGGGACCAGCTCTCTTCCTGCTTGTATTTGTATTTCCAGTGCTTAGCACAGTGCCTGGCAGTCAGTCAATAAGCATTTATTAAACCCCTACTATTTTTTGGGGGGAGGACAGCGCACAAAAAGCTGGAGATAGAAAGAAAGGCAAAAGACAGTCCCTGCCCTCATGGAGTTCAGTAGTAAGTGCTTAAAACATGCTTGTTGACTTAGCAAAAAGAAGGTGCCTCACAAATGACTAATAGTTGGGGACTGGGCAGTTGGACCCTAGAGCATTTGAGAGACTGTCTAGGTGCCCCACACTTTAAGGGGAAAGGAAGGAGGCTGTGAGAGGGGTGTGCTGTCATTTGGTTGGGGGAGGACTGGATCAGAGTCTAGAGAATCAGGCAATGCTAGAGCTGGAAGTGACCTTAGCAATCACCCCGGCCAACGGCCAACCACAATCCTTTTAGGGATGGTGAAAGAGGGCAGGAAACGACGTCCTGCAGCCTTCCTAATGTAGGCCTTCTCAAGGGTTGGGGAGGAGAAGAAGGAGGCGAGGAAGAGGGGCAGCGGGAGGGGGAGGGGGAGGGGGAGAGGAGAAAGATGGAAGCACTACTAATCTGTCGGGGGGTGTGGGGGGGCGGGGCTGTCATTGCGCATGCGTGGAAGCGCGCGCACGCGTGCAGTCGCTGGGGCGCAGACCGTGGCTTGGAGCTGGCAGAGGGGGGTTGGGGGAGGGGGAGGAGGAGGAGAAGAGTTACTTTTTACCCCGCCCCTCTTGCCCCACCCCGCTCAGTGCGTGCGACGTGACGGTTTGCCCAGGCACCGTCAACCCTACCCGGGGGTGAGAGCGCTTTCGGGTCCCATGATGCATCGCGTGCCGCGTCTCGCAGAGCGGCGGCTTCCAGCTCAGCAGGTAGGGCCCCGACCTTGGCCCTCCGCCTCCGACCGAGGGCCCTGGCCCCACCCTTCTCCTCTCCGTCCCAGCCCGGCTGCCCCCAGCTCTCCCCTGCCGTTCGTTCCCGGCCTCCTTTCCCCATGTCGTGTGACTCTCCAGGTGACTGGAGCCTCACTCCCGCCCGGGCCCCACCCGCGTCAGCGACCCGGCGTGGTGAACGGGGTGGGGGCAGGAGGAAGGGGGAGAAGTGTGTGTGTGTAAATCATTGTCGCAGCCTGTAGTGTGAAAGCTTGCACGGGAGACTGTAAAGCCCTGCATAGATGGGAGCAGCTGGCACGTCATTTAGTTCTGCCTCCGTTTACAAAGCGTCAGTTTAATTTAGTAAACATTTATTAAGTGCCTGCTGTATGCCAGGCACTGGCCATACAGAAAGAGGCAAGAGGCTGCCCCTGCCTTCAGGGTGCTTACAATCTAATGGAGGAGATAACATGCAAACAGCTATCTACAAAGCAAGGAAATAGTTAAAAGAGAGAAAGCACTAGAATTAAGAGAGGTTATTAAAAGCTTCCTGTAGAAGGTGGGATTTTCGTGACTTGGAGGAAGCCCGGGAGGTCAGTAGTTAGAGCAGAGGAAGGAGAGCCAACAGATGGGGGGGTCTTGTTGTGCTTGTTGGAGGCCGCTGTCGCTTGGGGAGGAAAGTGTAAGAAGACTGGAAAGGGGGCGAGGTCATTGAGGTCATGACGGGCTTTGATTTTCAGACAGAACATTTTGCATTTGCTCCTGGAGGCCAGAGGAAGCCCCTGGAGCTTATTGAGTCGGGGAGGGGGTGCGGCGGGGGTGACAGGAAGCTCCGTGCAGGGGCCACACTTTGTACTGGGTGGGTTGGTAGGTGGGTGTTGGAAGACGGAAAGAAGACACCCCTGCTTTCAAGGAGCTTGGAAGTCAGCTGGTGGGATTGAGGCCCGGGAAGACAAACTTAAGTCATGATGATAGGGCAAGTACAGTTAGAGATCAAAGGAGAGGTCCAAGTACGGGGTGCCTCAGAAGTTTTCGTGCAGTTTCAAGTTGTTAAAAGCATGTATTTAAAGTTATTAAAGCAGCACCAGCCCTGGAGTCAGGAGGACCTTAGTTCAAATGCGGCCTCAAGACTCTGGGCAACTCACTTAACCCCAATTGCCTCACCAACAAAAAAAAAAAAAAAAAAAATTACAAAAAAAGTTAAAGTTATTAAAGCTTAAAACTTCCGTAAGACTTCTGGAACACTTGGTGTAGTGCTTTTCAACTCCTCAACTTGAATGTGTGAAGCACAAGTACTGCTTGGTACTTGCTCTGCTGGGCAGAGATACAAAGATAAACCCTGCCCTCAAGGAGTTTTTATCGTGAGGAGAGGGAGGAGCGGAGGAGTAGCAGGTATATAAAATAAGTATGAAGAAAATAGATTAAAGTTAAATACAAGGTTAATTTTGGGGACAGTTAGGGGGGAAAAGGCATTTGCTATAATAAAGGAGCCAGAAACTAACTCGTGTGACTAGGCTGTTTTGAGGGAGGCTTTTCATTTCAAAAGACAGATAAGAAGGGAATGCGTTCTAGGCCTGCAAAGGCACCAGATTTATTAAAAGCATATATTGTAATTTGTAACAGCCATAGAGCAGGACCATAATATCGTTAACAGGACCTCACATTTCTGTAGCATTTTAATAATACCTTCTCAAATCTCCTATGCACCCTGGCACCCCTCTCTCCCCTGCCGTCCCACCTTCTCTTTCAGCTGATAACTTTGCCTCATATTTTACTGAAAAAATTGAGGCCCTGCCTGGAGCTCTGTCTACTTCCCTCCTCTTCTGACATCGCTGAAATGCTTTTTGGCGTTTTCCATCATTCACCCTTGTCTCCTCCTTGCCAAGGCAAAGCCTTCTTCAAACACAGGTGATTCCCTTCCACCCCTTCCCACCCTCTTCAGCAGATTGCCCTCTCTGTCATCCCCATTCTCTAATGTATTTTCAGTCTCTCCCTGTTTACTAGTTGCTTCCCCACTGTCTACAAACACACCCATGTCTCTCCCTCAGAAAACTCTTATTTAATCCATACATCCCTGCTGGATAGTATTCTATGTAATTTTTCTTTTTTGGCTAAACTCATTGAGAAGGCTATTTAGAATTGATGCCTCCACTTCCTTTTCTCTCACTTTCTTCTTAGCTCCTCATCATTCAACTGAAACTTTTCTCTCCAATTATTTCTTAATTGTCAGATCTAAGGGCCTTTTCTTAATCCTTATCCTTTTTTACCTCTCTGCAGCCTTTGATGCTATTGATCATCTTCTTGATACTCTCTTCTCCCTGGGTTTTCATGACACTGTTCTCTTCTGATTCTCCTACCTGTCTGACTGCTCTTCTCAATCTGTTTTTTTAGTTATTTATCCAAGTCATGCCTAACTAACCATAAATGCCAAGGCTTGGTCCTAGGGCCTCTTCTCATCTCCCTCTTTACTGTTTTGCTTGTTGATCTCATCTTCTCCCTTAGCATCAACTGCCATCTCTGCAAATGATTCTCAGATTTATCGATCTAGTCCTAACCTCACCTGACTTTCAGTCTCTCATCTCCAACTGCCTAGTGGACATTTCAAACTGAATATTTTGTAGACATCTTAAGCTTACTGTGTCCAAGAATGAACATATCTTTCTCCCCAAACCCTCTTCTCTTCCTATACAACCTAGGTATCATCCTTGACTCCTCTTTCACTTTCTCCCACCCCTAACCCCATATCCAATCAGTTGTTGAGTCCTGTTATTTCTGCCTTTGTAATCTGTCTCTTATGTGCCTCATTCTGTCCTCTGATACTGTGCACCAAACATGGTACAGGCCCTTATCACCTCATGCCTAGACTTGCAGTAGCTTGTTAGTGTGTCTTCTTCGGATCTTTCCCCACTACAGTCTCCACCTTCAGCTGTCACATTGATCTTCCTAAAGTATTACATATCACTCAACCTCCTACCCTGCTTCACTCCGTCAACTCCAGGGGCTCCATAGTACCTCCAGGATCAAATGTAAAATCTTCTGTTTGGCTTATAAAGCCCTCTGTGACCTAGCCTCTTCTTACCTTTTTGGTACTATTACTTACAACCCTCTGTGTACTCTGTAATCCAGGGACATTGGCCTCCTTGCTGTTCCTTGCACGTGATACTCCCTCTCCCTGCCCTGAGCATTGTTACTGGCTGCCTCCCATGCCTCACTCTTTCCCTTCTCATCTCCACCTCCTAGTTTCCTTGGCTTCCTTCAAGTCTTACTTAAAATCTCACCTTCTGAAAGGAACCTTTCCCAGTGTCACTTAATGTTAGTGCCATTTGTCCATTGATTGTCTCCAATTTTTCCGTTTATGTCTTGTTTGTGCGTAGTTGTCTTAGACTATATGCTCCTTGAGAATAGGGACCATTTTTTGCCTGTGTAGTTCCACTGCTTAGCACCACATCTGGCACATAGTAGGCACTTAATAAACTTAATAACTCTAATTGACAAAGCACTTTGAGGGAGATACTACAAGCATTTGCAAATAAAATTGAGTCTCAGAGAGATTAAATGATTTGCTCAGTGCCATAGAGTCTAGTAGATGTGAGAGCCAGGATTCAAACTGAAGAATTGAACTCGGGTGTTCTGCTACTGCTCTTTTCACAACACCAACCTCATTACAGCATCTTACCTTTCCTTCCTTCTCCATTTTCTAACTTCCTCAAAGAAAGGAATAGGACTAGAGTGGGAAGCATTTGTAACCATACATTGAGTGACGTCGTGTAATATGGGTTCTGTGATTGATAACTAAGCCCAGAATTACAACATATGTGTGAGTGAAGATGTGGGCACAAGAGGTACAGTAAGAGATGTCATGTTCCTGAAGTTCAAGTTAAAGAAACTGGTTCTGGGAAAAATGTTTTATATATCATCTAAGACACTGAGAGTAGGATTGTGTATTTCACCTTGTCCTTTGGTATATTTTTGGAGTGTAGTCTTTTATTAAGATGAGGATTCTGCCTGATCTAATTTTGGTGATTTCCACTCTTGATTCTGTGAAACCTCTGGAGACTCACTCAGCCTTAAGTGTCAGTTATGGGATTTCTAGATGTGGCACAAGGGAGACATAAAAAAATTAACTTTGCAGTCATAGGAAGATCCTGAAGTGGCTGAATGAACCTGCTGATGGACAGTATTTTTTGTTTTCTATAGCTGTGAAACCAGGGCACAGGACTTTTATACAGCTTTTTTTAGTGATGGGTAATTCAGTATTGAGGGAATGAGGAGTTAGCTCCCCACTGTTGCTTATGTAATAATAAGTTGACATACTACTTTGGAGTTTACAAAAATTACATCAGTTATCTAATTTGAGGCACCCCCCCAAAAAAACCAAACAAACAAAGCAAAACCTTATGAGTTAGGTATTACAGGTTTTATCTACATTTTACAGAGAAGAAAGGTGGGGCTAAAAGGTTGAAATTTGACAGTAGTCACATAACTAGTGTTTGAGGTGGGAATTGTTCTCAGCTTTCTTCTGATCCCCTAATCCAGTGTTCTTTCCTCTACGTTGCCTGCCTCCATGTAGTCATAGAAAAGTCCTTGTCTGGGCCTGGAGTCAGGAAGACCTGAGTTCAAATTTGGCTTCAGACACTTAATAGTTATGTGACCCTGGGCAGTCACTCAACATCTATTTGCCTCAGTTTCTTCATCTGTAGAATGAGGATAATAAAATAACACCTATCTGGCAGGGTTGTTCTGAGGATCAAATGAGATAATAATTGTAGAGCACTTACCAAGTGCTGTGTAAATATTAGCTATTATTATTCCCACCCATGGTTGAGAGGATCAAATGAGATAATATTTGTGCTTAGCACAGTGCCTGGAACATAGTAGGTGCTTGTTGTTCAGTTATGTTTGACTTTTTGTGACTCTATTTGGGATTTTTGTGGCAGAGTATAAACTCCACAGCAGTGGAGTGCTTTGCCATTTCCTTCTCCAGCTCATGTTACAGATGAGGAAACTGACACAAACAGGGTGAAGTGACTTGCCGAGGGTAATATCACTGATAAGTATCTGAGGCCAGATTTGAGCTAGTGAAGATGAGTCTTCCAAACTCCAGGCCTGCCACTCTAGCCACTTCACCAACCTGCTATATCCTTATTTCCTTCCTAGTCCCTCTTCAGACTGTTACTGGTGGGGAGGTCTGCCATGAATTTGGTGCAGGATGATTCTCCTTAAGTTAGCACTAGAGCCAAGTGCCTCTTGTGTGAGTGAGCAGCTTCCTTTGTTTTGTTTTGTTTTTGGAGGGAAGGAGTCAAAAACAAGAGAAATGGATACAATCAAGACTTTTTACCAAAAATTGTGAGCTTCTGGAGCCCTGGACAGAAATTGCAAAGTAGGTAAAACTTATCTTTAGAACTTTTAGGGAAGATATTTTGGTTAACTGGCGAGGGAAATGGAGTACTTTCCTGGTTTTCTTTTTCTACCATTGGCCATAATCACCAACTAATTATGTAGGAAGAATAGGGTCATGTTTTATTGGGAGGGACAAAACCGAGTGAGTAGGGTATACAGGATAATTTGAGGTGGGAGAGAATATTAACTTTTAAGAGAAGTGAGTGTCTTTGATTTGCCACTGAAATTTTGAGAGGTTACCAGTCTTTGGTCTATTAGCTTTATATTATGGAAATTGCTTAACTCTGTTACGGAAAAGTAATTCCCAGTAGTTATTGCTGGGGAAGGAACTCCAGGGTAGTGTATGACTTCTCAAAATTAGAAGGGTCTTCAGAAATCATCTAGTCCAACCTATTCACTTGGCCAATCCAGCCTTTGCTCAAAAACTTACAATAAGAGGAGACCTACTACTTAAAGGAAGCCTATTTGTTAACTTTTGGATAGCTCCAGCTGTTAGGAAATTTTCTTTACACCAAGCCTGCATTTGCCTTTTTTTTTTTTTTTTTTGGCTACTTCTACCCATTTTTCCTGTTTCTGCCCTCTGGGGCTGAACTTAACTAATCTGATTTCTTTCACATGATAGCTATTACATCAGTCTCTTTTTTCTCCATCCACTCTCTTGTCTAGGTTAAACACTCTCAGTTCATTCATTTGATCCTTGTATGCTGTGAACTTGAGTCTTCTCTCTTATTTATCTCTTCAGCTCCACAGATTCATTTAACTGTACGCATAGCTCCCTAATCTGTATATCCAGCCCTAATCTCTCCTGAACTCTAGTCTCCCATTGCCTACTGGACATTTCCACACTCCATTAGCACAGGGATTCTTAACCTGGGGACAATGAACTTTTTTTTTTCTCTTAATGCTATTATTTTATGCATTTAGAAACATTCTGAGGAGTCCATAGGTTTCACTAGACTGTTCAGGAGGTCCAGGGGGCGGAGCCAAGATGGCAGAGTTAAAGCAGTGGTTTGCTTGAGTTCTCCCTCAAACTCCTCCAAATACCTGTAAAAAAAAAATGGCTCTAAACAAATTCTAGAGCAACAGAACCCACAAAAAGACAGAGTGAAACAAATTTCCAGCCCAAGACAACCTAGATGGGTGATTAGAAAGGTCTGTCTCGGCTGGCTGGGAGAGGAACCCAGTTTGGTGTGGGCACAGGTAAAACGGGCCTCATCGAACCTGGAGCAGGCCTCAGAGGACTGAATCATGGGCAGCTGTGATGGTTTCCAGACTTCTCAACCCACAAACACCAAACACACCTTAGAAGGTCGGTAGGAAAAGTCTGTGACTGTGGTGAGAGAGAAGCGAGGTTCCAGCCCCGGCTGCTTCTGGAGCATCCAGCCCACGGACTGAGGGGGAATCAAGTTGCTGATCAGAGGGGGATTGCAGGGGTCTCTTGCTGGTGCTGAGGCAGGATTCTCTTGCTTAGCTTGTGCTTGGATCTGGGTCACAGTTCTGGGTGGCGATCCTGGCGTGGTGGAGCTTGTAATGGTGGTGGAGAGGGAATCTTCCTCCCAGTTTCAAGGCAGAAAAGAGTGCTTGTGGTTACTCATAGACCAGAGCAAAGGCCAGGAAAGGAGTAAACACCTCACCTTTGATCATACCACCTTGGGAGAACTGAAAACTTACAGGTTCCTAGAATTATCATCTCCTGTGTCTGTGCTTTTACACAGGCTACACAAAACCCCCAAAGCTTGGGACAGTATATTCTCCATGTTGGAAGCAGAACCCTACCTTAACAAAGAGTTTATAACTCAAGTAATTGGCTGGGATCATGAGCAAACAAAGGCGCAAAAAAAGTCAGACCATAGAATGTTTCTTTGGTGACAAGATCAAAACATTCAACCAGAAGAAGACAACAAAGTCAAAGCTCCTACATCCAAAGCCTCCAAGAAATATATGGATTAGTCCTAGGCCATGGAAGAGTTGAAAAAGGATTTTGAGAAGCAAGTAAGAGAAATAGAGGAAAAACTGGGAAGAGAAATGAGAGTGATGCAAGAAAATCATGAAAAACTAGTAAACAGCTTGCTAAAGGAGACCCAAAAAAATACTGAAGAAAATAACACCTTAAAAAATAGCCTAACCCAAGAGGTCTAAAAAGCCAATGAGAAGAATGCCTTAAAAAGTAGAACTGGCCAAATGGAAAAGGAAGTCCAAAAGATTACTGAAGAAAATACTTCCTTAAAAATTATAATGGAGCAATTGGAAGCTAGTGACTTTATGAGAAATCAAGACATTGTAAAACAAAACCAAAAGAATGAAAAAATAGAAGACAATGTGAAATATCTCATTGGAAAAACAACTGACTTGGAAAATAGATCCAAGAGAGATAACTTAAAAATTACTGGACTATCTGAAAGCCATGATCAAAAAAAAAGATCCTAGACATCATCATTCAAGAAATTATTCAGGCAAACTGCCCTGATATTTTAGAACTAGAGGGTAAAATACAAATGGAAAGAATCCACCCATCATCTCCTGAAAGGAAAACTCCTAGGAATCTTGTAGCCAAATTCCAGAGTTCCCAGGTTAAGGAGAAAATATTACAAGCAGCCAGAAAGAAACAATTCAAGTATTATAGAAACACAGTCAGGGTAACACAGGATTTAGCAGCTTCTACATTAAGGCACCGCAGGAATATGATAGTCCAGAGGGCAAAGGAGATAGGATTACAACCAAGATTCAACTACCCAGCAAAACTGAGCATAATCCTTCAGGGGAAAAAATGGACATTCAGTGAAATAGAGGACTTTCAAGCATTCTTGATGAAAAGACCAGAGCTGAACAGAAAATATGACTTTCAAATACAAGACTCAAGAGAAACATGAAGAGGTAAACAGGAAGAAATATCATATGAGACTTATTAAGGTTGAACTGTTTACATTCCTGCATGGAAAGATGCTATTTGTAACTCAAGAGACCTTTGTCAGTATTAGGGTAGTTGGAGGGGAAAAAATTATATGTACATTTATATAGATATAGATAGATAGTTAGAGACAAGGTCAAAAGAGAGAATAGAATAAACAGGGGGTGGGATAGGATGAAGGGAAATATAGTTAGTTTTTCACAACATGACTACTCTGGAAGTGTTTTGCATGACTACACATGTATAACCTGTATCGAATTGCTTCCCTTCTCAATGAGGGTAGGTGGGGAGGGAGAAAGGAGAAAATTTGGAACCCAAAGTTTTAAAAATGAATGTTAACAAAAAATTGTTTTCACATGCAACTGGAAAATAAGATATACAGGAAATGGGGTATAGAAATCTATCCTGCCCTACAGGAAAATTGAAGGGGAAGGGGATAAGAGAAGGGGGGGCCAGAGATAGAAGGGAGGGCAAATTAGGGAAAGAGGTATTCAGAATGCATGCCATTTTGGGGTGGGGGGAGGGATGAGATGGGGAGAAAATTTGGAACTCAAAGTATTGTGGAAGTGAATGTTGAAAACTAAAAATAAATACATTAAAAATAAATTAAATTAAATTTAAAAAATTTTTAAAAAGAGGTCCATAGCACATAAAAGATTAAGAACATTAGCATCTAAAACTCAGCAAACGTATTCATAATTAGACTCATCATTCCCCCAAATTTACTCCTCAAAACCTTGTAAGATGTTTGAAGATTAATTCAACCTTTTAAATACTTTGAAGGAAAAAAAATCTACCAGCCTGCCAAAGATTTCCCAAAACTATTACATTACTTGGACAAAACTATCTGTTGTTATATATAAGATTTGATGCATGTTGTTGATTCTTGATAGCCTGAAAAGGAAAATATACAAAACAGGACATTATCTTTCCTCCAACATCCTCCCCTCTTAGAGCACCACCATCCTCGCCATTGAGATTAAAAAGCAAATTCTGGAACTCTCGTTCTCTTTTACCCCTCCTATCCAATCAGTTGCCAACTCTTACCAGTTTTAGTTCTATGACATATCTCACATTTGTTTCCTCATTTCCACAGTCACTGTGATGTTTCATGTCTTTGTTGCCTGTCTCTTGGAATATTGCAATAGATCCTAATGATTTCCCAAACCTCTAGTCTTTTCCTTTCATTCTGTCCTCCATAAAACTGCCAAATTGATAATCCTAAAATACCAGTCTGACCATGTCATAGCCCTAATCAATACACTCAGTGACTTCCTCTTTCTAGATAAAATGCAATTTCTGTTCGGATTTTAAAGCTTTTTACAGTCTGACTCTGGTTAACTTTTCTGGGTTTATTGCATGTTACTTTTCTTCATGTTCTGTGCATTTCAGTCAACAGCTTGCTTGTTGTTCTTTCATACATATAACATTCCATTTTCTGTCTCCCTTCCTTGGCACAGGTGTTTTCCATCATTCTAGAAATATACTTCTTTCTTATCTCAGCTTCGTAGAATTCCTGGCTTCCTTGAAAGCTCAGCTCAGCATGTGCCTCCTCCTACAGGAAGCATATCCTAAATTCTCCAGTTTCCAGTGTTCTTCTCCTGAAAATTATTGTATATATTTTGTATTATTTATATGTGTTCATGTTGTTATAGTGTGTGTCCATTCATTTCATCTCCCTCAATCCCCCTTCAGGAACTGTTTCGGTTATGTCTTTAGTACTCCTAGCACCTAGTATGTTATGTGGCACATTAAAGGCTTTTTAAATAAACGTTGCTGAATAAATGGATAAATGCTTAATTTTAGACTATGGGTAATATTTGATCTTGTAATCTTTGTAAAATGTATGTAAAATTAAAAATATTATAAAAATGATATGATTTATTTAATAAATAAAGTAATTGATAAATAATAATAAATAAAAATTAATAAATAAATAAAGTAATATTAAAACAAATACTTCTTTGACTTTTGAACTGTCTGATTTTTTTTTTTAGGTTTTTTCTGTTTGTTGAAATGTCTATGGTTTTATCTGCTTCAGTGGTTCGTGTGCGAGATGGATTACCGCTTTCTGCTTCTACTGATTATGAACAAAACATGGGAGTGCAGGAATGCAGAAAGTATTTTAAATCACTCTCGAAGAAACTTGGTCAGCTTCCTGATAGATGTACACTGAAAACTGGACAATATAATATTAAGTAAGACTTATGCTTTGTGCATTAAAGTATTTACCTGATTGTCATTTTAATGAAGTTTAAGTAGTTCTGATTCAAATTTGTGTTTTAATAAATTCTCAAATGGATCCGTGATCTCATCAATTTGGATGTTTGTTCCAATGATGTAGATCACAACCCATCTGTACTTGCCCATACTCTACTGCTCTTGTCCATGTCCTACAATAAATTCATAGCAGGAGAGGTCCACCCAATGTATTAGAAGCCTTTCACAGTTTCTCCTGGCATTTTAAGTATCTGATTATATTAAGAAAGTTCAGGATAATTCACATCAACAACCATCTGATCCTGAGTCAACTACAATAAATTTAGAAATCATTATTCTTTCTTTGGAATCTCTCTTACTGTTCCTAATTTACATTTGGCTTTTTAAGAGATTTAATTTTAGTGGATTACACATTTTCCTTTCTGTAAGTGAATAAATCAAGGATTTATTGAGCATTTACTCTATGTCCCTCGTGCTCAGTGCTAGGGGGAGGTGGGTGGTCCAGAGAAGTCTTGGGTTTGCTGCCAAGGAGCTTACAATGATAATAGTAAATGAGACAAAACTAAAGTGAATAAAATTGTTATAAAACGTGATGATGCAAACTGCAATTCAGTACAACAAATTTCTATTAAATACCTCTCATGTGCAGAACACTTATGTTGGATGCTGGTTACTACTGTAGTAGAAGCTTGGGAAAAGATTAGGAGGTAGTCAAATTAAAATTACATTGCTGTTTTGTATACTTCAGTTTAATTTGACACGTGTGATACTGAGGTTTTTTTAGGGGAAATAGCAGTGTAAATAAAGTGGGAAAATATATACTGATCTGCTTGAGTATATCCTATTATCAAGTGAGATTATTGATGGACAGAAAAATCAGGGAATGACTTTATTAAGGAGGTGAGAATGATTTGCATCTTCATGGATGGGTACAGGTCTGGATTTAAATAGATAAAGGAAAGGTGCTCTGACCACAGCAGCAGCAGGTGAGTTAACTACTCTCTCCCTGTTTAGAGTGCTCTGATACTGGTGTGTACGTGGGTTTATGAGGAGCTTGTCCCATTTGAAGTGGAGAGGACTTGCTATAGAATGAGAAGTAAAGATGAGTAGAATGGGGCCAGAAGCCAGACTGTGGAGTTTGTACTTGATACAGCAGGCTGCTATTACAGTTTCTCAAGCAGGAGAATGACAGTAAACACAGTGTATTAGGAAAATTAATCTAGCAGCAGTATCTAGGATGTATTGAAGGTGGGGAAAAGAAAATAGAAGTGAGGAGTCAACTTGGATGCTGTTAATATGCTCTAATATATAAGCCCACACAGTTGTAGCACTAAGGCATTGTTGATGATTATGTTTTCCCATTTTTGGTTTAAAAATATGGTTGTTGTTGCAATACAGAATGAAAGATGATTCTTGGGGGCCCCTAGGTGGTGCAGTGGATAGAGCACTGGCCCTGGATTCAGGAGGACCTGAGTTCAAATGTGGCCTCAGACACATAACACTTACTAGCTGTGTGACCCTGGGCAAATCACTTTACCTCATTGCTTAGCCAAAAAAAAAAAGAAAGATGATTCTTAAGTTTCTGGCCTGGGAAGACTGGAAGAAAAGTGATATTATTAGCAGAAATGGAGCAGTTAGGAAAGGGAACCTTTTTGGAGAGAAAGATCAATTCATTTTTTAACATGAGTCGAATGGCATTATGAGGTAGTAGAAAGAGTACTGTCACTGTGTCAGAATATCTGGTTTCTAGTTCACCTCTGCTACCATTAGCAGTGTAATTTATGGCAATTAAAAAAAGCTTCTTTGGCACTTCATCAGAAACAAAAAAGTGAAACTAGGTGATTTCCAGTATGTCTTCTGACTAAAAAAAAAAATGTAGATTCAGTGATTCTCTTAAGTTTGAAGTAGTACAGGATATTCAAGTGGAGATACTCTATAGACAGCTGGAAATAATGGAATCTCAGTACATGATTGAAGGCTACAAATAGTAGTTAGAAATTAATCACCCCTGGAATTAAGTCGTGGTTGCCCCCACAAGAGTGGCCGAGTTCAGTTAAGTATAGAGAGGAAGGCGTACGGCAAAGGGAATAACCTTTGGTGACACCTGTAGTTTTAAGATCCTGTGATCAACTGTAATGCTTAGTAATGGTATATATCTTAAGTTTTATGAAGGTAGAAAAAGTTATTTCAACTCATGTAGTTGACAGTCTTTCTAAAGTAATATATTAAGGGGCAGCTAGGTGGCACAGTGGATAGAGTACTGGCCCTGAAGTCAGGAGGAACCCGAGTTCAAATCCGGCCTCAGACCAAACACTTGACACTTATAGCTGTGTGACCCTGGGCGAGTTACTTAATCTCATTTGCCTAAAATAATAATAATAATAATAATAATGATATATTAATCTACTTTCTAGTAAGTACAGCATTCTGTTTTTTGTTTTTTTAAGTTCAGGTCTCGAAGTTTCTTGGATTATAGCATTGTTACCAATTATCGTTATGTAAAACTGTAGCTATACATAGAAAAGGAACTGGAATGAATGTGTATTGACTTTAGGGCCAAAGCCTGGAATGGAATACTTCTTTACCCTAAGCAGAATTTGAAAATTGTACCCTCCTCTTCCCTATACATTTCTACTGCTCACCAAGATGCTAGGCTTACTCTAACACATGCAGCTTGACATACCAAAAAATAAAAACATGTATGCTGGAGTGAAATTTTCTGGCATTAAAAGTATGTACATTTGTGAAAAAAAATAATATCAAGAAGTGTTCTCTGTTGTGTCCTGTGTGTTGGATCTTAGGCAGCTGCCTACTTTGCCTGCTTGTGGTTCCAGCTTTCCCAGGACTGACTTTGTGAGTTGTTTTGAATTTTTGTTTGTTGGTATGTTTTAAAATAAATCCCTGATAAAGGATTGTGTTTGTGTGCTATTTGCTTCTTTCTGTTGAAAATGGAATGCAGCCATAAAATATTAAAATACAAAAATCTAGTTAATTGATAGTTCTAATTAGTTGGGTTCTGGTTAATTGGGATTTTGCTGTATATGAAAAATTTGCTCTCAAAACAATGATCACTCTAATATATGTAGATTTTTAATTTATGTTATTTGAACTGTTAGTTATTAAATTTTAAAGCCCCCTGATAGTGCAGTGGGTAGAGTCAGTGAAGCTTTTAGCAAAGCCTTGAAAATTCTAACCATGCTGATCTTTCTCCTAAAATAAACAAAAGTTTATAGTTTTATTGATTTCTTTAATAATGAACTACCATTAGGAGCTCTATTGCCATCTCACTATCCTTCACTTAGGAGAATTTTATCTTTATCCTTATTTATTACCCCCAATTCACTACAGGAGAAGAATTATTGAGTTTGTTTGGTGGACTGGGTAACTTTTTCACCTGGTACCCCCTACCCTTCATCTTCCGGAAAAGGGAAGTGGTTAATCATGGGAAAGATGTAAAATCCATCCTTTTTCTGACTTTGCTTATTTACTGGGATGTTTGGAAAGTGATCTGAGCCAACTCTCTTGACCTGTTTTGCTCCACTTTTAATTCAATTCAGCAAACATTTATTAGGTACCTACTCTTAAAATAGTCCCTGTTCTCAGGAAACTTACATTCAGGGATAATAGGGGAAAGAATTAAGCAAGACACCTTCTTGGGGTAACAATTCAGATTGGAGCACAATTGAGGCCTGATATTAGGGGAAGGTGGGAGGTTACCTGGAGCTGAAGTTCCAAAGGGAGAGAAGCAGAGGTCCAAGGGCCAGGGTTGAGCTAACCTGCCCTGAGGAAGGGGGATATCTACACATATGCTCAAGCACCAGCATTGTGCATAAAGAATGAATTTGTCACATTTCATTGTTTTTCTGTATTACTTAATTGCTGATATTTCAGAGATGTTGTTTTGTACTATTTGGTGTGGTGGAAGCACTGTCTTATTCTAGTCCTCGCCTACTTCTAACTAGTTGCTCTCTGGGCCATTGATTTCTCAATTTGTAAAATGAGATGGGATTAGAAGACTGTTAAATTCTTTTTAGCCCCTAAAAATTCTTTGATTCCATTTTTTCATTTCAGATATGTGCTTAAACTATTATGGGCTAAGCTTTCATTCATTTATTTTTTCCCCTGAAATGGATTATTAGGTCACTTTATTTTGAATGGCCTTGAATCTCACTGAAGAGGTACCATAGTATTCTGTAGTCATCACACTGTGATCAGGAAACAGAATCATCTGGAGGATCCCACCTTTTATAAGGAAGTCCTCTTTTATTTAGGCTCTGTTCATGATGTTGTCCACCAAAGGTAGTGAGCCATTTTGAGCAGACATTGCCAATTATGCAGACTATGCCAAGCAGTTAGTTGGGCAATTGATTGGTACAGGTATATAAATACACTGTAGCTGGACAGTGATCAGAATCTAGAATCGAATAGGAGAAGAACTTGCTTGTTTTCCACAAACGGCAGTACTTTTGATGGTTCCAAAATGCTCCATGACACAACTGTTGTTTTTTTTTAATCCCAGTGTTCTAAGTGTTATTATATGGTTGTAAATCCTAGAACACAACAATCTCTGAAGATCAAATTTTCAAAGAGCAGTGAACAAATGGTAGACATCAATAGGTGAGAGATTTAAGGGAGAACATATACCAGAACTGCGCAGAATGGGAAGCCCATGTATAAATTCTAAGTACTAGTAGCACTGGTACATACTAGTAGTACTAACATTGATAGTTCTTACATTAATGAACTCATGAGTCTATTGAATTTTGAGTTAAATAGGCTTTATGAGCTAACCTAGGAACATGACCATTTGTAACATTATTCCTATGGAAAAATAAGCTCTGTTCCAGACAACTAATTTGTAAAACAAATTTTTGCCATATAGCTTGTTCCTAAATTGAAAATAATCTGTGACCAGATTACTTAAACTTTGAGATTATTGGATAATAGAAGTTTTACTATTTGGGAAAGCAGGAGAGAATTCTTTAGTGTGGAGCAATTTAACAAACAAGTGGCTCTTGTATGCATAACATTCTTTTAAACTGTAGGTGCAAATGCCTCTGCCTTCAAAGAACTTGAAGTCTCTTGGTGGCATGGAACTGGGAGAGTCTGACTGGACCATAAAGACCAAGAAGTAAAGTTATGAGAAATAAACGTAGAAAAGTAGGTTGGAGTTAAAATGGGGGAGGGCCTTCAATGTTGGCTGATGAGTTTGTATTTTTTTCTTAAAGGCTATAGGGGGCCACAGAAGACTTTTTGAATGGAGGAGTGACATTATCAGACCTGTACCTTAAAAATATCATTTTTTCAGTTATGTGGAGGTTGAATTGAAGAGGAGAGACACTGAAAAGGGGGACCAATTAAGAAGCTATTGTGGTAGTTCAAATGAGGGGTGGTAGTGTTGTAAGCATACAGAAGGAGGGAATTGTAGAGACGTGGAGGTAGAATCAACAGGATTTGGTAATGATTGGATAAGGGAGTTGGAGAGGGCCTTTAGAAGCCATCTAGTTCAGTTGTTTTACATTTGAGGAAACTGAGGACCTCGAATTTTAAGTGACTTGTCCAAGTTCACATGGGTGACCTTAGGTAGGATCAGGATTCAAACCTACCTCCTCTCCTTTTATTAAGGAAATGAAGGAAGTTTGGATTTAGTCAAAGGACTGCACTTGAGGACCCAGAGGGCCACGTGTGGCCTCAAGGCCACAGGTTCCCCATCCCTGGTCTAGCAGATACAGAATAATAACTTGAGGGGATGGTCAGGGTTGCCTGTAGTTTGCAGGTAATAAAAGGAGCAGTAGTGGAGTGAGAGACAAATGATGATCACTGGGACAGTCTCCTTAGATGGGATGGGTACAATTAGAGTGTTGATCTGTCTTATTCTTTGGAGACTGGTGCAGAGGCAGAGAGCATAGGTAAAGATGGAGAGGAGTCTGAGGTGAGGAGGAGGAGGGGAAAATGAATAAACTCAGGACAAGCAGCCTTGATTTTCTCAAAGTGAGATACAAAGTCATCTGCTGAGAGGAGAGGAATATAGAGGTGGCTTTAGAGGAGGTTTGAAAGAATCACTTCAGCTAGTGTAACAATTGATTTGGAAGAATACAAGGATTGCTGTACAGCAGGGAGAGCCCAAGTGAGATTAGATGACATGAATTTGTAGTGAACCCAAGAAACATGGTTGTGGGACTTGTTCTAATGCCGTTCAGCAGTGGAGAGAAAGAGGCAGATGGTTGGGGAGACCTACCTAAATAGTCTATTTACTAGAGCTGAGTATTAAAAAGTAATACGTATGACACCAAGGGTGGAGGGAGATTTTATTCTTGAACCGATAAAGTGCAGAGTTGACTGCCAGAGAAATGTGAGACCGTAGATTGGAAGAACAGAGAGGATAAAAGGACGAGAGATTCCAGTGAAAATGGGTTATAAGTGTAGAAGGAAAGAAGGAAGGATAGGATATTACAAACACACATCTGAATTTGAATTTGAGGTCAAGGAGGTAGCACCATTGTGTGATGGTGAGACCTAAGAATAAGATGGTGTGAAAGATGTAAGTCCAGGGAGTTGAGGGAAGTTGAATTGGGAGGCTTTGGTGTTTGAGGATACATAAACATAAATATTAAAGTTTCCTGGCGTGAGGGCAGGGGTGGAGTACAGAAGTAGGAGATGTAGGTGGTAGGTGTTTCGTCCAGTACTATTGGTTAATAAATACCTATATTGTCAAGAACAAACTGAATTTATTTAGTGGCAGCTCTATACCTTTACCTCAACATGGTGGGTGCTGACTCCAAGCGCACAGAGTACGAGTTTTTCCTTAGGTCTCTGGTTTCTCCTATTGTTTATTAACCAACTCCTGCCTGCCCCACATTGGTCTGATGAAATTTATTAGTTGCTACTCTAGATTTTTTAGAATGTTTTATTGATGCTTTATTTTCTTTTTGTCATTTCCCAATTACTCCTCTTCTCCCCAAAACAAACCTTCCCTTATAACAAAGAAAAATTGTTATACTGCTTTGAATTTTGCTACCTCCTACAAAAAGGGAAATTTGTTTTTAATTCTTAGTATTGTTGAGACTGTATTATTATGCAGATTTTAATTTCATTGTTTGATATATAAAGGAGATACTGGTATATTGTTGTGCAGATTTTAATTTCATTGTTTGATATGTAAAGGAGATACTAATGAGATATGTAAAGGAGATACTCAATAGAAATATTCAAAAGACCTAATTTTCAACCCTTTCATTTACTTTGCTTATCACTCAGATTGGGTAGCCTATTAACATATTCTCGCCTAAACTCAAATCCTTAATTCTTGGTACATTAAAACATGTAGGTAAGAAGAAAAAGTTATCTTTGCTGACCGGAAAAAAAAACCTCTGAGTGGAAAGGAAGAGGGCTCCTGAGAACTCTTTATTATGCTCCAGAGTGAGATTAGTCTATTTACCAACCACTTTGAAGGCAGGCCTGGAGAAGTTAGAGGTAGGGGCAAAGAATGGGACACAGAGACAGGAAAAGAGAGTGCAATAAGAACAAAGTGAGAGGTAGCAGAGGTGGTGGCAACTTACCAATTCAATACACTTTGAATGTTCTAAGATTAAAAGGATGAAATCTTACACAAATTGTGTATATCCAGAAAGACTTGTTCTCCTGTAATTCTGGATAACCAAGGTTTTGTTATAATCTTGGCTTTATTTTTTTCAATCATTTTTTCATCATTTTTGTTGTTTTAAGAAAAGCAGCCCATTGTTTAACAGTTCACTTGTGTTTTATCTCAACTAATTTTCAAGTCAACATATTGGCTATATTTGAAAATGCATGCTTCATTCTGTCTAGTCCATTTTCTCTCTGCCAGGAATTGGGAGATACGCTTCCTCGTCAGTCTTCTGATCTCAGTTTATTTGTTTTCTTATTTTTTAATTTCATGCTCAATTCATTTGCCACTCTTTCTCTTTGTTAATATGTGTTCAGGAATATAAATATTACTCCGATGATTGCTTAAGTTGCTTTCCATGTATTTAGTATATTGAATCATTATTTTAAATTTTTTATTGTTTTTATGATTTGGTTTTTGACCCACTTAAATAAATCATTATACTCACAAAATGCTCACATTCTTTGCTTCCTGTTATGGAACTCATGAATGTTCCTCTTCCTATTTTATGAGCTGGATAAAAGTTCATCAGGAGAAGGAAAAAATAAAGGAAGGAACTTAGAATGAAATGGAGGGTAGGCTGCATACATGAAAGATCCAGATGAATGCTTTTTTGTCTCCTCTAGCATTCTAATTATGTCACACCTGTGTAATTGACAGGGGGAAATGAGGATTTGCCTGAATTTTTAAACCGGAAAAGCATGTTTCTGTTGTGTTGCTGTAGAACATGGTCCTATGTTGACAAATATAGATGACAAATTTATATATTTTCTTGATTTATCCTAAAATGTTAAGATATTTCCTTTTTAAAACCAGCAAAAAAGAAATGCTTTTATTTTTACTTATCAGTGACAATTTGTGCTAACACAAATATTTTGTTCTTTTATGTTGCTGTTTTGTTCTTGGTTCTTTGTGAGAATTACTGTTTTGGTTTTTTTTTACTTGTATATTTTCTCATTCATTTATCCCTCCCAGATTTTGAGAAGTGAATTAAGAAAATTATTCCCTGTATATTCCCTTACCCTGCATACTTTTGTACTTTGAACAAGACACTGTATTGCTAGCATCTTAAACAGTATCCTTTTTTTGCTTCATGAATAATAATAATGATGATTGCAGGCATATATAGTAACACTTTAAAATTTGCAAAATGCCTTATATAAATTTTCTAATTTGAACCTCGAAGCAATAGTGTGAGGTGGGTATTGCAAGTAAAGTTACCGATTTTTGGAGGCGAGGAGAAAGACTTGTCCGTGGTCCCATAACAAGTGTTAGAAAGGGTATTCAAACCCAGCTCTTCTTGACTCTAGCACTCCATTCTCTGTGCCATGCTATAAATCACCCCTTTATCTTTCTTTCAAACATCCATTTTTTAAAAGTGACATTTCCAGAGAAATTTTAGGGAGTTAGGGTTTGTTGCTGCTGTTGTATTGAAGAATCTGTATATTTTAGAAAATGGGGATGAGACTTTCAAAGGTAATAGAGGGTATAAATTTTGGTGGTAGAATAGGACTGAGATAATTTCGTAATCCCAATTCATTTTATTGTTTTAGAGAGAAGATATTGAAAAAATTATATGCAAAGGGAAGGGGGAAGGAAACTGGAAGGGTATTCCAGGGGTGGGGAACCTGTAGCCTCGAGGCCACATGTGGCCCCACCCCTGGAAGCATTTGTATAGCACCTACTATGTGCCAGGGACTTGCTAAGCATTTTACAAAATATTATTTCATTTGACCTTCACAACAACCCTGAAAGTTAGGTGCTGTTATTATCCTCATTTTACAGTTGAAACTGAGGCAAACAGAATTGAAGTGATGTGCCCAAGGTTACACAGCTAGAAAGTATCTGAGGCCAGATTTTAACTCAGGTCCTCCTGACTCCTGGCTCAGTGCTCCACCTAGGTATGGCAACGTTTTTGTTATATTTTACTGCACTATTTGCGGTTTTTAAATGGTAGCTTTGGCGTAACCAATTGTGACTTGGCATCACAATATAGTCACCCAAAGAGAATCAGGCAGGTGTCGTCAACTCTTGATTATTAAATAACTGGTTCTCTAGTTTAGTGTTACCCAGGTCTCATGTTTTCCCCAACTTCTTGTCTTTCGATCCTTTGTTCACTTGGTATTTCCACCAAAAAACAAGGGTGCATTTTTTTTCTTGTCAGTATCTTTTAAAAAGGTCAGAAAGAGAACAGTGCCTTACATGTAATAGATGCTTAATAATATTTGTTTTCACAGGGATGACATTAGTGCCTCTATTGAATTATTCATTGTGACATGTTAATTTACTCTTCACCTCTATGTAGCATGAACTATCAAGAATTTACCTTTTAAGATGTTTTATATTTGTGCCCTGTTTATTATACAGTGTTGCTTTGCCTATATTAGTTATGGAAATTTTTAATAATAATAATAATAATAATACTCTGATAATTTATACTCAGTGTTCTAATATAAAATCTGATTATGTTGACTAAATGTGAACATATTAATTTGAGGTCATGGAAATGCAGTGCAGTAGTAGGTGTATAGTGTTTTGAGGTTTACAAAGCACAGATTCCAATATAAACTCCTTTCTGCCCTTAGTGATTTTAACATGTTGTGTTTACAGTTTGTGTCAAAGATGCCACGTGTATTCCTATTGATATTTGAACCTGTCAGCACCAAAGTACAAGCATTTCCATCAAATGTGTGCATTACTGCAGGAAACAAATTGTATGTCATTTTGTTAGAGATTGACTGTACCTTCCCATTTTGTATTATCAGTACTCAAATAATAGTGTTTGAGTACTGATAATGCAAAATGGGATCTTATTCACTTAATATATTTTGCATGTGCTTGTGTTGTCTTTCGAGTTAGAGTATAAGCTCCTTGTAGGTAGGAAATGCAGCTTATTGTACTTGTGTATCCCATAGCACCTATTACAGTGTTTTGTATGTATGGTGTAAATGGTGTAGTAATATTTCAATTATCAGTTACTCAGATGTCTAGCAGAGTTAACTGGCTACAACAGCCTTGAACCAAGAGGTGGTACAGAAGTTTTCACATCTTGGAGTATGGTGAGAAGAATTGAACCCATGATGACAAAAGTTTGTTCATTGTTCAAAAGCTGGATTCTTCCTCTTTGACCAAAAGTAGCTGTAAGTCAGGCCTCAAAGTCAAGCAGCTCAGGAGATATAGGAAAAAAAGAAAAGTAAAGAGAAGGAAGTGGAAGTTGAGGGCTGGAAGATGACTTACTGATGGTAGAGAACAGGAATGGCTGAAAGCAGAAGGAGGAGAGCAGAACATTTTGGGATGTTCTGTGTAAGGGTAAGAAACCCTGCAAACATTGGTGGCCCTGGAGATTATTTCTATGTTGCAAATAGTCCCACAGTGAAAGCACAGCCGCTAGAATAGTACAACAATTTTGGTAGATATTAGCGGTAGGGCCAACTGAGTTGTACTAATTTCAATCATTTAGTCAGTGAATGTTTTTCATATGTTTGCCAGGTACGTTGTGCTCTCAGGTTACAGTGTCCAATTGAACAAAAGTTTATTAAAGCATCTGCTATATTACACATGGTGGGAAGACACTGTGTTGTAATAGAAAATCAGCCTTAAGAGTTAGGAGGGCTTAACCATATGCAAGTCACTGAATTTCTTGGTATCACAGGTAGCTCTCCAAGACTGTTAAGTTACACTGAAGTTTCTGATCTTATGCTCTTATGAGACACCTCTCCCCTGAAACAGTGTGTATACATATAGGGGTGTGTGTGTGTGTGTGTATGTGTGTGCGTGCGTGCGTGTGTATGTATGTTCATGGGAGAGAGGGAGGGAGAAGGAATGAGAGATTAAACATTCCTTGCTCTCAAGGAACTTATTCTACTGTTTAAAAAAAAACAAATATACTTAATTCCCTTGAAGAGAATTCTTTTATTAAGATAGCACAGCACCAGAGTCATGGTATCCAGTACAGTATAGCAGCTTCTGGTGGGGTGTTCGCTACCATAAGCAAGCCATGCCAGTAAAATGTGTGTTGTAAAAGCCATCCAATGGTAGAGATTACAAGCTTTCTCTAATGAAAGGTAAAGAATAAACGTGTTAACTCAATTAATGCTAACCTTAACAAAAAATAAAGGTCTGAAAATGGCATGAAAAATTGCAAATAGGAATATTTTGATGGATCAGTACAGTATTGATTTAGCCATGTTGCATGACATTGCAGTTCAAAAAAATTACCTGGTCTAAGTTTTTGCCATTAAAAGTAATTTAAATTGAGTTGATTTTTTTTGTTTGTTTGTTTGTTTCTTTTTGTTTTTTTTTTGGTAGCACCACACTTAACCTCAGAGTTGTGTGAAAACTGCCTTGGGAACTTTAAAGTAGTATATAAATGGGAATTGTTATTACCAAATTAGAACACCTAGACTGTATTTTGTGAGTGATTTTCCATGAAAATAGGTACACTTATCTCTAATCCAAAGTATTTTTTTTAATGAGTTTTAACAGTTACCTGAACTATTTGTATTTTTTGAATGTTGGCTTTGGCATATCCAACTGTGACTTGGTATTAGAAATGTAGTTGCATCTAGTTAAAAAAAAGTCAGTAAAACATGAAACTGCAGAACAGTTTTGTGATCAGAGAACTAATTTCTGAACACAGTCTATCCAGAGAATAGTTTTATAGTATAATAAAACTGATCTCTTTGGGTGATGTCCCTTAGAGCAGCATTAAGAACAATTGTGTATCATGTGCATATGCTGCAGCTGCCCATAAACTGAAGGCTTTAGTGATTTGAAATTGAATTGTCCTAGAGCTTTCAAAAGTGTCACCTGTTTACCAGTGGCTTATAGACATAATACCTGCACAAATTTTTCCCCTGATTGGTTCTGTCATATTTTTGTACCAGCAGTGAAAGAACATTTCAGAAACATAGCTTACCATAGGGCAGGAGAGCTATACTGTTGTTAGTTATCATTCTCATTCTGAAGAAGGATTAGGGTCTGGTTTTATTTTTACTATCATTCTCTTCCTCTCCCCCATACCTCCAGTATTACCTTATTGATCTAAGCTCTGGAACCAGGTGTTGATCAGAATATGAAATGTTATTAAAAAAGATTTCATGAGAAAAGTCAATCAATCATGTAGGCAGAAAAGACTTTCGATGCCGTATCTTCCTGTGAGCCTAAGATGCAGTTAAATTTTTGTATGGTTGTGCCTGTAAAGTCAAACATTAAGGAGGATGTGGAGAAAATTGCAGTATGTTTGCCAAGGTTTCTTATGATGGGGGCTGCCTCTCTACGCCCCATCAATAGACTTAATTCACTTGAGATAGAAAGGTATACCCTGCTAAGGAGATAACTGTTGTTTTTTGTGTTGGTGATGCAGAAATCATGAAAAATGTTTCTATTCTGCTGATGAGTCAAACACTGATGATAAAACTGAAGAAGCTTTTTTGGAGGGCAGGAAAACTCCATGGGAAAAGGTCATTTTAGCTGTTAATTCTATAATAAATTCTATAGAAAATCAGCCGTTATCACATTGCCTTAGAGAAGTCTTTCTTTCCACTTTTATGAGAAAGTAAAATGACCATATTGTGAGGTCATTTTTTTCTTTTTAAAAAGATAATCTAAGTATAGTCAACCCCATATCCTGTACCCATCACACACATTATATTACATATATTACAGATATATTGACATTAGTATGACTGATGTTCTCAAGAAAATTAAATTATGTTCAGTATGCATTGTTTACTAAGACAGAGGATGTTGTTAGCATATCAGGATTTCCATAAAATAATTAAAAATTAAATTAAAACATTTTAGTATTTAAAGAGTTAATCTTTACCCCTTGCCATACTGTGGTATATAATTTTAACTGTGGGATATCGATTTGTCTCTCATCTTCCTTTTCTTTTCACTGGTATTCCATTGATTTAAAGATGTAGTTTAAAGCATAATTATGTTTTTGTCCCTTGAAAATCTTTACTAGATTGTATAATAAATATTACTGTCTTCATGACCACCATGACAGTTATTTGCTTGGCTGGAACTATTCTTGTGAGGCAGCAAATTACCAGGATTTCATTTGAAATTTTAAACTATTTTTTTTTTAACTATAGTTTTATTAGTTCCCTGGGAGTGAGTTACATGATGCTGTGTACCGAAAATTACCCAAATGTCTTGGCTTTCTCTTTCCTGGATGAGCTTCAGAAGGAATTCATCAGTACTTACAACATGATGAAGACAAACACTGCTGTCAGACCATACTGTTTCATTGAATTTGGTAAGTGCCTCATAGTTTTTATTTATTTTCACTACATCTTACTCTTTTCCAGAAACTAAGTTAGGTGATCATATAGTTTTTTAGCTGATCCTTAAAAACTGGCAAATCCATAGACTGTTCAGATGCTTTTATATAGAGTATAATAACTTGGCATAAATAAAATACTTCAAAATAGCCATGATTTCATTGGTCCCAGTACTTCTGTCACCACAACAGTTCATCATCATCCCCTCTACCCTTAAAGTGTAGTTTTCATGAATTACTATCAAAAAATGTCATTACCTGTTGGCCTGCTTTCTGGTGATAAGCTTTTTTTAATTAATTAATTTTTAATTTAGTTTGGTTCTTGGGCAGTAGCAATTGACTGTTGCTGGACCTGCCCTCAAAGCCTTTCCAGATCAGTAGACCATGGAACTGGCCATAGCTTGTACTCTGTGATCAAGGCCTTGATGAGCTCAGAATTACCTTGCAGGTCATGATGCTATTGGGGTAGGGCCTGGCAAATATTTTAAAAATTTGTTAGTTAACATATTAATAAATGATAGTCATGTTATATCTAATTAAAACATTCAGTAGGGTTAAGTGTGTAGGAAATGTGAAGGGGATAGAATGCTCTAATTGGTTCAGAGAATTATTCTCTGAAGTCATTAATATGAGATATTCACAAACTAAGAGTTCAGTTTTCTATTTGTTAAGTGTTCATCTTACTTGCTTAATGTAGAGGAAAAAGGAGAAGAAAATTACTTGTACAATCCTGCAGCTAAGTCATACAGATTTTAAAGCCAAGTGTCAAATAGTAAAAAATAAGTTCCACATAGAATACATTTAGGAAATGGCTTTCATTGATTTCATTAATATGTGTACTAGTTTCATAAATGTGTTTTTTAGAGACAGTAGTAAAGGAAGAATTTAAAATCTATATTTCTAATAAGCTGTGGGCAATAGATTAGTATTAAATAGTCAATTTGAAAAATCATGCTATATGTAAAATATCTATTTTTAAATATTAAAATTAATTTTACAGTGGAAGTGATTATGTAATCATAGTTGGTAAACATTGACAGATTCAACATTTCATTAGATAAAGACCTTTTTCTTAAATTTGAAAAGAGTTCTGAAAGAGAGTGATGAGAGGAGTGTTGTTCTCTATAATCACTATTAAAATAGATAAAATTTTAATACCTGTGTAGTGTCACAGTTGTTTCTGCATCATCTTAAATGATTTAATTACCTAGTGTGTCTTTGAATTTTTTTTTAAATTTTATATAGATAACTTCATTCAGAGGACCAAGCAGCGATATAACAATCCCAGGTCTCTTTCAACAAAGATAAATCTTTCTGACATGCAGACTGAAATCAAGCTAAGACCACCTTATCAAGTTTCCATGTGTGAACTGGGATCACCCAATGGATTCACATCTTCATTTTCTGTGGAATGTAAAAGTGCTAGTAAGATTTCTTCTGGTGAGTTTTGAATTTTAATTATTTCATTCCTCTTAAACGTTTGGTATGGATAACATTTCTGCTTTATCTGGTAATTGAAGTACCTTTTAAGCAAAAATTGAAGTGCCTTTTAAAATGAATTGCTTTATTCTCATGCTTTAAACCAGGTATGTGGAAGTACTACAAAAGTACAAAGTGTAATATTTTTTCCTGTGACTTGGAGAGTATCAATGTAGGTAAGATTTAAAAAAAGGGATTTATCTACAAAAAAAAAATTCTCAGATTTCTTCACTATTAAATTACTCTTAAGTGACTCTTTTTTAAAAACCCCAGAAGAATAATAATTTTGTAACTTGTTGAGAAGAATGTGAATTGCTTCTGCCAATTTATAATTTACCAGTTGGATTTTAGGGCAAGATTCTTGACTGTCAGAGAAAACTCAAATCAGCAAATATTTATTGCCACATATGAAGCATCCTTGCTGAGGCAACTTGGGAAACAAAGATGAGTAAAATATACTACCTTCCCTCCAGAAGCTCACAATGTAGTGGGAGGGGAGCGGCATTGTAATGGTTAAGAGAGTAGCTCTAGTAGCAGTAATGCTTCTACAAGGCAGAATACGATCACTGCTGTAAGAGAGGTTAGGGCCAGGTTTCATTGAGTGAGCAGCTTTTGACATTGACCATGAAGAAAAGGTGTGATTTTGACTTGTGGAATAGTGTGCTGAGGACATTTCAGGTGATTAGAACAGCATAGTAAAAGCATAGATGCAGGGGGGTGTGAGGCATAGATGGAGAATAAGTGATTAAGTTCTGTTTGGCATGGCGAGAGCATAGGGCACTTTTAGAAAAGTAGTGGAAGATGAGGCTTAGAAAGGTTAGGGTTATATTTTGGAGAAAATATTCAAATAAATTTATGCATCTGTGTTTATGAGAAACAGCATGAAGTAATGGATAAAGAGCTGGCTTCAGAAGCAGGTAGACCTAAGTTCAAATCCTACCTCTGAAATATATGGCTTTGTGACCCTAGGCCAGTCACTTCATCTTTCAGTGACCCAGACAGTGGATTATGGGTGTAGAATACCCCATATAATGTCATACTTTGTTGATCTGTTGGTTTTGATGAAATGTTTCTTTTTATCTTTTTTTATTATAAGGGATAGCTTATAGATAAGGGTAGGGAAGGAGAGGGGGTTGAATTGGGAAATGAAGGTAAAAACAAGAGATAGCAATAAAATTTAAAAAAACATTAAGACTACAGATTGCCAAATAGTTGTAGGTCTACATTGCTAAAGGTAATTTCCTCGCCAGGACAATGAAATCACGTCCCACATTTCCTTCCCTGCCCCTTCCTTATGCATTATAGTAATGGATACTTTGATTTAATACTTTAGATTTATAAAATGCTTTTTTTTTAAAACAACAGCTGTTTTGGAAAATATCTTAGAAGCTATTTATTTTATCAGATTGATCAAATGAGATGATATTTATGAAGTATTTGCCACAGTGCCTGGCATGTAGTGGGTGTTATATAAATCCTTATTCCCTTCACTTCTATTCAAGTAGTAGGCCATGCATGAATCACTTCTCTTCTGGCTTCTGCTTGATCATTTTCAGTGATCAGAAGCTGTATTTTACAAGGCAAACTATTTCATTGTTGAACATCTCTCATTATTAGAAAATTCTTTCTTACATTGAGCCAAAATCTGTCACATTTGAGCTTCTACCCAGTTGTCTAGTTGTCTTAGGACTGTCTTCCAGAGTAATACAGAAGAAATTCACTTCCCCTTTCTTATGATAGCCCCTCAGATATCTTTGGACTGGTAATCATGTTCCCTTGAATCCTTTCTTAATTAGAATAAGCTTCCCTATCTTCTTCAGCTGTTCCTTATGTAACATAGTTTCCTTTGGCCTTTTGTTCAGGTCTCTTGAAATACTTTTGAATCTTGATATAAAACTCATAGAAATGTAAAGGTGGAGATGTGAAAAAGTTTATAGAAGTAGAATCAACAGGTAACTCATGAATATTTGAAGGGAATGTCCTTCAAAGTCAAGATAGCAAAGTCAAGAATATGAGATACTAGGTGAACCATAATAGGATCATTGAAAGAAAGAGTGAGATCAGAAGAAGCAGATGTAAGGGAAAAGTTAGGTTTGACTGTTTATGTTGACTTTGAAGTGTCAGTGGGACAAATAAGAGAGATTCTGGAAGCATTTGGAGATTTTGATCTAGAACTTGGAAGAGTGTTCATAGCTAGGGAGAGAGTGTTTAGGAAGCCATATGCATAAACATGATTCTTGAAGTTAAGAGAATGGATGAGATTGTCAAGGGAGAGGAGTATATATGGGAAAAGAAAGGTCTAAAAACAAGAACTTAAGGAACACCAACTTAAGACATTGGGGAAAAGTTGAGAAATGAGTGACATAGGAGTGATAAAAGACAGAGGAAAAGAAGCAGAAAAAAAGTGGAATATCTGAAGCAAAGGGAGGAGAGTGTTCCCAAAAGAAGGATATGGTCAGCAGTGCTGGATGGTGCAGAGAGCTTAAGGAATATGATGGCTGAATAACGGTTCCTGGATTTGGTGATTAGTGATCTTTGAAAGAGCAGTGTTTGTTTTTTTTTTTAAGTATTTTATTTTTTTTCAGTTACATGTAAAGACAATTTTTAACATTCATTTTTTTGTGAAATTTTGAGTTCCAATTTTCTCCCTCCTTCCCTCCTTTCCCCTGTTTCTAAAATACTAAAGCAATTTGATACAGGTTATAAATGTGCAATCATGTAAAACATATTTCCATATTACTCATCTTGTGAAAGAAGAAACAGACCAAAAGGAAAAAAAACCCACATAAAAATGTAAGTGAAAATAGTATGCCTTGAACTGCATTCAAGCTCCATCAATTCTTTCTCTGGATGTGGGTAACATTTTCCATCATGAGTCCTTTGGAATTGTCTTGGATCATTGTATTGATGAGGAGAGCTTAGTCATTTTCATAGCTGATCATTGCACAATGTTACTATACTGTGTACAGTTGTTTGCCTGGTTCTCCTCACTTCACTTTGCATCAGTTCATATAAGTCTTTCCAGGTTTTACTGAGAGCATCCTGCTCGTCATTTCTTATAGCACAATAATATTCCATTACATTCATTTACCACAACTTGTTCAGCCATGCCCCAATTAATGGAAATCCCCTCAATTTCTAATTCTTAGCCACTGCAATTCTGAGAAGCTATCATATGAAAGGATAAATAATTAATCTGGTAAAAGATTTTTGTACTTGTAGATCCTTTTTCCCTTTTTTATGATCTCTTTGGGATACACACCTATAGTGGTATTGTTGGATCAAAGGGTATGCACAGTTTGATTGTTCTTTGGGCAGAGTTCCAGATTGTTCTCCAGGATGGTTGAATTAGTTTACAACTCCACCAACAGTGCATTAGTGTCCCAATTTTCCCACATCCTCTCCAACATTTATCATTTTCTTTTTCTGTCATATTAGCCAGTCTGATAATTATGAGGTGATACCTCAGAGTTGTTTTAATTTGCATTTCTCTAATCAATAGTGATTTAGAGCATTTTTTCATATGACTATAGGTAGCTTTGATTTTTTTCATCTGAATACTACCTGTTCCTATCCTTTGACCATTTACCAGTTGGGGAATGACTTGAATTGTTACACATTTGACTCAGTATATATTTGAGAAATGAGGCCTTTATCAGAGACACTTGCTGTAAAGATTCTTTTCTAGCTTTCTGCTTTCCTTCTAATTCCTTGCATTGGTTTTGTTTGTGCAAAACCTTTTTAATTTAAAATAATCAAAATTGTCCATTTCACATCTCGTGATGCTTTCTTTCTTGTTTGGTCAGAAATTCTTCCCTCCCTCCATAGATCTGACGGGTAAACTTTTCCTGCTTTCCTAATTTGCTTATGGTATTACCCTTTATGTCTAAATTGTGTACCCATTTTGACCTTATCTTGATATATGGTGGAAGACGTTGGTCTCTACCTAGTTTCTGCCATACTCTTTTTCAGTTTTCCCAGCAGTTTTTGTCAAATAGTGAGTTCTTTTCCCAGAAGGTAGGGTCTTTGGGTTTATCAAACACTAGATTACTGTGGTCATTTACCACCATGTCTTGTGTACATAATCTATTCACTGATCCACCACTCTATTTCTTAGCCAGTGTCAGATAGTTTTGATGATTGCCACTTTATAATATACTTTGAGATCTGGTTCAGCTAGGCCATCTTCCTTAGCATTTTTTTTTTTTCATTAATCTCTTTCATATTCTTGACCTTTTGTTCTTCCAGATAAATTTTGTTATTTTTTCTAGTTCTATGAAATAGTTTTTTTGGATGTTTGATTGGTATGGCACTGAATAAGTAAATTAATTTAGGTAGAAATGTCATTTTTATTATATTGGCTTGGGCTATCCATGAGCAATTGATCTTTTCCTCTTTGTTTAGATCTGACTTTATTAGTGTGAAAAGTGTTTTGTAGTTATGTTTATATAGTTCTTGGATTTGTCTTGGCAGGTAGACTCCCAAGTGTTTTTATATTGTCTACAGTTATTTTAAATTTTTTGCTGCTGAGCTTTGCTGGTAATAGAAATACTGATGATTTATGTGGGTTTATTATATCCTGCAACTTTGCTAAAGTTGTTAATTATTTCAAGTAGTTTTTTTAGTTGATTCTCTAGGAATCTGTAAGTATACCATCATATTACCTGCAGAGTGATAGTTTTGTTTCCTCATTGCCTATTCTAATACCTTCAATTTTTTTCTCTTCTCTTATTATTATAGTTAACATTTCTAGTACAATATTGGATAATAGTGGTGATAATGGGCATCTTTGCTTTACTCTTGATCTTATTGGGAAGGCTTCTAGCTTATTTCCATTACAGATGTTTGCTGATGGTTTTAGATAGATACTACTTATGAAAGAGCAGTTTCAATGAAGTTTTGGCAATACTTTGGCAATAGATTTTCAAGCATTAAGGAGAGACTAGGTGTTGTGGAAATGAGGGCATCTGGATTTAGACAACTTTTAAAAGAAGTTTGGAAGTGAAGAGAAAAGAGAGTATAGGACAGTAACTTAAATAAGATAAAGTAGTCAAAGGAAGGCTATTTTAGGAATTAGACACCTGAACATTTTTTGTTCAGGCTGATAGGAAAGAGACAGTTGAGAGGAGAGATTGAAGATTTGTGAGTAAAGGGAGATAATTGTTGCTGTAAGGTCCTAGAGGAGGCCAAAAGTGTTGAAGTTAATAGCAAGTATAAATGATTAATCTTATTGAGGATTACCGTAGCTCTTTCTCTGTGACCAGAGGGAAAAGTAGTGATTAGAGAGTGTATAATGATCCTGATTTTAGGAATGGAGAAGGGAAGGGGAGATGACCTCAAGACTAGGAAATCTTCTGTAGGTTTAGGTGATGAGAGCATATTTGGGCATGAGAGAGGGAAAGAGTGGGAGAAGGAGAGGGAAAGGTGTGGGGCAGGGGGAGGGAGGGGGAGAGAGAGAGAGAGAGCACTAGCAAGCCCACTTTGGCTCAGTTCTTGTGGAAAAGAAGAGGGAATCTGTAACGTTAAAGTAGCATTGTTGAGTAGTCAAGAGTTATGCTTCATTCATTTGTAATGAATGAGATTAGAATAAGGATGAAAGTTTTGGGAAGAGGTGCTATAGATGTGAAGTTTGTTATCTAAGGAAGTGGAAGAGGAAAGCCTGGATTGGACAACCAGTATGGTGGGAGGTAAATTGGAGTGGCATGTTGGTAGCATGGGAAAGGGATTGTTCAGTTGGCTGAGCTTAAACAATAGAGGAGCTTGATAGTTTACTTCATAGTTTTAAATGGTGTGTGAAATGTTGTTTGGATGTATGCCTGTAGGAAACCTTACCCCTCCATGTTGAGGGTCTGCCCCGGTTAAGGTGACCATTGGGTTTGCTAGAACAGAAAGTAGAACCTGACATGATGCAGTGAGTGAATCTTGCCTCCTGGTGATTCACTGATACCAAACCCTATGTGTATTCACGCATTTTCCTGATTTTACATAGAGAAAATCAAAGGTCATAGATGTTAAATGATTTATTGGAGAGAACAACTAGTAAATGACAAGGGCAGAACTCAAAACCAGATATCGCAATTTTAAAGCTCTTTCAACTAGATTATACTGGTTCTCAAGCAATTGCTAACTTTAGAGGACATAAAATTGTTCTTCAGTAGTTAATTCCTATTTAAGTGACTTAACTTCTCTGTGAAATTGTAAGTAAAATTTATAATTATTTGTTAATTGAAGAAACTTGGAAAATTCACTATAGATACACATTTCTCTACTGCGTAATTTCACTAGGTGTTGTCAGAATTCAAAATGCTGGTATAATTTTACTGTTTCTTTTTTGGTAACTTGGACATTTGTATTTATAATTTTCATTTTGGTCCCATGTTATCCTTCTGTTTGATAGCAAGTTGTTATTAAGGTAAACAAAAGGTTGGAGAAAGAAAGAAAAATACCAGAATGAAATTTTCTTTCTTTTAACAGATGGACCTCTATTTTTCAGTATACTGGATAACTGATATTGGAAAAATTGTTTAAAAATTGAGCAGCTTAAAAAACAGTTCATGAATCATGAGCTACTTATTAATTCACTGTGAGAACAACTTCTTTTAATATTAAAATTGGTTTTTAATTCAAATTCAGCACTGCACAATCTTTTCTTTATAATCCTCTAAGTTTTTATATTTTTCCCATTTAAAAACTAATAAATGGGAATAATTTACTTTTACCGTGGAGTTCTGACTGTTCTGATTGTTCAAGAAGCCTTATTTTTTAGCTTCTCCTTTGTACACAGCTTCTTCTCTTTTGTTTGTTTTCTCTTTTCTTTCACATCTTGACTTTTCTCCTGTATCTCTGACTTTTGTCTTTTTTTCCTCACTATACTACTATTCTTTCCATGAAGTTTCATACCTTAAGTAATGTGTGAAGAACTCCTCAGTGGAGTTTTGTCAGTGGTTCTTCGCTCTTTATATTTTCCATATGGATGCTCGATTAGAGATGAGCCTTTCTGCCATATCTTATTTCCTGGGGTTATTTCTAAGAGTATGTGTCAATTGTCTAAAGATGCTACACTCCCTGGCTAGTGTCCCCACATGGTTTTGCAGACATTCCTTCTGGTTTCTATCTCATACATTCAGAAATTTTTGATTGGCTATCACTTCTCTATAAGTAAGGCATTGTGCTAGATGAATAAAACCTAGCACTTTGAGTTTATAATCTAAGTGAGGAAACATTTTTTTTTGGTCAGTCAGTCAGCTAGCATTTATTAAGTGCTTCCTATGTGCCAGGCATGATGATAGTGCTGTGGATATATAAGGAGAGACAAAAAAAGTTCTTGCTTTCAAGGCGCTCACAGTCTAATGTGGGGACAACATGCAAGCAACTATGTACAATGTGCAAAATATATTCAGGATAAAAATTGGGTGTAGTATCAGGAAAGAACTAAGATTAAGGAAGACTGGGAAAGGCTTCTTGAAGAAAGTGGGACTTTAGGTGAGACTTGAAGGAAGCCACTAAAGTTAAGAGATGTTAGGATGAGCAAGGAGATTTTTCTGGGCACGAGGGTCAGTTAGTGAAAATGTTCGGAGTAGAGAGATGGAGTCTCATGTATGAGGCACAGCAAGGAGGCCAGTGTCACTGGATTGAAGAGTGTATGGAGAAAAGTAAGATATGACGATAATAATGATGATAATATTTTAATAATAATAGCTAACATTTATATAACGCTTACTGTATGCAAGACATTGTGCTAAACACTTTACTATTATTGTCTCATTTGATCCTGACAACAGCCGGGGGAGGGAAGTACTGTTTATTATCCCCATTTTACAACTGAAAATACTGAGGCAAGCAGTGGTTAAGTGCTTTGCTTAGGGTTACACAACTAGTGTCTAAGGCGGGCTTTAAATGCAGTTCTTTCTGATTCTGTGCCTGGTGCTCTATTCACTACTTCACCTAGATGCCCAGAAGACTGGAAAGATGTGAAAACAGGTTCTGAAGGGCTTTGAATGCCAAACAGAATTTTGCATTTTATCCTAGGGGTAATAGAGAGCTAATGTAGTTTATCAAATAGGGGAATGATACGGTCAGATCTGCATTTAGGAAGATCAATTAGAATGGAAGATGAATTGGCATAGAGCAAGACCTGAGGTAGGAAGACCAGTCAGCCTGCTATTGCAGCAGTTCATGCATGAGGTGATAAGGACTTGCACCAGTAGGTAGCAGTGGCAGAGGAGAGGAGAGAGTGTTAGAAAGGTCGAAACTACAAGACTTGGCAACCGATTGGTTATGGGGAATGAGAGAATGTGGAATCAGATATCATAGGGAGGTATCGAGCTTGAGCGACTTGGAAGGGAGATAGTGGTACCCTAAACAGTAATAGGGAAGTGAGGAAGAGAGGAAAGGGAAGTTTGGGGAGAAAGACATTGAGTTCATTTTTGGATATGTTGACATTAAGATGTCTATGATAGCATCCACTTTGAGATGTCTGATAGGCAAGGGAGGTCTGGAGAGAGATTAGGATTGAACAAGTAGATCTGAGAGTCATCTGCATAGAGATGCTGATTGAAACTGTGGGAGTTGATGAGATCACTGGTTTAGAGGGAGAAGAGGGACCAAGACAGAGCCTTGGGGGACACTAACTGGATTAAGATCCAGTGAAGGACACAAAGAAGGAGTGTTCAGAAAGGTAGGACCAATATTTAAAAAAAGAAAAGAGAGATGATGATAAAAATAATGATAACAAAAATAGCTAGCATTTATCTAGCACTTTAAGGTTTGCAAAGTACTTTATAAATACTTTCTTTTTATCCTCACAAAAACCCTGATAGGTGCAATTCTTACCCCCATTTTACAGATGGGGAAACTGAGGAAGATTGAGGTTAAGTGACTTGTCCAGGATCACACAGTAGTAAGTATCTTAGGTTAGATTTGAACTCTGGTATTCCTGACTCCAGGAATGGCAGTTTTTCTTCTGCACCACCTAGTACCCTCCTGAAGTAATAGCATTTATGTACTTTTAAGGTTTTCGAAATGCTTTATGTGTATTAACTCATTTGATCCTTATAACAACCCCATGAGGTTATAATATGAAACAAAGCTAGAAAGATAGGTGAGAGTCAGATTGAAAAGAGATTTAAGTACCAAGATAAGAAAAAAAAGTTTTCCTAGAGGAAATATAGAGCTATTGAAGATGTTTGAGTAGCAGAGTAACATGGTCAGATCTGTTTTAGGAATGTCAGTTTGACAGCTATCTGGAGAATAGATTGAAGAGAAAAGACTAGAGACAATAATTGTATCTTACTTACAAGAGTGCGTTATGGTGCACTAAGATTTTCAGGGTGCTTTACACATGTTACCTAATTTGCTCCTCATAACAATCCTGGGAGGTTAGTGCTACTACTATCCTCACTCTACAGAGGAGGAAACTGAGGCAGATAGTGATTTGCCCAGGGTCATACAGGATTTACTCCCTGCTCTCTATACACTGCACTACCTAGCTAGAAAATACCAAGGAAAAGAGGATGATTGACAATGTCAGAGGACTCAGAGAGGTCAAGAAGATGAGGGTTGAGAAATGGTTATTAGATTTGGCCCTTAAGAGATAATTAGTAACTTTGAAGTCACTACTTTTGTAACAAATAATATTAAAAAAAAATACCCAAGACAAAATGTGTTAAGTGATAAAAGAATCATGTAGAAATTTGAATAAAGTGCATTGAGAGTTCAGAAGGTGAACAAGAGAAAAGTGTAATGGGGGGATATGGAGCATTTGATCTAGGTCTCCAGTAGTCTGTAGTACCTCCAGCTAGGCGACCAGCAGTGGTCAGGTTTTGACAGGTGGCTGTGAAGGGGAAGGCATTCCAGGCAGAACAAAAATCATAATGAAAGATACTTTAGGACAGCACTAATGGTATTTGGGCAATGGTAAGCAGTCCAGTTTGACTATTGTGTAGTAGCAGTAGTAATAATAATAGCTAACATTTATACTACTTTGTTTGCAAAGCTCTTTACGTACACCATCTGATTTAATTCTCCTAAGAATGGGGAGGCGGCAGGGAGGTACTATTATTCTTATTTTATAGATGGGAAAACTGAGGCACAGAGAGGGTACGTGATTTGCTCAGAATCACAGCTAGTGAGTATCTGAGACAGTATTTGAATTTAGATCTTCTTTACTACAAACTCAATCCATGGTACCACACGTTTGTTTGAGAGTATTGGGACACACTTTCTTCCAGGTATGTACTTCTGATAGTTTCTGCTTAGTTTAATTCTTCAGTTAGGAATATATAATTATTTGTATACAGTTGGACTTTTACTTTAATCACTGCTCCTTCCAAATATCTTTGATGATACCTAGTGAACTGTGATTTCATTAAAATGATAGGAGCATAATATTTTCCCCTTGTCCAAAAGGGCAGGGACTTTTATCTTTGGGTTGAGGTCTGAGGATGGAAATTCATTGTATTCAATATCCTTTTACTGAGAAAGGAAGCACTCTGAGTTCTTTTGTAACATTTATGATATTCTTCCCCACTTTGCTTCCCACTCACCACTCAATCACCGACATGTCATTTTGGGAAATCAAATTTTATGAAAAATGCAATACATTTCAGAAGAATTGTATAGTAGTGCTTTTTCCCTCTCCCAGTTTCCAGTGGTTTGGAATCAGGAGTTTATTCCCTTTTGTATAAAATACACAATTCCTTAATTTGTTATTTGCAAATACAGTTAAATATATAACCTATACTTAAATGCTAGCCCAGTGTCTTACACAGTGTAGAGACTCAGTGTTTGATGGTGGCAGTCTAATATTTGTATTGTAGAAATAATTTTTAAAAATACAGTCTCAACTCTGCTGGATAACAAGTTTCTGTTTTGTGATGTTTTCCTATAATCTTTTATAAAAATATAGTGTGTGTTATTTACTGCATTAAAATATGATAACATTGAGTTCTGGCTGTTATTGCCAGTGAGTTGTTGTTCATCCTTCATTTTCAAAGAGGACCCATGACGTCATGTCTGATATCTTGACTTGCATGTGAATTAGATTTAAATGAGGCAGAGTTGCACAAAGTCATCAGCCTCGCTCTCTTCCTGAGTCATTGAATCCAATGGCAGGACAAAAGTCAAGACGACTAGTGATGGTTCAGGATGCAGTGGATGACCTTGATGTCCTCAATGCCTGAACAAGCTTTAAGCCAGTCCTGCGTGACAATATGGTCCCTGGCCTCTTGAAGCCCACCAAAGAATTTCAGGCGGCTATCATGTGACCCGTGGCAACCAACCATCATCAGTCTGTCTTACTGTCTGATTGTCTTGCTGACTGACTGATGATGGTTGATTGCCATGGGTCACATAACAGCAACCTGAAATCCTTTGGCGGGCCACATGCTGTGCAGGCCTACTCTACGGGCTCCAAAGCCTTTCTGGCCATTGGAACAAATTATTCTTATCTGACCATTCTACCAGGGAAGTCTTCACATGCTTGAGGTAGACATCCCTCTAATTCACCAAAAGGTTTGAGGCCTGTCAGTTCCCCTCAGCCTGATTTAACCTTTCTGTCAAGATGGTTTTAACTGGAGTGTGGCTGCTGCACATGCTGTAGCTTCTTGGAACCACAAGTGGAAGTTGGGTGAAGGTGGACACCAGAAGTGGATAAGCACCTAAAAAATGATGAGGCCTAAAAAAGGGCTCTTCAAGCCCTCTTATTAGAGGTGCTAGTCCTCCTGAACACCCTATATACCCAACAAGTAGAACATGGAAAGTAACTCTAAAAGTCATAGTCTTTGAGCTGGTAGATCATTTGACCTAAAGATCATTTAATTTAGATCCCCCATCCTTTCTTCTCCGTAATTTTTAGTAATCTTTTATTTTTACGTCTCCAAAATTTCTTCCTATATCCCTCCTCCTTCCCTTTCCCAGAAACATATCGCATATGACAAATAATTTTTTTAAGGATGGAAAAAAGAAAAAAAAAGCAAAGCCCATAAATACATAAGTCTGAAAAGTTATACACTAGACCTCTGACGGCAAACAGCAAAAGAAGTGAGACTGTGTTTTCATGTTTCTTCTTCGTAGGCTTGCTTATTCTTTCTAATTTTGCAACATTCACTTTTAACTGTTTTGTGGTGTTTATTTTCCTTTGCATTATTGTAGTCATTGTTTATATTGTTTTCTTGGCTCTGCTTATGTCACTCTGCATCAATTCATATGTCTTTCTATGTTTCTCTATTCATCATATTTATATTATATTCATATATAATTATATATTGTTTATATATAATAATAATAAGCATAGTAATATTCTATTGCGTTTAAGTATCACAGATTGCTTAGACATTCCTCAGTCAATGAGCATCTACATTATTTCTAGTCTTTGCTTCTATAAAAAGTGCTGTTATAAGTATTTTGGCGCATCAGGTTTTATCAGGGACCTCCTTGGGGAATATGTCTAGTAGTGGAATTTCTAGGTCAGAGGGTGTACATATTTAGTCACTTTATTTGTATAATTCCAAATTGTTTTCCAAAATGATCACACTGATCACAGTTCCAAGTTTTCAGATAAAGAAATTAAAACTAGGTAGTCATATGAAAAGATGCTCTAAATCACTATTGATTAGAGAAATGCAAATTAAAACAACTTTCAGGTACCACCTCACACCTATCCGATTGGATAATATGACAGAAAAGGAAAATGATGGGTGTTGGAGAAGATGTGGGAAAATTGGAACACTAATGCATTGTTGGTGGAGTTGTGAACTGATCCGACCATTTTGGAGAGCAATTTGGAACTAAGTCCAAAGGACTATAAAATTGTACATATCCTTTGATCCAGCAATACTACTTCTAGGTCTGTGTTCCAAAGAGATCATAAAAAAGAGAAAAGGACCCATAGTACATAAATATTTATAGCAGCTCTTTTTGTGTTGGCAGAGAATTGGAAATTGAGGCGATGCCCATCAATTGGGCTAAACAAATTGGGGTATGTGAATGTAATAGAATACTATTGTGTTAGAAGAAATGATGAGGAAAGTGTTTTGTTAATTGTGTTCATATAGTTCCTGAGTTTGCTTTGGCAGATAGACTCCCAAACATTTTGTAATGTTTATTGGAACTTTAAATGGAATTCCTCTTTCTATCTCTTGCTGTTGGGCTTTGCTAGTAATATATAGAAATGTCAATGATTTTTGTGGGTTTATATCCTGCAACTTTGCTAAATTTGTTTTGTTATTTCAAGTAATTTTTTACTTGATTTTCTAGGATTCTCTAAGTATACCATCATATTATCTGCAAAGAGCAACAGCTTTGTTTCTTTTTTGCCTATTCTAATTCCTTCAATGTCTTTTTCTTCTCTTCTTGCTAAAGCTAACATCTCTAATACAATATTGAGTAACAGTGGTGATAATGGACATCCTTGTTTCACCCCCAGTCTTATTGGAACTGCTTCTAGCTTATCCTCATTACATATTATGCTTGCTGATGGTTTTAGATAGATACTACCTATCATTCTAAGGAATACTCCATTTATTTCCTATGCTGTCTAGTGTTTTTAATAGGAATGGGTGTTGTGTTTTGTCAAAAGCATTTTCTGCATCTGTTGAGATAATCGTATTTCTGTTGGTTTTGTTGTTGTTATGGTCAATTATGCTGATAGTTTTCCTAATATTGAATCAGCCCTGCATTTCTGGTATAAATCCTACCTGATCATAGTGTATTATCCTCAAGATAAATTGCTATAATCTCTTTGCTAATATGTTATTTAGAATTTTTGCATCTATATTCATTAGGGAAATTGGTCTATAGTTTTCTTTCTCTGTTTTGGCTCTTCCTGGTTTAGGTATCAGCACCATATTTGTGTCATAAAAAGAATTTGGTAGGATTCCTTCTTCACCTATTTTCTTAAAAAGTTAATATAGTGTTGGAATTAGTTTTTCTTTAAATGTTTGGTAGAATTCACTTGTAAATCCATCTGGCCCTGGAGATTTTTTCTTAGGGAGTTCATTGATGACTTGTTCAATTTCTTTTTCTGAAATGGGGTTATTTAAGTATTTTAATTCCTCTTCCGTTAATCTGGGCAATTTATATTTTTGTAAATATTCATCTGTTTCATTTAGATTGTCACATTTACTGCCATAGAGTTTTTGGAATTGGAATTTGAGGCGATGGAATTTGGAAATTGGAAATTGAGGTGATGCCAATCAATTGGGGAATGGCTGAACAAATTGTGGTATATGAATGTAATGGAATGCTACTGTGCTGTAAGAAATGATGAGGATTTCAGAAAAACCTGGAAAGACTTAGATGAACCGATACTGAGCAAAGTGAGCAGAACCAGGAGAACTTTGTACACAGTAACAGCAACATTGTGCGATGATAACTTTGATTGACATGGTTCTTCTCAACAGTACAGTGATCTAAGACAATTCCAAAAGATTCAGGATGGAAAATACTATCCACATCCAGAGAAAGAACTAGGGAGTCTGAATGCAGATCAAAGCATACTATTTTCACCTTTTGTTGTTGTTGTTGTTGTTTTTCTCTTGGTTTTTATATTTTGTTTTGATTCTTTGTTCACAACACAACTCCACTAGCAATGCACTGGTGCCTGTCTTCCCACTGTGCCTTCAACATTGACTATTGGCTATTTCCATCTTTTTTTATCTTTTCTAATTTGTTGCAGATGAGATAAAATCTTGGTATTGTTTTGGTTTGCATTACTTTTGTTATTTAGTTTTGTCAGACATCCTTTCATGTGGTTTGATAGTTTTATCAATAATTTTCAATTCTTCTTTTGTGAATTCTTTGTTCACGTCCTTTGACCGCTTATCTTTTGGGGATGGCTTTTGGGCTTACTTCTCATTCAACAGTGAGGAAACTCAGGCTCATAGATATGCCAGGTAGAAGCAAAACTAAAACTTAAATCCAGATCTTCTGGCTTCTAGAGCAGCTTTCCTTCCAGTGTATCATGTTACCTGTCATTCAGTAATTGAGTCAGGACAATGCACTTTTGGTGATTGTGCTGTTTTTCTTGGCATCTGCCAAACCACTGCCATTTTGCTTAGGCTTTTACATCTTGTGGAGAACCTGCATGTTTGACAGAAGTAACGTTACTCTGGCTGTCACTCTTCCACTGTCTAGTCCATAGTGGATCTTCATTAGCAATTCTTCTGAATTTATTAGTAAAGTAGCAAACTCATTGACTGGACATTTTTTCTTAGGGTTTTGGTTAGCTTGAAGCTAACTAGAACCATAGCTGCTTTTGTCTCATGCCTGTCTAGTGCTTGTGTAGGACTTGGAAAGAGATTTTTTTTTTTTTTTTTGGTGAGGGTGCAGGATGGGGGGGGAATTTTTTAATCAGTCTATAAACATTTATTAAGCACCTACTATGTGTTAGGCGTTGTGCTAGCAATACAAAAAGAGGCAAAAGATAAATCTTGTCCTCAAGGAGCTTCCAGTCTAATGGGAGAGACAATATGCAATAAATACATACTAAGCAAGCTACATACTGGTTAAATAGGAGATAATTAATAGAGGGAAGACACTAGAATTAAGAAGGATTTGGGAAGGCTTCCTGTAGAAGGTGGGATTTTAATTGGGCTTAAAGGAAGCCAGGGAGGTCAGTAGTCAAAGTAGAAGAGGGAGAGCATTCCAGGCATGGGAGACATCCAGAGAAGATGCCCAGAGCTGAGAGATGGAGTGAGTTGTTCATGGACAACCAGGAGACCAGTTTCATTGGATAGAAGAGTACATGTTGGGGAGTAAGGTGTAGGGTAAGGATTGGAAAGGTAGGAGGGACTAAGTTACAAAGGGCTTTGAATGCCAAACAGCATTTTTTATTTGCTTCTGGAGGCAGCAGGAAGCCTCGGGATTTTATTGAGTTGGGGGCGTGATGTGATTAGACCTGCACTTCAGTAAATTCACTTTAGTGGCTGAATGGAGAATAGGTTGCAGTGGGGAGAGACTTGAGGCAGACAGACCCTCCCCTCCCCCCTCCCCTCCCCATCCCCTCAGCTGGTTGATGCAATAATCAAAGCAAGAGGAAATGAGGGTCTGGTGGCAAAGATGTTGCAAAGGTGAAATTGACAGACCTTGTCAATAGCTTGGATATGGAGGGTAAGAGATTTGGAGGAGACTGGGATGACTCCTAGGTTGTAAGCCTGAGAGATTGGGAGGATGGTATTGCCCTGTACAATCATAAGGGAGGTTGGAGTGTTGTTGTTGTTGTTCAGTTGTTTTTCAGTTATGTCTGACTCTTTTCGAACCTATTTGGGGTTTTCTTGACAAAGATACTGGAGTGGTGTGCCATTTCCTTCTCCAGCTCATTTTACAGATGAAGAAACTGAAGCAAAGGGGATTAAAGTGACTTGCCCAGAGTCACACAGCTAGTAAGTGTCAGAAGCTGGATTTGAACTCATGAAGATGAGTCTTCCTGATTCCAAGTCCAGTGTTCTATCTACTGTGCCACCTAACTGCCACAGGTTGGGGTTGGGGGAGGATTTAGGGCAAAAAACAATTAATTTGTTTTTTAACATACCAAATTTCAGATGTTTACCAGACATCCAGTTCAAAATGTTTGAAAGGCAATTGGAGATGCAAGATTAGAGGTCAGCAGAGTTTGGGGAAGGATATTAGATTTGAGAATCATCAACTTAGAGATAATAATTAAATCCATAGGATATGATGTGACCATCAAGTGAAGTAGTAGAGAGGGAGAAGAGAAGAGGGACCAGAACAGAATCCTGAGGGTTACCTATTAGAGGGAATCTCTAAGACCTTCTGGAATCTGGAAGAAGATCCAGCAAAGGAGGCAGAAAGAGAGCAGTCAGATAGGTAGGAAGAGAGCCATGAGAGAGTGGTGTCCTGAAAACCTAGAGAGAAGAGAGTAATCAAGGAGGAGCAAGTGATCAACAGTGTTAAAGGCTTCAGAGAGCTCAAAGAGAATGAGGATTGAGAAAAGTCTGTGGATTTGGCAACTAAGAGATGATCAGTAACTCTTAAATTCTCTTCCCTCGTCACTTTAGCATAGTTGCAACTTGTCCTTCAAGATAACAGTGAAAAACCTCTAATTTTTAAAGTAGGCATGTGGTTTTCCTTGGTCCCTTTGATGATATTTTTAATGTTTTCAGTGACTTTAAATAATTCTAAAATGCTAGTCAGCAAATTTAAAATGTGTGCTAGTATGTTCTAAGACCAAAAGATCAAATGGGAATGGATGCCATCCTTACTTAGAATGAATATGTACTTTTTGTAGCATTAGTATTTATTTCTTAAATATGTATGTATTTACATATATATTCTTAAATATATGTATCTTAAATAGACATCAGAACATTAAGATAGTAATCCTTTTTCTCTCAGATAACAAGGAGCTAAGTTTTTTGAGTTACCATACAGAATACCTTTAGTATTTTCCAGACCAAGATAAAGTTTCTTTCATTTACTTGAGAAGCATGTTATTTACATAATCCATTCAGTTTATAGGTACTTTTTTGCTTGAGGCTTATATTAAGAATTCCTTTTATATGTATTTTTATTCAAAAGTAAGTTTCATTCTCAGAAGGAATGAGAATAAACATCAGGGGATTAATTGCCTGGTAGGAAGAGAGAGACTCATCAGGTAGACTTCTAGATTGTACATTTTTCCCCTACTGAGAAAATGATGAAAAAGCAGTGTCAACATATAAAATCATTTGATTTCCTTTTAAGTCTTAAAAATCTCCAAAAAATTGAGCATGATAAAGTAATATGTCTTTTCAATATTTTCTGTTGAACTAAAGAAATTTTTTTGTGTGTTATGTGACCCACAGGCTTTTGTAACTTTAGAAATCATTTGGGGAATGTTTGATGAATGGGTTAAATGGGTAAGCCACTAAGATTTATACCCTTTGCAGATTAATGATCCAGCTCATTAACTTCTTTGTTTATACTTTTACACTTCAGTGATCTAAATAAAGTGATATGAATATGGTTCACTTGTCCTTTTATCCATCTTCCTTTTGTGGCCTGAATGCTCATGTAGATAGTTGTCTATTTATTATATTTGGCTTCCATTGTTTATTCAATAAGAACAAAACGATGACTGGGGCAACAGTTATAAAGGCACAGTGTTTTATGTAAAAGACTAAGAGCAGAGCTAAGCAGTTAAGAATGTTTTTGTAATGATAAAATAGTGACTTTTTCACACTGGCATTTTAATTTTGTCTTGAAGTTACTTTCAGTTGACCACTAAAATCATGCATGTCCATCAGACCTTGTTATGGAATTAAGTTGGTACTTATAGAAGAGGTTGTTGTTATTGTTGTGTTTTGTTTTGTTTTTTTACCAGTTTATCAAGTCACATTTGTATCCTGAAAGCTTGAATATAGGGGAAAGCTTTGGTGTTTTATTCAGAAACAAACTTTGTATATTTTGCAATTGTGATTCAAACCTTTCCAGAAAAATAGCTCGTACAACAAGTTTTTAATTGAAGTGACTTATCTGGTAATTAACTGTGAATCTTTTAGACATGCTTCCTTCTTACCAGTTTTTCAGGAGTTTTTGAGTCTTTTGTGTTTCTCAGACAAAATGAAATATCTTCAGGTTGAATGTCTATTAAAAACATATGGGAGAGGCATTTATTTTGATGTTTTAAAAAAGTAAATTTTTGCATCGTCATGTATTTTCTTCATTTTAATAGCATACCCAGATGATTTCCTCTGTCTTATTTATTGATCAGTCTGGTTAAATTAAAAAAATTGCATTTTATTACCTAGATCTAGCTATAGGTAAGACACTAGTGCCTGTTTTTGACCATTTTCCTTTTTTTCCAGCTCACCAGCGACTGGAGCCAGTGACTCTGCCAGGGATTGTGGCATTTATCCTTAGTCTCTTATGTGGGGCTCTGAATTTAATTCGAGGCTTTCATGCTATAGAAAGTCTCCTACAGGTACTGTGTCATTTTTAGAACTTTATAGAAAATAATTACTTCTTCTCATTATAGTCTGTTGTTAGATTCTAAGTAACTACTAGGAGAATGTACTATGCTAGACAATAGATTAAAACTAACAATTTCTGATCTCAAGGAGTTTCTTGTCTAATGGAATATGTATGGCATGTACACAAATAGATGTGATAAAAAGTAGGATGTGATAAAAGAAACTTGAAGGGGGGAGAAAGGAGAAGAGGAACAGTCACTGATAAGCTGTGCCAGAAACAGAGCTCTAATAAACAAGAGCAACATAGCTTTAAATTACATTGCTACCTAAGACTTGCCCTACTATCCTCACACAGATATTGGTACTTGGGTTGACATGGAGAAGGCTGATAGAAGAAAAGAAACTCTGGAGACTCAGAGAAGCATGCCCATCATCTAGGAATACTTTAGGGAGGGTCTTGACCCCATTTGCATTTTTTTTATTGATTTTCCAAACAAGATCTGGCCAACTGTAATTCAACTCCTTCACAAACCACACTTGAATATATATATATATATATATATATATGAATTGAGTGTGGGATTTTGCTTTCATCTTTTAATAGTTTTAATAGTTTGGAGGTAATATTTATTACATAAGTACTTAGAGCAAAAGTTCTTCAGCTTTTTAGTATGTCATGGCACCCTTTGTCAGTCTGGTGGAACCTTCAGACTCTTTCTTAGAATATTGTTTTTAAATGTATAAAATAAAAAAAGGATTGTAAAGGAAACCAGTTGTATTGAAATAGTTATCAAAATATTTATTTTGTTTTCAACATTTATTTCCACAAGATTTTGAGTTCCAAATTTTCACCCCATCTCACCCCTCCACTCACCCCAAGATGGCATGCATTCTGAATACCCCTTCCCCTAGTCTGCCTCCCTTCTATCTCTTCCCCCCCGCCTCTTATCCCCTTCCCCTTCAATTTTACTGTAGGGCAGGATGGATTTCTGTATCCCATTTCCTGTCCCAGTTGCATGTGAAAACATTTTTTTTAAACATGTGTTTTTAAGACTTTGGGTTCCAAATTTTCTCCCTTCCTCCCTCCCCACCCACCCTCATTGATAAGTCAAGCAACTAAATATGCGTTATATATGTGCAGTTATGCAAAACACTTCCATTGTAGACATGCTGTGAAAAAGTAACTCTGTTTCCCTTAATCCTATCCCACCCCCCCATTTATTCTATTCTTTCTTTTGACCCTGACCCTCCTCAGAAGTACTTGCTTCTGATTACCCCCTTTCCTAATCTGCCCTCCTCTCTATCATCCCCCTACTCCCTTGTCCCCCCCCCCCATTTTCCTGTAGGGTAAGACAGATTTCCATACCCAATTGAGTGTGTATGTTATTCCGTCCTTAGGTCAAATTCTATGAGAATAAGATTCACTCATTCCCTCTCACCTTCCCGTTTCCCCTCCAATGTAAGCGTTTTGTTTTGTTTTGTTTTGTTTTGTTTTTTGTGAGATAATTTACCCTGTTCTACCTCTTCCTTTCTCCTTCTCCTAGTATAATCCTCTTTTACCCCTTAATTTTATTCTCCAGATACGACCCGTTCATTTTCAACTCACCCTGTGCTCCCTATCTATCTATATCTATATAGATATACATGTAATTTTTTCCCTTCCAACTACCTTAATATTGACAAAGGTCTCATGAGTTACAAATATCATCTTTCCATGCAGGAATGTAAACAGTTCAACCATAATAAGCCTCTTATGATTTTCTCCTTCCTGTTTACCTCTTCATGTTCCACTTGAGTCTTATATTTGAAAATCAGATTTTCTATTCAGCTCTGGTCTTTTCATCAAGAATGCTTGAAAGTCCTCTGTTTCACTGAATGACCAATTTTTCCCCTGCAGGATTATACTCAGTTTTGCTGGGTAGGTGATTCTTGGTTGTAATCTTATCTTCTTTGTCCTCCAGAATATTATATTCCATGCTCTGCGGTCCCTTAATGTAGAAGCAGCTAAATCTTGTGTTATCCTGATTGTGTTTCCACAATACTTGAATTGTTTCTTTCTGGCTGCTTGTAATATTTTCTCCTTGACCTGGGAACTTCGGAATTTGGCTACAATATTCCAAGAACTTTTCCTTTGGGGATCTCTTTCAGGTAGTGATCGGTGGATTTTTTCAATTTCTATTTTGACCTCTGGTTCTAAAATATCAGGGCAGTTTTCCTGGATGATTTCTTGAAAGATGATGTCTAGGCTCTTTTTTTGATCATGGCTTTCAGATAGTCCAATAATTTTTAAATTCTCTCTCCTGGATCTATTTTCCAGGTCACTTGTTTTTCCAATGAGATATTTCACATTGTTTTCTAATTTTTCATCCTTTTGGATTTGTTTTACAGTGTCTTGATTTCTCATAAAGTCACTAGCTTCCAATTGCTCTATTCTAGTTTTTAAGAAAGTATTTTTTTCAGTAATCTTTTGGACTTCCTTTACAATTTGGCCAATTTTGCTTTTTAGGGCATTCTTCTCCTCATTGGCTTTTTGGACCTCTTTTGCCATTTGGGTTAGGCTATTTTTTAAGGTGTTATTTTCTTCAGTATTTTTTTGGGTCTCCTTTAGCAAGCTGTTGACTTGTTTTTCATGATTTTCTTGCAAAACTCTCAGTTTTTCCTCTACTTCTCTTGCTTCTCAAAATCCCTTTTGAGCTCTTCCAAGGCCTGGGACTGATTCATATTCTTCTTGGATGCTTTGGATTTAGGAGCTTTGGCTTTGTTGTCTTCTTCTGGTTGTATGTTTTGATCTTCTTTGTCACCAAAGTAAGATGATATAGTCTGACTCTTTTTGCGCTGCTTACTCATGATCCTGGCAAATTACTTGAGTTTTAAACTCTTTGTTAAGGTAAAAGTCTGTTTCCATTGTGGAGAATGTACTGTCCCAAGCTTCAGGGGTTTGTACAGCTGTTTTCAGAGATACTTCTAGCGACCTGTAAATTTTCAATTCTTCCAAGGTGCTATGATAAGGGGTGAGGTGTTTCCTCTCCACCGCCACAACAAGCTTCACCACACCAGCATTCCTCCTCACCCCAGGACCGCCTCTCGGAACTGTGACCCAGATCCAAGCACCAGTAAAGCAAGAGATTCCTGCCTCAGCACTGGCAAAGAGATCCCTGTAATCCCCCTTTGATCAGCCACTTGATTCCCCCTCAGTTTGTGGGCCAGAAGCTCAGGAAACAGCTGTGGCCCCGGGTTGACTGAGACTTAGCTCCTTCTCTCACCGCAGTCACAGACTTTTCCCACTGACCTTCTAAATTGTCTTTGGTATTTGTGGGTTGAGAAGTCTGGAAACTGCCATGGCTGCCTGCGATTCAACCCTCTGAGGCCTGCTCCAGGGTCACTGTGGCCTACACACCCACGCCGCATTGCGCTTTTCTCCCCGCCCGGTGTGATATACCTTTCTGATCAACCATCCAGACTGTCTTTGGCTGGAAATTTGTTTCACTCTGTCTTTTTGTGGGTTCTGCTGCTTTAGAATTTGTTTAGAGCCATTTTTTATAGGTATTTGGAAGGGTTTGGGGGGAGAGCTCAAACAAGTCACTGCTTTCCTTCTACCATCTTGGCTCCGCCCCCAGTTATCAAAATATTTAAAGACAAGTTAACAGACCACTAGGTTAAGAACCTCTCATTTAAGAGGGTCTTTGCTGCTAGATATTGGAGAATGAGCAAGACAAGCATTTTCAGTCAGTCATAAAGCATTTATTAAATGTCGGCTATGTGCCAGCCACTATGCAAAATGCAAGAGAGCCTGATAATCTGCCCAACCCTTGGAATTAGCTCCACTAACCTAGGATAAAACTTAGGAGATGGCATTTAAGCCTAAGGGGCAGAAGGTATTTGAGTGACAGATGCATTGAGGAATTGTGGGAGATAAGGCTGGAAAGATGGGCCAGGAATATAGTGTCAGGGGCTTTCAAGGAGTTTGAGCTTAGGAGTCATTAGGAAGATATTTGGAGTTTTTCATCAGGGGAGCAAGGTAATTGGAGCTATAATTTAGGAATAATAATCTGTCACTGGTTTTTAGGGTAAGAGAAACTGAAAGTAGTGAGACTAGTTAGTTTATCGCTATAGACCAAGTAAGAGTTAAGGAAGATGTGAACAAGAGTCATAGCAGTGGGAGTGAAAAATAAAGAGAAATTCCAAGGACTTGAAAGATGATTGGATGAGGGTGAAATCAAAGGTATAAGTTTTCCAATAATAGTCAATAAACTTTAAGTACCTACTATTTGCAGGCACTGTGCTAAGCTCTGGGGATACAAATACAAGAAAAAGAAAGACAGTCCCTGGCCTCTAGGAACTTACATTGTAATGGGGCAAGACAACATAGAAAAGAAAGCTGAAAAGTCAGGGTAGAGAATGGATCCTGGCTTGGGCATTGTAGAGAACTTAATGAAGTCCACAGTGAGTGTAGCTAAGGAGAAACTGAGGAGGTGTCTGAGAAGATGGCAGTCCTGTTCTCTCTCCTCAAATGGAAGAGTTTATAGATCTATACCCTCCAATGAAGAGGACAGAGGGATATCTAGCCTGGATAGAGCTTCTCCCTTAGGAAGAATTCAGATGATGAATTGAGTGGAGTCAGGGGAGGAGGGACAAGGAAAAAAATGATTAGTTTATCAGTCAACATTTATTAAACACTTATGTGGGCCAGGTGCTGGCATGTGGTTTGGTTTAGGTACAACCAGGACATCAAAGTGGAAATGCCCAGTGGGCGGTTGGCAAATAGGAAGCTAGAGAGAGATTTGGGGCTTTCATTAAAACCCGTAAGAGAATACAAGTAGCATGAGATTTGGACCAACTCAAATACTAAGACATTTTGCTGTTATAATATCCCTGAGTCATTCTGGAATGGTGGAGATATTTAGAAGAAGGGGAGGGGAGTAGGTCTCAAAATGAAATTTTAAAATCTCTGATTCAGCCTATATCAGATTGCATGCTATCTTGGGGGGGGTAGGAAAGGGAGGGAGAGAAAACTTAAAACTCAAAATCTTATGGAAGTGAATATTGAAGACTAAAAATAAATTAATTATTTTTTTAAAAAAATTCTGATTCATTGGCCACCTAAAATTTTGTAATACTTGGCCTAAGAATAATGATAGCTCTTACCAGGTTCCTTAGAGTCATAGTTTTAGATTTAATTAAAAATTATTGGTATTATATGTGTGGTTTTTTGAAAGGCAGAAATATGTAAGCCATTAGTTAAAAGTTGAACATATTTTAAGGTCACATTCTGTCTGAAATTTCTGTTCAGAAAAGTGATTGTCCTATTTATCTTTTAGGCTGTAGCTTGCTGGGGGTATTTTTGAGGTTGAGCATACTGCGTAGCTCACAAGACATTTGTGTGTACTTAAGTATTTGAACATTCAGCATGAAGGTTTTTTTTTTAGGATTGTTAGGCAAGGATTGATGGAAAGATGTAGTACTAATAGTGTTTGGTTTTCTGAGGTAAAATAGGGAAGAAGAGAGGATAAACATGCTAGGATTCGGGTTTTTTTTACAATTGATAGACACAGTTTTTGTAATTTACAATTTGTTTCTAGAGGGTATATACAATATGCGTTAACTAGTCAGATGAGTTAGTCATTTTTAAATACTTCTCTGAATTTATAAATATGAATAAATTTATTATAAACCAACACATTATGGAAATGGATGTGATTTTTCCAGATTGAGTTTATAAATGTTATCTTTTTTCTTCAAGAAATACTGTTGAGAAAATACATTAGTTGGATTCCAGGATAGAAATGATCTGCTTGCCTCATTTTTTACTATAAGAAAATGATTTGCTATGATTACAAAAAATATCACCCAGAAATCAGGAGCACCTAATATTGCTGTCACTCTTAGTGTTTCACTATCCATCAGAGAAATGTTACTGAATTTAAAATTTCAAAGGAAGTCCTTACACCCTTAAGGACAGGCTTAACCGAAAGAGGTCTTTGATTTCTTTAGCACCAAACATCAGTCCTGTAGAGTGTTTTCTTCTAGATATATAAGAAACCTTGTCTTATGCTTAGCATAAGCTTAGCAGAGCTTCTGTTTGATATGTATTTTGGCCAGTGACTGCCCAGGTCATAGGCCTGATGACTCACAAAAGTGAACTTTCTCTTGCATCTGTACAGCCTTTCTTTTTTTCATTTTAGATCGTCTGTCCTGTATAGCTGTGTGTATCTCCATAGTATGCTCTTCCCCTACCAACATTTTCTGTGTTCCCTCTATGCTGTATTTGTTTGTTGGTCTTGCAAAATGTGTGAGTAGAAATATAGAGTTTTGAAAAGCATAATTCAACATTTGTTATTCATTCATTTATTTAACATGTATTACAAACAGCTCCATGCTAGGATCTTCAGGAGTGCAAAGCAAGTATAAGACACAATCCTTAGGTAATAAGTGATCTAATGGGGGAGAGAAGATTATACACATGATAAAGAAATTAATTAATAATATAACAGTATATTAATATTATATTATATATGTCTTACATAAGACAACATATATGATTAATGCCAAAAAACATCATGTAGACCAAGGAGTCTTAAAAAAGGTCCATTAACTTGTTTTTTAAAAAATATTTTTGTAAGGGGCAGCTAGGTGGCACAGTGGATAGAGCATCTGCCCTGGATTCAGGAGGACCTGAGTTCAAATCCGGCCTCAGACACATAACACTTACTAGCTGTGTGACCCTGGGCAAATCACTTAACTCCATTGCCTAGCCAAAAAAAAAAATTTTTTTTGTAATCCTTTGTGTTTTGTAATCTTGTGTGTTTTATTTAATGTATTTGAAAACATTATTCTGAGAAGGAATCCATAGGCTTTATCAGACTGCCGTAGAGGTCCATGACATAAAAAGGCTAAGAACCTCAGACATAGACAATAAAAATAAAACATTTGCTGGAGAAAGTACCTCATCTTGACTTTAAGTATGACTAAGATATTTAAGGGGATAAGAAAGGTAGAACTATTTTTAAAATAATGAAAGAGACAAATCTAATGAATGTGGCCCAAATACAGAGATTTCTTAGCCTCAGCAGGGTCCTAGAGGACTGTACAGAGACTAGAGACTTAATTTAGTTACTGGCTGGGGAAGTACCTTGAGTGCATCCTTAGGCCATTGCGATTCTTAGTCTTTTCTTGTTCCTGACAAGGTCATTGGGAGCAGGTCCTCTGAAGCACTCCATAGAAGTGGAACAGGAGCTAACTCCCTGCTTGTATGCAGCCTGTGAGCTGTGTCAAAAGATTTTACTTTGATCTGGCATACAGTATAACCCCTTTCCTGGTTACCTCAAAGACTACAGTGACCAAATCTCACTGGAAAATTTTCATGCCCTTTACTCAGACCAATCTGAAATCCAGGGTGGTTTATGCAGGCCGCAGGACCTGCCTTATCCTCAAGTCTGGGGAAAACTTCACGGTGATAACAGTGAAGGAAGGGGCTTCTAGGTCTTCCCTCCTGTCTCCATCTGGTTTGTGATCACTGTATCATATCTGTAAAACGTCCTTGACTTTTACCAGTACCAGACTGAAATCCATGCAGGACGTTTGGAACCTCAAACCCAGCTGTAGATGAGTCATCTGAACCTTCAGAGCATGCCCATGCCTTCTCCATACTCGAACCCCCTCTTGAGCAACGCCTGCTAGCTGTTCCACATCTCTCTTCCCTCTTGTGATTTAACTTCTTGAGAAGTCTATCTACACCTGGTGCCTCCAATTTCTTCTCTCTTTTTCTCTTTCCTTTTCCCTCTCCCTCTGTAGTCTGGCTTCTGACCTCATCATTAAACTGAAACTGCTCTCCATCCACTGGCTACCTTGCCTTCCTTCACATCCCTGCTAAATCCTACATTTTACAGACAGCCTTTTCTGATCCCCCTTAATTCCAGTGTCTTTCCTCCATTGATTATTTCTATTTTATCTTGTATATAACTTGTCTTATGATAGATGTTTGCATGTTGATTCATATGTTAGACTGTAAACTCTTTGAGGGCAGAGACTGTCTTACCTTTCTCTTTATACTCAGCACCAAGCACATAATAGGTGTTTTATAAAAATGATTGTTGACTTACTAAAGTGGAGTGGTTTGGGGGGAGGGTTAGGATCAAATTTGACCATTTTGTGACTCAAGATTATCATTCTGTCAGATGAAGAGAGGTGGCATGGTACAATGGAAACAGCTCTGGTTTTTGGACATGAGTTCAAATCTTGTTTCTGATATCACCTATGTGATTTTGGCCATATCATTTAACCTGGGTGGGTTTCAGTTTCTTCGTCTCTAAAATGAATGATCTGTAAGATGATCTGTGAGATACCTTTTAGATCCCTGCTAGGGTACTGTGAAAATAGGGGTACTTAATAGATCCTACTTATCCAAGGAGCCTCTGTGAAGCTGAGAAGAGGCTTCAGGGAAATTTATCAGAGAAATCCTCTCTCTGCTTTCAATAGAGAACTGCCTCAAATCAGCCTTATTTCTAAAGCCCATCAATAAATGATATTTCAAACTCCTTATACTTTTCAGGCCATTTCATGAAGACATAGTCATCTTAGACACTTGTATGTTTTTGAAAATTTTCAGTATAATTTCCCTGAAGCCACGAAAAAGCAATATTTGATGGTCCTGACTAGGAGAAAGGTGGGCTTTATGCTCAGATTTGTAGGAGACATTAAAAGAAGCTATGATGGCAAATTGATAAAGACATTTGAGAGGAATATTCCAAAAGCAAGGAGACGTTTTTTCAGTCTCGTCATCAGTGTGACATTGACACTTTTGATAAATTATCTAAACAGAAAAAGAGAAACCTCTTTCTTTCTTTGTTCATTTAGATGGTTGCCATTTTAGAATGTCAGGCCTATACTCTCTACCTCATAAGGTTGGGGTTTTTTGTTTTGTTTTTTCGCATTCCCTAGTGGTTACTAAGTATCTGTTTTAATAGTTCTATTTTGCTGAGTTACTTTATTGAACAAATTGATGAAATGTTCACCTGCTAGTAAAATTTGCCAATATTTATTTTCCATGAGTGGTGACCCTACAAACATGGTATATCGGCTGATAAAAGAGGTGAATTTCTTTTTTTAAGCACAGATAGAGGTCAAAATATTGTGGAAATTTTTTTAATTCTCTTAGGTAAGATAAAATTAGTGCAGAGGTATGGGTGCATAGTAATGGTTTCATTTAGCTTTACCCTTTGACTTTATAGTACATTACCTTGTTTTCAATTTGCATTTTAAAATTTGAGACTGGATTGTGTAAGGTGTTTGAGACTGGACTGTGTAGGGTCCTCACCAGTTAGGAAATTTTTTGACTTCTCAAAACCTTACTGTACAGTTACTGACCCTTGACCTTTTAGCATTTTTATTTAACATTATTATTTTAGCATTTCTCAGTATTTATACTTTTATTATTCATTGACTGAGAAAATACATAACTGAAACCTACCAGGAATTCAGTAATGCTTTAAAGTAAATTAATATTTTATTAATCACAACAAAATCTATAAAAATTTAAAAATAGTAAAGCATATATGTGCAAAATATTATCTGTTCTATCTGGAGAAGATATGTGAATATGTATACATATTTCTTATTTGTTTTACTAAATCACTTAATGAAGTGCAAGAGTCTCGGGCCCCCAGGGAATTATTGTTGGGGTTCTTATTGTCTCTACTGCTTATATAGTACATTTTCCCCAACTACCTTATAAGCTTCCAGAGACCAAGGATCAGGCCCTATACTTTTTTCCTATTTCAACTTTTACTTTTAATGATGTCTAGGCTTCATTTTATAAAGACTTTCTCTTGTGTGCATATTGTTATCATTTAACATTATATTCCCCCAGAAAGTTTTTTGTTGGATTAAGCCACTTTTCTTCTCCTTTCCTCTCCACCTGAAAAAGAAGTGACTTTTTGTTTTGTTTTCACAGAATGATGGTGAGGATTTCAGTTATGTCATTGCATTTTTCCTTGGAACAGCCGCTTGTCTTTACCAGGTAGGTTCTGATTCTTTTTGTTGTTGTTGTTTTTTGTTTTTTGTTTTTGCTAGGCAATGGGGTTAAGTGACTTGCCCAGGGTCACACAGATAGTAAGTGTCCAGTGTCTGAGGCTGGATTTTAACTCAAGTCCTCCAGACTCCAAGGCCGGTGCTCTATCCACTGCACCACCTAGCTATTCCCTGATTCATTTTTTAAGGAGCAGCTCCCTCCTAATATTATTAATCAGTAAGCATTTATTAAATACCTGATATGTGCCAAGCACTGCAATATATACTAGGGATACAAAGAAAAAAATTAAATCCCTGCTGTGAAGGGCTTTATTCTCTTGGAGGGAGATAAGATATACACATGTAAGTACACGCAGAATAAGTATTTGCAATATAAATACAACATAATTTTCTGGTGAAGGTACCAGCAAAAAGACCTTATGCAGAAGATAGTGTTTGAACTAGTTTTGAAGGAAACTAGGGATTTTAAGAAACAGATAGGAGAGCATGTATTCCAGGCACAGGGAGCAGGCTGTGCAGAGGTACAGAAATAAGAACGAAAAGGCTCAGAGATTTAAGATGCACTGTTGTGTTTGAGTAGTGGCAAGAAGGCCAGTTTGTTTGGACTGTAGAATGCATGAAGCTATATAATGTATAATGTGGTTGGAAAGGTTAGTTGGAGCCAAGTTGGAAAGGATTTCAAATTCCAGTCAGAGAAATTTGTATTTTTTCCTCGGGTTAATAGGACCTATTAGAATCTATTTAGCATATAAGTGATATAGATTGCGTTCTTTAGGAAAATCATAGCTGTATAGAAGAGATGACTTGAGTTAAGGAGACTAATTAGTGGTCTAATGCATTAGTCCAGGGAAGAAGTGATGAGGGCCTAAGCTAGTCTAGAGATTATGGATGGAAAAAAAAGGGATATGTGAGAGATATCATGGAGTTAGAATTGATGAAGCAATGCTTGAAACTATGTATGAAACTGTTTATATGTGGGCTGAAGGAGAGTGAGAAGTCAAGGTTTACACTGTAGTTGTGAACCTGGTTGACTGGAAGGATAGTCAGACTCTTAACAGATATTAGGAAGTTTAGAAATGAGATTTTGGGGAAAAATAACAAGTCCTGTTTTTGACATTGAGTTTGAGATGCCTGTGGAACAACCACTTTGAAATTTCCAATGGGGAATTAATAATGTAGGACCTCAGGAAAGAGACTAGGACTGAATATATAGATCTGGAAGTCATCTGCATAGAGATGATAATTAAACCCATGGGGACTGATAAAGTCACTAAGAAAGAGAGCATAGGGAGAAGAAAGAGGGTTTGGGGAGTCCTGAGGAGAGAAGAAAAGGTTGAAATAGGGGCTTTGGGAAGTGTGATAGAGACTTGATAAGGGAGAAGTAAAAAGGATTCCCTTGCTATTCAGTTGAGATTTTTATTGAGTCATTTCAGTCGTGCCCAACTCTTCGTGACTCTATTTGGTGTTTTCTTGGCAGAGATACTAGAGTGGTTTGCCATTTCCTTCTCTAGCTCATTTTATAGGTGAGGAAACTGAGGCAAACAGGGCTAAGTGACTTGCCCAGGGTCACACAGCTAGTAAGTGTCTGAGGCCGGATTTGAACTCAGAAAGATGAGTCTTCTGAGTTCAAGTTGAGTACTGTATCCATTGTGCCACCTAACTGCCCCTGGTTGAGATTAAATGACACAACTTTGTACTGGACCCCAGTCAGTATAGTTAAGCAACTTTCTTCAGCAACATGTGAGTGGGAGTGGAGGATGTGGACAGTGTAAGTAACTTAGATTGGAGTTTGATAAAGTGTGAGCAACAGAAGGACAAGGGGACAAGAAAGATGGGATTAGAAGACAGTGTAATGTTGATCTTATTAACTATAGGGTTGAGATTGGGAGGGAAGAAAAGTTAAACCAGATCGGGGGAATGGTCTGGGAGAGGACTAAGGGGAAATCACTGTGAGGATGAAGACTAAGATTGAGGAATGAGGCATGGGGGGGGGGAGATGGAATGTTAGAAGGTTTTAGGAAGATAAAGGAATTTCCAAATTTTTGCTGTGAAAATAGAGCACAGGTGAGGGCAAGGACAAAGGTATTAGGAGCATCAGTTTTATACCATTAAGAAAAAGTACAGTGTTTTGTACATTTTAGAAGAATGAGAATAACTTCTACATACCTATTCTTTATTTTAGGGGATTATATTTTCACTTGGTTGTCTTTGTGACCCTTATCTGTACTTTGAGTACTTTTATATACAAGAAGTGTATATAGAGGAAGCCTTCTTCCTGTATACATGTCAGAGTACCTTTAAAAACTACTTGAAAAGGTTGTCTATTGGCCTTTAGGGTAGCCTACAGTTCATGTTGTTATTGTTGAGTCGTTTCAGTCATGTCTGACTCTGTGACCCCATTTGAAGATTCTTGGCACAGATGCTGGCGTGGTTTGCCATTTCCTTCTCCAGCTCATTTTACCGATGAGGAAACTGAGGCAAAGAGGGTTAAATAACTTTCCCAGGGTCACACAGCTAGTAAGTTTGAAGCTGGATTTGAACTCAGGAAGATGAATCTTCCTCACTCTAGGCCCTGTACTCTATCCTCTGCACCCCCTCGCTGCTCCAACAGCTCATTATAAGGGATCAGTCAATTTTTGATTGAGTGGTGACTTTGCCTCTCATTTGCAGTTAGTAAGAATGCTGTTACTCCTTCAGAAATCTCATTCTCCCTCATATCTTCTTCATAGTCTGGAGTTGTAAAAATATTCCTTCCTGCTTTAAACAATTCATTTCAGCTGATCTAGAGCCTGTTTAGAGCTGGACATTACCAAGAAATTTCTCTGGCTTTAGAATGAAATGGATCAATTAAGTGCTTTAAGATAAATTTAGCTAGAACCTAATCCCTGCAATGGGTTCTAGATAAACTTTTATATTAGATTCTTCAAACACAGTTCATTTAAGTACACACACACACACAATTTCCTTCTGATACTGATTTGATACATGATTTGTGTTATGGTTAGTCTTTAAATGCAAAGTAAACTTCGAGTTGCATATTATTTAACTTAGATAAGGACTTTAGATATGATTAGAATACAAATTCCTCATTTTAAATATGAGTAAACTGAGGTCCAGAGAGGTAAAAGGATTTGCCGGATATTAGCAGTTGAGCTGGAATAAAATCATCCTTATAGGTTCTCTTAGGTCAGCTCTGAAAACATAACAAACCCACACGTAAGTAAATCCAACCAAACAGAGCCTAGGCCTGTTTGTCGTGATGGTGTCAGATCACAGTACCACAGATTTAGAGCTGGAAAGAACATTGGAAGTTATCTAGTGTAACACCTTTCTTTTATAGAGACGAAGACAGAAGCCAAGAGAGGTTAATTGATTTGCTCAATGACACATAAATAGTAGGTGACAGAAACACAATTTGAACTCCTTTCCTAGTTCCTTCCCTCCCCCTGTCTCCATGCCTTTAGTAGACATTCATTTATTAAGCTTCTACTATATGTACTGTGCTGGTTGATAAAGGGATACAAAGATAAATGACTGACTTCCCTGTCCTCAAGGGGATTAAAGTCTAATAGAATCTTGTCTTTGGTTATCCTCATGATAACGTGTGTTATATACCTGTATTTACATATTAATTTCTTGGCAAATATGAAAGTGATTTACTCATGACAGTGTATTCATTCTACAACATAAAGTCCTATACAATCCTGATTTGCCAGTATCAGGGAATTTATAGTGGGATCACCAAATTCCCACCTCACTGATTAAAAAACAAATCCCACAGCTCATCCAACTTGCCTACGTATTGTTTATAAAATATGCCATACACATTCCTACCTTAATCACTTTGCTTGCACCATTTCCCCTAGCTGGAGTTCTATCCCTTATCACTCTTATCTAAGTCCTACCCTTTCCTTTAGGTCTTCCTTAATCCCTGCCTCACCTAGGGAAACCTTTCCGGTGATTACACCTCCTTCTAAACTCCTGAAATGATTACTGCTTGGGCTAGTCATTTGTCACTTAGAATATTTTTTGTTTTATTTATATTTATCTTTCTGAGTAAATATCTTTTAATCTAAACTCCTGGAGGGTAAGGATAATATTTAATGCTTTTCTGTATTCCTAGCATATTACTCCCAATAGATATGTCCATAAATAAACATTTATGATAGTGATTCAATTCAGTAAACATTTGCTAAGTGCCTACTATGTCGGAGATACAAAAAGAGGCAAAAGACAGTCCCTACCCTCAACTAATTTACAATCTAGTTAGGGGAGGCAACATGCAAACAAATATGTACAAACAAGCTGCATACAGGATAAATAGGAAATCCGTTAAAAAGATAAAGCACTGGAATTAAGAGGGGTTAGGGGAGGTTTGCTGTGGAAGGTGGGATTTTAGTTAGGACTGAAAGGAAGCCAGAAAGGTCAGTAGTTGGAGTAGAAGAAGGAGAGTGTAACAGGCATGAGGGACAGCCAAGATGCCCAGAGCTACAAGAGGGAGTGTCATGTTGGTGGAACAGCCTGGAAGCCAGCATCACTTAAGGAGTAAGGTATAAGAAGACTAGAAAGGTAGGAGGGAACTAGGTTATAAAAACCTTTGAACATCAAACAGAGGATTTTGTATTTGCTCCTAGAGGGAATGGGAAATCAAATTTTCAAGATGTTTGGATACCTCTGTATCATGGATAACTCCGTATCTCTAGTATACTAGTTTTCTCCTTTGTGGAAAAAGACATCCAGTCTTTTGTCAAAAACAAAAACAAAAAACAAAAATAATAATTTATCTAATTACATAATTACATATTACATATAAAGACAATTTTTAGCATTCATTTTTTTAAAATTTTGAGTTCCAAATTTTCACCCTTTCTCCCTCACCTCCTCCCTCCCTGAGACAGTAAACAATTTGATGTAGGTTATTATGTCTGTTCGATCATGCAAAACACATTACCATATTAGTCATATTGTAAAAGAAGACACAGACCTAAAGGGGGAAAAAAAAGCACCCAAAAAATACAGAAACTGAAAAATAGCATGCTTTGATCTGTATTCAGACTCCATCAGTTCTTTCTCTGGAGGTGGATATCATTTTTCATCAGTCCTTTGTCCTTTAGAATTGTCTGTTGCTGAGAATAGCTAAGTCACTCACAATTGACCATCGTCCAGTATTGCTGTTACCATGCACAATGTTCTTACTTTGCATCAGTTCATATCAGTCTTTTCAGGTTTTTCTAAAATCATTTCTTAGTATTCATTACCATCATATCCCAGAACTTGGTCAGCCATTACACAATTGATGGGTATCCCTTCAATTTCCAATTCTTTGCCACCACAAAAAGAGCTGCTATAAATATTTTTATATAAATAGGTCCTTTACCCTTTTTAAAAAATCTTTCTGAGGTGATTCATAAAACAAATATAAAATCTTCTTTATCTTTATCAGTTTATTTAGGAAAACACTGTAGTCAATCAGCAATTCGGTATATATTGGTCATCTGTATATAAGGTGTAGCGGATTGCTGAGTAAAGTATTTTGTGAACCTTTTAAAGTGTTATATATAAGTTGCTATTATTATTATTATTGTTATTGTTATTATTGGAGCAGCTAGGTGGCACAATGGATGGAGTGCTGAGCTTCGAGTCAGGAAGATTCATCTTTCTGAGTTCAAATCCGGCCTCTGTGTGACCCTGGCAAAGTCATTTTAACCCTGTTTGCCTCAGTTTCCTCATCTGAAAAATGAGCTGGAGAAGGAAATGGCAAACCACTCCAGTATCTTTGCCAACAAGACTCCAACTGGAGTCATGAAGAGTTGGACACGACTGAACAATAACAGTAACGGTAGTCGTTGTTGTTGTCATTACTGCTGTATAGTAGGTACTGTGTTAAGAACTGTGGAGGACATGATAGAAATATAAATAGCCCTTTCCCTCAGAGTTTAGAATTCAGTGAACACATATGAGTAATACAGTGCTCCAGTATTTTAAAGGAATACTAGAAGAAGAAAGGAATACATTGTTGTTTTTTTTTTTTTACAGATGGGAAATGACTTGCCTAAAGTCACACAAGTATTTAATAGCTGAGCAAAGGCTAGTTGCAGCTTTCTTGACTCTAATGTCTTTCCCCTATACTACAATGAGTGATCATTCCTGGCTGAGGTGATCCGGGGGGGCTTTCACAGAGGAGGGGGTACTTGAGCTGGACTGTGGAGTGTGGGTTGGATTTTAATAGAGATGAAGGGTTAGGAACATACCACACAGTGGGACCAGTTTCAGTACAGAGGTGTGCAGGTAGGTGACAGACACTATGGGATGAAGATAGTTTACTCTTGTGTAGTGCTTTAAGGTTTGAAAAGCATATTACATTCATTATCTCACTTGATCCTAACAATAAGCCTATGAGATAGGTGTTGTTTTATTGAGGAGGAAATTGAGGCTTAGAAAGGTCAAGCAACTTGCCCATGTTTCACACAGCTAGTATCTTAGGCAAGATTTGAACCGAGGTTTTCCTGTCTCTCAGGTGGGAGAAAGAGTGTTTGATTTAGTTTCACAAGACCTGAGTTTGAATCTTGGTTCACTTATTTACAACTTCTCTGAGAGGGGCAAATAATTTCATCTATCTGAGCTTCAGTTTCTTCATCCGCAAAATGAGGAAGAGCTGTTCCCCAGTAGTTCAATGGTAAAAGAATATGAACGAATAGTTTTCAAACAAAGAATTACAAACTGTCAATGACTATATGAAAAACTGCTCCAAATCACTATTAATAGAACTGCAAATTAAAACAACTCTGAGATTTTACCTTATGCCTTGCAAATTGACCAAGTTGGCAAAAAATGGGAACAGTATATGTTGGTGGAACTGTGAGTTTTTCCAACCATTCTCAGAAACAGTTTGGGATTATTTGCAAAAAGCGACTGCTATTTATGCCATTTGGCCCAGCAATATACTACTTGGGATAAACAAACACACACACACACACAAATACATATACACATATATGTGTATGTATATACATATACACGTATTCCTAGTAGCACAGTTCATGGTAGTAGAGAACTGAAAACAAAGTGCCCAGCGGTTAGTTGAATGGTTGAAAAAATTGTGGCATAAGAATGTATTGCAATATTTCTGTGTATCAGAAAATAATGAATATGAGGAATCCAGAGAAACAGATATATATGAACTGATACAGAGTGAAAAGAGTAGAATCAGAAGAACAATATACATAACTATAACCATGCAGGTGAAAGATCCCTAAAAGGAAGCCAAACTCTGAGTAACTGAAATATCAGTAGTGGTCCTGGTTAAAATAATGAAACATATATTCTTCCTTTCAGCGGAGAAGTAAAGGGCTAGAAAGGTAGCATTGCATTATCAGAAACAGACCCTAATTTCTTTGTCTTTGGTACAAAAGAGGGTTCATTTCTGGTGCTGGGCGAGAGTGTAGGCTATGGCATCCCAAAGGTGAAATATATTCAGAAATAACAGTTGCATAAAAACCAAAGACATAAATAGGACTTTTTTTTTTAAACTTAAGGTATTGGACTAGGTGATTTCTAAGGTCCTGCACTGAATTTTATGACCCTGTGAAAGTTTGAATTATTTAAGGACCATTTTGGTTCAGTGAGATTAGTGATAAAGATGCTTGAGGGGTCCTGAATGTATGGTTGAGGAGTTTGAATTTTCTCATCAAAGCACTGAAGATTTTTGAAGAGGAGTATAAAATGGTTTAGGTAAGTCATGGTATTCTGAGTGGAGCAGAGGACTGGGAATGAGGAACTCTAGGTCTTGGCCTGACTTTTCTGCTAACTTATAACCATGGACAAATAATTGTCACTGTCCTTCACTGTCATTAGCTTTAAAATGGGGAGAGGAATAATTTTTTCTTTTTCTTTTTTTAATAATATTTTATTTTTCCCCAATTACATGTAAAGACAACTTTTTAACATTCATTTTAAAACATTTTTGAGTTCTAGGTTTTCTCCCTTTCTCTCTCAAGTCCCCCTTTCTAAGATAGTAAGCAATTTGATATAGGTTATACCTGTTCAATCATGCAAAACGTGTTACCACATTAGTCATGTTGAGAAAGAAGAAACAGACCAAAAGAAAAAAAAAACATGAAAAAATTAAGTGAAAAATAGTATATTTTGATCTGCATTCAGCCTCCATCAGTTCTTTTTCTGGAGCTGGATTGCATTTTTTACCACGAGTCCTTTGGAATTGTTTTGGATCATTGTATTGCTGAGAATAGCTAAGTCATCTACAGTTGATAATCATACGGTGTTACTGTGGACAATGTTCTCCTGGTTATGCTCATTTCACTTTGCGTCAGTTTGTGTAAACCTTTGCAGGTTTTTCTGAAATTAGCCTGCTCGTCATTTCTTTTAGCACAGTAGTATTTCATTATAATCATATACCACAACTTGGTTTCAGCCATTCCCCAATTGATGGGCATCTGGATGGTAATAATTAGGCTCTTCCAGGACTGATGTGATACTCTGTGTTTTCCATAATTTAATGTTTCTTTAATTCAAGAGGTGTTTAAAAAGTTTTATCCAACAATAGAAGGCAAGATGGATTGAGCCAGAAGAAATGAGAGTCAGAAAAAAAATCCATTTGGAGATTCTTACAGTGATATAGACAGAAGACATTAAAGGCCCCAACCAGTGTGATAGTAGTGAGAATGAACAGGAGCAGAGGTGGCGAAGGAAAAATTCCCAGGACGTGGTGACTGATTGGTTTTGGAAATTCACTGGAAAGGAGTTAAAAATTGCTCTAAAGTTTGGAGCTTGGCTTAGTAAATGATGGTACCTACAGGATTAGAAAAGGCAGGAGAAGAAACAGCTGGTTTGTAAGTGAAAGATAACATACACAAATTTAAGCATTCATTATCATCATTACTGGCTAAAGTCATTTTTGATATGGGTTTTTATAAGTGGCATATTTCTTCTGATAGCAGACAGTAAGGTCATTACAAAGTTTTGATTCTGCAAACTAAATCAAGCTAATTTTCACTGCAAGCTTTCAGGACCATTATTAGAATGCCGGCACACAATTCTTATATAGAAACTTTAATTCCAGTGGTCCCTGACTTTTTTACAATCTTTGTTTTCCAAGTTATTTATTGTTATCTTCAGAAGTTGCCAGGCTGCCAAGTTTATCAAGTTTGATTGCAGTGAATGACATCTTATCTCTGTTGTTGGCAATCCTGATTGCTTCTTAAAATAATTTGTGGATGTTTTGCTTTTAAAGTAGCGAATAAAAATGCTGTATAGGAGAATGTCAGGTAGATTGTTGCATCATGATGAAACAATGTCTCCCAAGTATTTTTTTTTGAGAGAGTAGATAATCATTTTGTCAGGTAACATTTCTTAAAACAAATCTTACTGGGAAGAAACATAATGTTGATATTTTTTCATTATGATCAGTCATTAGGGGCCCACAGTTTACTAGATGCTAATATCTCATTTTCTCCATCCATCAGAAATTTTGCCAAGCACTTTTGAGCAGACCTGAAAAATTTATGCATAATTTGCCATTTCTCAAGCTGTGGGTACCCCTGGAAGCAGAGTAGATTAGCATGGCACAGCCACTTCGTCCTCCACTCATTCAGCAAACATTAATCACCTGTTGTGTGTTGTGCTAGGGGGTGGGGATACAAAGGTGAAACATGACCCTCAAGCCCAAATCTTGAACTGGGCAAGGATGTGAGGTGCAAAAGAAGATTAGTCAATGCCTTCCCGAAACAGAAGCAAAGTATCTGGTCATTTGTGTGCCTGTGATTTCAATCATATAAGAAAAACTCTTGGGATATATTTTAAGCCATGATCATAGTTTGTTGGTTTTAACTTTTAAAAAATTGTTTTTATTGTAAACAAGAGTTCAAGGAGAAGATTCTGGGAAGATGGCAGAATAAGACAGGAAATGCCAGGCTCTCCAAATTTCTCCCACAAACAAGATAAGATATTGCCCAAAAGTGACCTTTAAGTGGCAGAAATAATTAAAAGTTTGAGTAAAGCTTTTGGCCTCCTAAGATAATTTGAGAGGACCTTAGGAAAGAACCAACCTCCTTTGGCAGAGATTTGCCTAGATTGAAGTGCACGCCTCTAGTTGACTTTGCTGAATCAACAAACAGCTAGGTCTGGAGGTAGCCAGAGCTTCCAGAGCTTTCACCCTAAGGACAATGTAGGGGGTTGGATAGCTGAGTTGGGGAAGACTGAAGAACCTCCACTGTCACAGGATGCCAGGCCCAGTTGTGCTGACCAGCAGTCCTGAGTTGTGGGTGAGGAGAAATGAGCACATGACTGGTGAGCCCAGTAGCAGAGGAGCAGGGACCCTGCTGGCTGTGGGTACTTGCAGGAAAGCAGAGTCCGTGGTTTCTGTTCTAGGGCAGAGGGGAAAGTGGAAGTTGGCAGCTGTGGGAGGGCCCTCAGGGAGCAACAGCATTTGAGGTGAATGGCTGGGGGCCCTTGCTGTGGCTCAAGGACAGAAAGGAGTTGGGCCTCCAGATGGTAGATAAAACAGTATGAAAAACTGGAAGCCTGAGGTAAGTGAAGGAAAAAGAACCCTACCATAGATAGCTACTTTGGATATAGAGAAAATCTGAGTTCATATTCAGAAGAAGATAGTGAAGGTAAAAAAGTCACTCCTGCTTCAAAGAAAAATGTCGAATGGTTACAAGTCCCAAAAGAGTTCTTGGAAGAGTTTAAAAAGGACTTTAAAAATCAAATGAGAGGTTGAGGAAAAATTAGGAAAAAAAATAAGATCAATTCAAGAAAATCAAGAAAATTATGAAAAGAAAGTCAGCCAATTGGAAAAAGAGATCCAAAAACTTGTAGGAAGAAAATAACTCCTTAAAAACTAGAATTGGGCAAGGGGAAGCTAATGATGGTATAAGATAAAGAGTGAAAAATAGAAAAGAATGTGAAACATCTGAGTAGAAAAACAATTGATCTAGAGAACAGATTGAGGAGAAATAACATAACAATTATTGGACTACCTGAAAGTTAAATTTTAAAAAATAGCCTAGATACAGTATTACAAGATACCATTAAGGAAAATTGCTCTGAAGTTCTAGAGCAAGAGGATAAAATAGAAATAGAAAAAAATCTATTGATCACCACCTGAAAGAGATCCCAACATGAAAACTCACAGGAACATCGTAGTCAAGTTTTGAAGCTCCCAGGTTAAGGAGAAAATATTTCAAGAAACAAGAAAAGCACAATTTAAATACTGTGGAGCTATGGTCAGGATAACACCAGATCTAGAAGCTTCTATATTAAGAGAGTGAAGGGCTTGGAACATTATATTTCAGAGAACAAAGGAGATGAGGTCGCAACCAAGAATAACTTACTCAGCAAAGCTGAGTATAATCCTGAATGAAAAAAAAAACATGGACATTTAACAGATTGAAAGACTTTGAGGTATTTGTGACAAAAAGACCAGAACTCAATGGAAAATTTGACATGTAAGATCCAGGAGAAACATAAGGTAAACATTAAAGACTGATTATAAAGGACTCAATAAGGTCACACTGTTCACTTTTTATGTGGGAAAAGGTTATCTGTACTCTTAAGAATGTTATTGTTACTTGGGGTTGTTTGAAAGAGTATATACTTAGAAGACTTGGGGTTGAGGATGATGGGATGATTCTAAAAAATAAAATTGGGTAAGGAGAGGTTATATCATACATGAATGGAGGAATTGGTACAGTGGAAGCAAGGGGCAGAGATGGAGGGCTGGTAGTGCTGGAACCTTATTCTCATTGGAACTGGATTAAAGAGGGAATAGCATACATCTGGAAGGGTATAAAAGTCTTCTAAATTCGTGAAGAAATGGGAGGGTATGGGGTCTGGATAAGGGAGCACCTTTTAGAAGCAGGAGGAGGGGGGACAGATAAAGGAGGGATTCTTAGAGAGTTGGGTAGACTAAGGAATAGGAGAGTAAGGGAGGAATTCTTTAAAATGGTGTGGATTAGAGAGGTAGTGGTTAGAAATCTTACCTGTGAGGAGGGATAAGGTAAAAAGGGTGAGAAGAATAATAGGAAAAAATAGGATGAAGGGAAATACACAACTAATAATTGTAACTTTAGATGTGAATAGGATGAATTCACCCATAAAACGGAAATGGATAGCCAAATGGATTAAAAAATCAGAATCTAACATATTGTTTACAAGAAACATATTTAAAAATGGGAAATACCAGCAATACAATGATCCAGGACAATCACAAAGGACTTATGATGAAAAATGCTATCCATCTCTAAGGAAAGAACTGATGGGGTCTGAATGCAGATTGAAGCCTACTTTTTCTGTACTTCATTTTTTTTTTAAGGTCTATGTTTTCTTTCACAACAGAACTAACATGGACATATGTTTTGCATGTCTGCACATATATAACCTCTATCAAATCACTTGCCTTCTCAATGAGAGGAGTCGGGGAGGAAGGGAGAGAATTTGGAACCCAATATTTTTAAAAAGTGCTAATACTGTTTTTATGTGTAATATGGGGGAAAATAAAATATTAAATCATTAAAAAAATTGCAACTTAGGAGAAATATTAGGGATGGATTCATGGTTTTGAGAGTATGTTCATAGAGATAATAACTGAACCAATGGAAAGTCATAAGATTTCCGAGAGAGTGCAGAGAAATAAGAGGACCCAGACAGTCTTGGACACAAACCTAGGATAAGGAGCCAGGACATTTGTGATGTTCCAGAAAAGCAGATTCAGAAGAATAGTTAGACAGGAAAGAAGAGAAATGGGAGAGAGCAGTGTCATGAAAGCTCAAAGAGCAGAGAATATCTAGGAGTGGTCAGTATTGTCAAAAGCTATATCAGACAATGATCCAAGACAGTTCCAGAGGACTTATGTTGAAAAATGCTGTCCACCTCCAGAGAAAGAACTGATGAAGTCTGAATGCAGATTGAAGCACTATTTTTCACTTTCTGGGTGTGTGTGTGTGTGTGTGTGTGTGTGTGTGTGTGTGTGTGTTTTCCCTTTGAGTTTGTGTCTTTCACAACATAACTAATGTGGTAATATGTTTTGCATGATTGAACATGTATAAACTATATCAAATTGCTTACTAAATTAGGGAGAGGGGTGGTAAGGGAGGGAGAGAGAAAATTTGGAACTCAAAATTTAAAGAAAAGAATGTTAAAAGTTGTCTTTACATGTAACTGGGAAATTATATTTTAAAAAATAAAGTACAATTTATTATGCTTCAGCTGAGGTAAAAAAAAAATAGGTAGTAGTCATGACCTCAGACAAAGTTAAACCTAAAATCATTTTAATTAAGAGATAAACAGGGAAACTACATTATGATAAAAGGTACCACAGAAAATGAAGCAATATCAATACTAAACCTATATGCAGGAAATGCTGTAACATAACAAATTTTTAAAGGAAAAATGAAATGAATTAGAGGTGGAAATAGATAGTAATACTGTAATAGTGGAGGATTTAAACCTTCCCTTCTCAGAATTAGATAAATCTAACCAAAAAATAAAGTTGAATAGAATCTTATATAAGCTAGATATGACAGATACCTGGAGAGAATTGAATGGGAATAAAAAGGAACACTCCTTTTCTTCGTGATACATGGTACCTTTACAAAAATTGACTATGTATGAGGGCATAAAAACTTTATAGTTAAATGCAGGAAAGCAGAAATATTAAATGTATCCTTTTCAAATCACAATGCAGTAAAAATTGTATTCAATAAGGGACCATGGAAACACAGATTAAAAACTAACTGAAGACTAAAAACCTGATCTTAAAGAATGAGAACAAATCATAGGAACAGTTTCATTAAAGAGAATGACAGTAATGGGATAATATATTAAAAACTGTGGGATGCAGCAAAAGCAGTGATCAGAAGAAAATTTAGGGGCAGCTAGGTGGTGCAGTGGATAGAGCATCGGCCCTGAAGTCAAGAGGACCCGAGTTCAGATCCGGCCTCAGACACATAATACTTACTAACTGTGTGACCCTGGGCAAGCCACTTAACCCCATTGCCTGGAAAAAAAAGAAGAAGAAAATTTATCTCTGACTTTTATAAATAAAATAGAGAAAGAACAGACCAGTGAATTGGATTTTTAAAAAAAACTAGAAAAAGAACAAATTAAAAATTATATGTTGTGACCAAGTGGGATTTGTACTAGGAATGCAGGGATGGTTTAACATAAGGAAAACTGTTAACATAATTGATTATATCAATAGCAAAAGTAACAAAAATCATATGATTATATCGATAGATGCAGAAAAAGCTTTTGATAAACTGCAACACTTATTTCCATTAAAACTACTTGGGATTCTTCCTCAAAATGATAGGAAGCATCTACCTAAAATCATCTGCAAGCATTATTTGTAATGGAGATAAGCTAGAAAGCTTTCCAGTAAGATCAGGAGTGAAAAGAGGATGCCCACTGTCACCAATATTATTCAGTATTGTATTGGAAGTCTTAGCAGTAGCAATAAGAAAAGAAAACAAAATTGAAGGAATCTCAATGGGCATTGAGGTAATAAAACTCTTTTTTGCAGATGATATGATGATGTACTTGGAAACTCTTAAAGACTCAAGTAAAAAGTTAGTGGAAACAATATTTTTTAGCAAAGTAGCAGGATATAAAAGAAACCCACATAAATTATCAGCATTTTGATGTATCACCAACAAAACCCTGCAAGAAGAGATAGTAAGAGACACTCCATTTAAAATAATTGTAGACAGTGTAAAATACCTACCAAAACAAACCCAAGAACTACATGAACATAATTATAAAACAGATTTTATACAAATAAAGTCAGATTTAAATAATTTGAGAAATGCTATTCATGGGTAGGCAGAGTCAGTATAATAAAAATGACAATTTTACCTATTTATTCAATTAAATTACCAAAAAAGTATTTTACTGTGCTAGAAAAAAATCATAACAAAACTCACTTGGAAGAACAAAAGGTCAGGAATATCAAAGGAATTAATGAAAAAAATGTAAAGGAAGACGGTTTAGCATTACCAACTATGGTGTAGGGCAGTAATTATCAAAACTATCTGGTTATTGGCTAAGAAATAGAAGTGGATCAGTGTAGACATGCAATATACAGTAGCAAATGACTATAGTAACCTTGTGTTTGGCAAATGTAAAGATTTAAGTTTTTAGGATAAGAATTCATTATCTGGCAAAAATTGTTGGGAAAACTAGAAAGCAGTCTGATAGAAATTGGGCATAGAACAATATCTTAAACCATTTACCAAGATAAGGTAAAAATGGATTCATAGATGTAAAGGGAGATGTAAAGAAATTAGAAGAACATGGAACATAATGCGTATCAGACCTATGCATAGGAGAAAATTTATCAATAAACGAGATAAGAGAGCTTTGTAAGATGTAAAATGGATAAATTCGATTACATTAAATGAAAAGATTTTATACAAGTAAAACCAATGTAGGCAAGATTAGAAGGAAAGCAAAAAGAAGACAGAAGGAGAAAATCTTTATAGACAGTTTCTCAGATAAAGGTCTCGTATAATATCAAATATGTAAAGAACTTTGTCACATTTTTAAAAAATGTAAGTCATTCCTAAATTGATAAATGGTCAAAGGATATGAACAGGCAGTTTTTCAGTGAAGAAAATCAAAAGTATATATAGTCATATGAAAAAATGCTCTAAATCACTGTTGATGAAAAAAATACAAATTAAAACACTTTGAGATCCGATTTTATACCTGTCAGATTGACTGAAATGATAGAAGGGGAAAGTTGAAATGTTGGAGGGGATGTGGAAAAATTGGGACACTGATTCATTGTTGATGGAACTGTGAAATGATTCAACCGTTTTGGAGGGCAATCTGGAATTATGCCCAGTTATAAACTGTGTATACCCTTTGACCTATCAACTTCATTATTACATCAAGGTGATTGGGGATAAAGGAAAAGAGTTCATATGTTCTAAAATATTTATAGCAGGTCTCTTTGTGGAAATCGTGGGGATGCTTGTCAATTGAGGAATGGCTAAACAAGTTGTGGTATATGATTGTGACAGACTATTACTGTGCTATAAGAAATGATGAGCTGGTTGATTTTAGAAAAACATGGAAGACTTTCATGAAATAACGAAGTGAAATGAGCAAAACCAAGAGAACACTGTACATGGTAACAGCAATACTGTTCTAAGAATACTTTTGGATGACTAAGTCATTTTGAGTATTACTCAAAAATCATTTTGGTGTTATTCAAATCAGGTATAAAGAACCTATGAAGGAAGATGCTATCCATATCCAGAGAAAGAACTGATAAGTAGAAATATTTATACTATGGTTTTATATACATACATACATACGTACATATATACATACATACATACGTCTATCCATACATACATACACATATTAGTGTTTAGGGGTAGCCTTCTCTGCGGTGGGGTGGGGAGGGAGGGAGGAAAAAAATAAAAAGTGCACAGAAGAGAACAAAAGAAAATTTAGAAGGAAGCACAGAAAAAGCAGGGTAAATGATGTGTAGTATTTATTCCATAATTTTTTTAAAAAAAGTAAATAGTGTGAAATGGAAATTCATGGTTTTATATTGAATACTCTTTTTATGTTGCACTGTATACTTGGAAATGTTATTTTTTCTTTTTTGTATTTACATTCAAAATGAATAAAAATTTAAAAAAGAATTCAGGTAGGTTTTGGGGTGGGGGAAATGGCTGTGATTAAAAGTTAAAGGCATGTATAAAACTTAAGTACCAATACATATGTACTTATGTGCATGTAAATTATATTTGCAGCATGTGCCTATAGATACAATGCATTGGTCAGTCATTTCAGTCATGTCTGACTGTTCATGACCCCATTTGGGATTTTCTTGGCAAAGGTACTGGAGTGGTTTCTCATTTCCTTCTCCAGCTCATTTTATAGGAGTTCAAGGTTAAGTGACTTGCCCAAAATCATATGGCTAGGAAGTATCTGATGCCAGATTTGAACTTAGGAAAATGAAACTTCCTGATTCCAGACCTAGCACTCTATCTACTGTACCACTTAGCTACCCGCATATATGTATATTGTATGTGTGTGTGTGTGTATGTGTGTATGTGTAACAGGGAGAAAAGGTATTGGGTTAAACAGGTTAATAATTGTGTTCTCACAGATATAATTAATTGCAAAACTCAATTTATTTGAATCATAACATGCTTCTTAATCAGTTATAATTTTTTATTGGAACTGATCCAACTTTTACTTTGGTATTTTGGTGTATCAGTGATTTCATTGGTGTTGCTGTACCCTTCATCATTTAAGACCACAGTTTCTCCCGTTTCTTACTTTGTAATTTTTGTGCATACTTTTGACCACCACAACCTATGAACCAGTTTAACATGGTGTATTTCTGAATTGTCACTGCTTCATTCTTAGTTTTTCACAAGGCATTTTAGTCTCTTATGTCTGCTCAAGGATATTCACCTCTACTAAATTTTTTTTTTCTGAAGCCAGCCTTCAGTTTAGCACAGGAACATTGTCTTCTTTCCTGTGATGCTTTGTAATATCACATAGTGACATTTTATGGCTTCTGGTGAATTTTAGATTTTTCTGGAAGTTGGTTGAGTTGCTTAAGGTTCTGTCCATTGTCATTTGTTATATGATTGCAAATATGTACAAATATATGTATACTGTCATATACAGAGGGGTCTTGGGAATGCACTTACTTTGAGTGACTGTGGGTTTTATTGTGCCATGTTAAACCTTGAAAGTAGTCAGGACCTATTTGGAATTGACTTCTAGGATAGCAGTCCTTTTCATTCATGTCCATTCTCACCACCATTTTATCAAAGATTATATGTGTATGTATGTATACATATATATAATGCACTTTTTGTACTTTTCTAGGTTTAGGGTAGACAGGAAGGAGCAGCAGTAGTCTTAGCCCTTAGATATACAGACCTAGTAGCCTATCATCCTGGGAAATTTGCTCAGCCTGCTTGTGGAGAATTTCCAACTGTGCTTCTTAAATATTGTACTTAGCATTTTTTATTTTAGAAAAGTGAAGAGAATAAAAGAAAATATTATCTTTTCCGTTAGCTGTGGAGTTTTTAAGACAGTGATTTAGAGCTCTTAAATTGATTCACCACTGAATAACATTTCTTATTTATCCCCAAGGCAACTGGAAGGCTTAGGAAATAGAGTGTTGGACTTGAGTCAGGAAGACTTGAGTTCCAACACTTAATAGCTGTGTGACTCTGGAAAGATCACTTAATCTCTCTCAGCCTCAGTTTCTTCATCTGTAAAATGGAGAAGAAAATAATAGCACCTACCTCACAGAGTTATTAGGATAAAATGATACAATATTTGTAAAGTACTTTGTAAACCTCAAAGTGCTGAACAAGTGTTGGCCATTATTATGACTATTATTGTATGCTGGCCTATTGCAATTTGGTTGCTGAAAGATCTCTTCCTGACCAATAATAATTGTCTTTGATTTTTGTTTTTGGACAGTGTTATTTGCTCATCTACTGCACTGGCTGGAGGAATGTAAAATCTTTCTTGACTTTTGGCTTAATTTGTCTGTGCAACATGTATCTATATGAACTCCGCAACCTCTGGCAGCTTTTCTTTCATGTGACTGTGGGAGTGTTTGTGACACTACAGATCTGGCTGAGGCAGCCCCAAGGCAAGTCCCCCGATTATAACGTCTGAAACAAGCCTGACTACATTTGCCTGCAACAGCTGCCTAGAGTGTCAAGAGAGCCTCCTGCCTGTCAACAGGGAAGATTTCCACCAGACACGAGGAGCGTCATTTTCCCTCCTTTCTCCACCTTTCTTTCTGTTGTTTGAAAACAACATTATCTGCCTCTGAGTATACCTGCCATGGAATTCTTCCAAAAGTCTCTGAAAACATTACTGACTGAGGGATCATCATCACAAAGAAGACAGGCCCCTTTTTGCTCTGCTGAGTTTGTGGATGGACAGAGTAAATTTGGAAGATAACTAGTAGCAAGCAGCACATAAGCCTTTCTGAAAAATCCAGTGAAAACGTGAACATAGTACTAGTTCTCTAAACCAAGTATGAACTAGTGCCAACTTTGGTCTTTGCCTTTGTGAGGCAGTAGTGTAGATTAAATAAAAAGATGCTATGGCATACTGGCAAACTTATATTTGAAATGAAAAAGTAGTTACTAAATGTCAGAGTGTTGGATTATACATTAACAGGAACGTGCATTTGTGTGTCTAAATGTGATTTTTTTATTGGTTCTTTTAAAGTTCTAACTTGAATCCTTAATCCTAGAAACCACATAATTCTGAAGATAATCCTGGCAGTCTCACCTAGGCGAGAGGTTTAGAAATATTTGAGGAGACAGTAATGTTTATAAGCTGCTTTTGTGTAATTTTGAAAGTGACCATTATTACTGAATTTTATTAGAGTTTACCATAAGGCAGAAAGTTACCCTATGTCTCTAGAACTGTAATTACCTTTCAGTGCTACTGTCTAAGTCCTGAGTAGCCTTCCTGATGAAATTGTAAAAGATGTCCAAATGCTTTGAAATTCTGTATTATTAATCCAGGCATAAACAAAAGCTCCCTACATTTGTAAAATCCATGAGATAATCAGTCCTGCTTTTGGCAGCCGTATTCATGAATGTCTCATTTTAAAAGAATGAAACTAACATTTTCAAGCAGAAAATGTGAAGGTTGCTAGCAGCCTGAGAAAGCGGGAGGTTATTGGAGTGGGAATCAGGAGATTTCATGCTCAAATCCTGCCTCTGCTACTCACTGACCTTTGGCAAGTCCCTGCCTCTTTAGGCTTAATTATTCATTTGTAAAGTGCGGGTAGGCTGGAGGAGAGAATTTCCAAAGTTTCTTTCATTTTTAACATTTTATTCTTTCATGAAATTCGATATGTTGAAAAATCATGGATTTGATGCTGCTAGTTAAAATATACATTTGCAAGTAAAATGAGATGTCAGAACGAGGCTGAGGAAAGATCAGGACACTTAGGGAAATTCATCATTGTGTGGTTTTGATTACCATGTCCTTCTGTATAGGTTGGTGTACTTTTATAGGTACTTACCTAAGAATTTTTATTATATGCATATAATATACATTACAGTATAAACCTTAATAAACCAGAACTTTTTTTGCTGCAGTCAACTTCTAAGTGAAAGAAGCAAATGACAAGAAAAAACTGTTATCAGGGATTTATTTGAAAAAGCAGTACAGAATATGTGCTAGGGTCAGTACACGTTCATCGTCTTCTTTTTTAACTGCAAGATTGTGCAAGAAGAATTGACATTCAGGATCATGACCCTGAGGCACTACAAGGTCATAAATCATCAAAGAAACAGGAGATGATATTTACTGTACTGTACTTACTTAACAAGAAATGTGTGGACTAATAAGGTTTTGTAAAGATTTTCAACAAGAATTGAAACAGATTTTTTTTTTTTTTGCTTTTTGATGAGGCAGTCAGGGTTAAGTAACTTGTCCAGGATCACACAGCTAGTAAGTGTCAAGTGTCTAAGGCTGGATTTGAACTCTGGTCCTCCTGACTCCAAGGCTGGAGCTCTATCCATTATGCCACCTAGCTGCCTGGAAACAGAAAGTTTTTTTAAAATTCTGTTTATGTCAGAAAGATTTTATTCCCTCTTTCATCCATCAGTATCCACATTCACTATGTATACATCAGTATTCTTGCTTCTGCCAAATTGGGGATGGCTTGTTGTCTAGGATTCTATGACTCTTTGGAGGAAAATAGATTTTTGCCAAGGAGACAGGGAAATCTTGGATTCTTGAGGACATATCTTGAATATTTGTAATAATTATCCTTTAATACTACTTTTTTCTTTTAAGAACAATTTCTATTATATCATCTTCATGCTACCAGGTGTGTTATGGAAGATAGTTATTATTTGTCCAACTTGTATAGAAGAGGAAACTGAGGTACAAAAAATTTGTATGACTTACGGGAAGGTCCTCATAACTAAGCCAGTATTAGCATTCATGTCTCATGGCTTCAGGTTCAGGATTCTTTCCGCCACAGTGGGAATCATGAATGTTGTATTCTCAGAATACAACTTTTCTTGGTAAAAACTAGAGAATTTAGACCATTTGATAGCAATTAATCCATACTTCCTTCCACCAAGTATTAGTATATTTTTCCCTAATTTAGGGTGTCTTGAGGGCCTGTTTTATTGTCCAAGATTATTTGTGCTGTCATGGCACAAATAATATTCCTTTTTTCCCACAAGTCTGACAATAATGTAACTTATTTGCTCACTGGAACTGTTCCTTGTTTGCTCTGGTGTGTCAGCACTCAGAAGTTTTCATTTCTGGGCTTGCACATGTATGTAGTAAGTTCCATCCTCTTGACTAGGGCTCCTCTTTCTGTGCTAGAAAAGTATATCAAAAATTGAAGATCTGCTTCCTATGAATACTGTTGCCTTGAGACCCAGAATATTTTCCTTCAATTTTGAATTTTTACTGTGTAATAAAGTGAATGTACCATCTCCATGTTAATGCAGAATAGGAGTGTTTATCACAGTTTTTAAATATGTGAAATGTTATCTTCAATTAATTCCAGAATTGAAGGTCTTAGCTCAGTTACATTAACTCCCCTAGAAGAGTGTATCAGATTGAGAGCCCCATTTCTTTTATGTTGCCTCTGAAACTCCATTAAGCCTGTAACTTGTCAAGGCTACATAGAGGCCAGAATACTTTTCATTTTACCCTTTACTTGCAGGACACAAGGCACCATTTCTAGTATTAGGTAACTCATGCCAAAATGGTCTAGGGAAGCAATTTTATCTATCCTGTCTTCCATACGCGTTAGTAACATCTCTGATGACCTGTCCTGGGCTGTAGGAATTACTGAGTATATATATATAACCAAACTGTCTCTTCCTTGTTCTTTTTGACTATTTAAAATTTGGTTCTGTTGCCCTAGAAGTAAAGTTTTGTGTTCTGTGAAAGAGGACTGAAATTATTGTAGAAACTGTTTCCACTCTATACAAATCAAACTAGACATATAGCCCCACTCTAGAGACAAGCCTTTTGAGAAAATTCTCTAAAAAATTTGTTATTTTTGATTATGCTGATGCTTTTTTTAATGGTCTTTAAGAAAATGTAATCTTCCTGTTTCCTAGTACAGTAAGCACATCATCACCACATCAAAGATGAAGTTTAAATTTATTTTAGCATGCTGGCCTAAAAGTTGAAATAAATCTCCTGATCATAAAAGTCTTGTGAATAAGTATCAGTTGAGAATTTAGCTCTTGTAATAGAATTTTACAAAGTTGAGGATAGTAATTTTCTGGGATGGTGAATTGAATGGGAGATTGTAGCTCTTGTAGAGTATTGAGTTTCTAAAGAGAAGTCATATCATGTGAGGAATTGGGCATGTTTAATCTGGAGAAGAGAATGGTTAAGTAAGAACATGATAGCTGTCTTTCAGGTATTTAAAGGACTGCCTTGTGAAATGGGTTAAACTTTTGTGTTGCTCCAGAAGAGAGAACGTAGGGCCAGAAACCTGGTTAGATAAGACAGGAAGGTGTATCTCACCTTGATAATAAGGAAGAAAAATTTTCCAACAGAGCTGTGCAATGACATATCTTGGAAAGTCCTATGAGGTAGGGAATCCTCTGCCCCTCAGTTTACGAAAGCAGAGACTAAATGATCACTTGTCAGGATTATTATGGAGGGGATTGTTGCCTTTGGTAGGGGCTTTGCCTAGTTGACCTCTGAGGCCCCCCTCCAACAATCTTAAAATTTTAGTCTGCTACTTCAAGATTTATTACTTTTGTTCTTTTCCAGGTTCTATTCTTTTTTCACAATAATAAATTTTTATTTTTCAACCTTTAAAAGTTCTCAGACAGATTCTTGAACTGGTGGTTCATGGCCATCAGCCCTTTTTCTACTTTTGCACCTGTTTCATCTCCTGAAGGTTTTCCGGAGCCACCACTTTCACCATGCAGCTCCATTAGCTTTTTCAATTCAAATTTGGGAGTCTCGAGCATCTTGACTTTTCAGACAAATACATCATGGAGAGGGTAAATGGACTGGCAAGGCTTTTCTATGTCTTTTCCAGTGATGTCTTGGAATTAGTTTATTGACAACTTCTTTCAAGTCATTTGCACCTCTCGGGTCATGATTTCCATCATTTTCTTATGAATTTGACAGACCTATTGGTGCTGGGCATAAGAGGTCTTACGAATCTGGTTGTTGCACTTTTTGATAAAACCAACACAAAAGAGGCAGAGCAGGTAGCCGTCGGTAGTTGTGACATCAACCAGGTTCTGTTTTTAACAGGCGAAAACATGAGTAGACTTGTGATACAGTATGACTAAAAGTAAAATGGTTGGTTGCCTCGTTTTGTTTTTCTTATTAACTGAATAGAATTGGAAACTGGTACCCAGTATATAGTCACACTACTCTAAATTGGCAGTACTGCCATGTCATAAATGGTCTGCTCTGAAATAGGTGTAGTATTAACACTCAAGGAAGGTTAGGAGTTAGCTGTTAAGGAGCTCATCTAGTTCAATAATCTAGCATTGTCAGTAGTTTTTAGAGTTAGTTTGGTAGCAAAAATATTTGGGGAATGTCATTTCCCATGATGAGATTTACTCTTTAATAAAGCATTCCCTTCCATGGTTGTCATTAATTTTACCTACATTTCAGTCATTTTCCCCTTGCCACATTTATCTCTTATCTTCATGTCCTCCTCACCACACACAAAAAAAATCACTCAGAAGATGAATCAAGGCATTGTACCACATACTTTGAACCTCCTTAGCTCCCCAAAAGAAAATTTATTTATACTGAATAAGCATGTAGAAGAAACTACAGCCATTATTATGTTGCAGTGGATATTATACAAGTTAATTTCCATTTCACTGGAAGTCTTTAAGCAGAGTGGAATAAACCACCTATTAGGAATACTGTATTGTATGAGAATTCATGCTTCAGGTAGGGGTGACTTAGATGACATCTGAGGTCCCAGTACTGAGATTGTTATTTTATTAGCATTATAAGGCTGGGTGCAATATCCAGGTAAAGAGCAAGTGCAGCAGACATGGACAGGAAAATGGCAGCTTTTATGTAACTATATATAAACTTTAAGCTATGAGTGGCAGAGAGGCATGGTAGTCCCTGGGAAACTTTGGAGTCAGGCCTAAGGTCAAATATTGCCTGTGCTATATACTCAGTCTATAACAATGAGCAAATCATTTAACCTTCCAGTGGCCAAGACAAGTCATTTTACGTTACACTTGAGTTTCAGAGAGTTTTAATATCGCAAGTTCCCCAATGATGAAGTCATAAATTCAGACACCTCTTTACCCCCCCTCCCCCCAGAAAAAAGCTTCAGGTTATAGACATGAGGACAAATGTATAAGAAACCTTCAAACCATCTCCTGAGGTATGTATGAGCAAGCATAATGTAAAGGGTTAAACCTAAAGCAGTGTAATAATTTAGGACAGATGATGTTCTGGGCTAGGTAATTTATGATCTAACTTTGAAATTATTTATATGAATAATAGAAGTATATAGTTAATCACAGTGATCCAGGATATGAAGTTAAAACTCAGCTGGGTCTTTCAGTTGAGTAGTATGTTATATTTGGGAATTATTTTATTATTTTTTCTAATTTTAGGTGATAGTCCAAAGTGCGTTTACATATAATAATAGCCATGACAAAAGTTATTCCTGGGGAAATCTGCTTTAAACCGACCCAATGAATGGAAATTCAAATTTAGACAAACGATCTATTAATCTATCAAGTAAGGAATTGACTTTGAGATTCATTAGGGTTCCGAGCATTCAAAATAGGGATCAGTTTTTAAAAATTTTGTCATTTGCTTTCTTCTTAGGATTTTATATGACAACTGTTACCCCAGTGAACATCCCCCTTTGTCTCTAGAACCCTGTTTAAAATGTCAGTTAAATACCTTGCCATGAGAACATAGAGAGGTCATTAAGAAAGAATACTAAAGGGGCAGCTAGGTGGCGCAGTGGATAGAGCACCGGCCCTGGATTCAGGAGGACTTGAGTTCAAATGCGGCCTCAGACACATGACACTTACTAGTTGTGTGACCCTGGGCAAGTCACTTAACCCCATTGCCTAGCCCCCCCCTCAAAAAAAAGAAAAGAAAGAATACGAAAGAAGAGATTTGAGGTTCCCAGTCTTGGCTGTGAACGACCTGGTCCCTACTCCTGGGAAATGCCCAGTCTGAGAAGACGTGGGAACTTTTAGTCTAACACAGCAGTTACAGTGTTTGAGATTTAGTCCATTCCTGAATATATTTCATATCCTTAAAAGTGGAATAGCTTTGAAACAGTACGTATAAATGAGTCCATATAATAACTGAACTTTGGATTTCCCACAGAGCGCAGAGTGCCATTCGTGATAAGAGTTTAGAAAATATTTGTTGAAATAATAAACTGAAAACCAATGTTGATTATACAGGCCACTCTACAGGTTTTATGAGAACCTATATTCAGAATATGTGGTGTGTATTCATAGACCATTAGAGCGTTAAAGATTCTTAGAGACTGTGAAATCCAAACCCTTCATTTTGCAGATGAAGAAACTAAGGCCCAGAAAGGTCAAATGATTTGCTTAGGGCCATATAGTGGCAGCTAAGTGGTGCAATGAATAGAGCTTTGGCCCTACAGTTAGGACCTGAGTTCAAATCCTACCTCAGAAACTTGCTACTTGTGTGTTCCTGAGCCAGTCAACTTCTCAGCATCAGTTTCTTCATCGGTAAAATGGAAATAAAAATAGTACCTACCTTCCCAGGTTATCGTGAGGACCAAATGAGATAATACTTGTAAAGTACTTTGCAATTCGGAAAGCTATATAAAGCACTATAGGAATGCTAGCTGTTGTTATTACTATTATTATTATTTCTGCTGGAGCTCAACCCCAGGTTTCCTTATAACTGGTCTAGTGTTTTTATCAAGCCACAGTGCCTCTCTTATGTCATAAAGTATTTTTTGCATCTGGCATCCTCAACAATTCTGCATAATTTTCAGGGTGCCAACATTCTGCAATGACTGCTCAGTTGCACAAGAGGCCATGTTCAGTGGTCAGTGAAATGAACCCTATATTCTCTTTACAAATTACTTTTAAAAAGTAAAACTGGTACCTACTATAGCACTGACGCTTAGAAGTGAAAATGATAAGGTTTTCTAAGGCAGGAGTAGGGAACTTCTGATTGGGGGTTGAGGGGTTGGTGGGACAGATTATAGAATTGGAAAGTTAGAGTTAGAAGGAATTGTAGAGATCATTAGCCCAATTCCCTTATTTTATATATAAGGAAACTGAGGCCCTGAGGAGGGAAAGGGCATTCATTCAGTATGCCATTTCAGGCAAAGGGTGATGTCATTACAGGCAAAGTCGGGTATCCCTAAATTAAGTCTATCTCGAGTTCCCCCCTAACCCTGCCATTAAAACCCATTTATTCATATAGTTGCAAAATCACAAAGTTGACTTTAAAAGTCTTTATAATAGTGTTTAGGAGCAAAAGTCTTGGATGCAGGATGGGTAGAAGGGAAGCCATCACTGATTACTAAAGTTAAAAAAAAACAAAACAAAAACAAGTGTTGCTAGATAGTCTGAATCAGTTGTTATTTGAGTCCTTTTTCAGTGGTGCCTGACTCTCTATGACCCAGTTTGGGGTTTTCTTGGCAAAGATACTAGAGTGGTTTGCCATTTCCTTCTCCAATGTATTTTTACAGATGAGGAAACTGAGGCAAATAGGATTAAGTGACTTGCCCAGGATCACACAGCTAGTAGGTGTCTGAAGCCAGATTTGAACTCAGGAAGATAACTCTTCCTGATTCCTGATTCCAAGCTCAGTGTTCTATCCACTGCACCACCTAGCTGCCCAGTCTGAATCGACGAGTACACAAAATCGGCCTGGTCAGATACAGTGTAGTTGGGATAGGACAAGAATAATTTGCAAAGGACTCTCCAACAAAGGGCTCTTTATCCACCTCCAGACTTCCTGGAGCCACCTGGTGAGTGGGATGTTGAGGAGTGGCCTCAGGGATAGAAAAGGTGAGCTGATGTTGTAAAGGACTGTTCTGGAGTGAGATGTGGCATGTGGGACCACCCTTGGGTGATTAGGGGATGATGACTTGTCCCTTCCCCTTAGCCCTTCTCCTTCTCTCCTTTCACTGTCTGTCTTGTCCCCTTAAGCATTTCTCCCAGCCCTTTCCCCTTGCATATCCTCCTCCTGCCTGCCTTTCTTTGTCCCAGTATCTCTTTAGTCTTCTCAGGCCAAACTTTGCTTCACACTGAATGTTTTCTTCTCCTTTAAATCACCACAGTATTATAATAGAAGAATAATTTAATTAGCTATAGAATAAAATTTTATATGTAGTATTGATTTTAAAGGTAAATTGCCTATTTTATGTAAAAAATTTTAAATTGGCAATTTATGAATACCAAAGAATAGTTCAAAGAGCAACTTCTTGGGGTTCTTTCACACTCAGCCTAAATGAATCTCTGTTGTGGTAGTGAGTGGTTACTTCCTTCTGATTGGGTGTTCTGAGGGTGAAAAAACAACAGAACTTAAGACACTTCTGATCACAAACAAAGATCTTCTAGCACAATATCCTGGACAGAAAGCTTTATTCTCACACCCTAAACCCAGTCACCCTTTTTCCTATTTAAATGCTTCCCTAAAAATTCATTTTTAAAAAACTGTCCTATAGAATAGAAGGAAGATAGTCAAAAGGAAAGGAATTACATAATTATGATCACTTTTTTTTTTTTTTGCCCAGAAAGGGAGAAAAATTTTTACATTTAAATGAATAAGAAAGAAGTTTGACCTTGTTTCATCAGCCTTTTGTCATCAAGATCTCATCCCTTTTTTCCAGCCTTATAAGCCAGTTGGCTCTGAAAGAGTGAGAAAGTGCTATTACCACCTTGCCACATGAAGTTGGCACTTTGAGGTTCCCACTGCCAAAGCTACGTCAGGTAATTAGGTTAGTCCTCCTCTGGCTTAGCTCATGTCTTCCAGATCTGAAACCATTCCTATCACAATCTCCTTCTGGCCTCTTCTCTGGCTAATGATGGAAAATACAGAATGCTCCTCATTTCTCTGAGGGGCACAGCCCAGATCTCTTGGTCACCATGGGTCTCATGGATCTTATTCTCTTCCTTCAGATCATAGATAACTATGGATGTTTTCTCAGCATATAGTGTTTTGGGGGTAATATTTTTGTTTTTAAAGTAACAAGATTTTTTTATATCTCATTGATTCTCCCTGCCATCATGTTTTCGGAAGCACGTTAGCAGTTTTCTTATGAAGGCGCTCGCTCAGTCTCATCTCTGAGTTTCCTCCAGGCCAGTAGTTGGTGATACTTTCTGTACTGTGAATGATGGCAAGTGTTTATATCTCTCTTAGACACGGGCATGAAGTTTGGTACTTTGGGAGTCAGCTTCATAAAGTGAGATTATATCATTCAAGATGTGGTACTTTGGGTTTATATTTCCAAGAATATAAAACTTGGAATTGTATAAATGTCTACAGCTTTTAGGATTATATAGTTATATATTACAATGTAATATATAATTATAATAATGAATTTTTAAAGAAGTTTTTTTGTAAACTGTATTTATAACTTTGAAAACTTTAAGACTGTTTTGGCACCTTGTGTATTTTTAGCCTCCATGATGTCTCCCATCAATGTGTCATCTCTCAAGTAGTCTCATATAGTACATTGTAGTCATGCCATCTGAAAAGGCCTGGGCTTTGCTGTCCTTTTCAGAAAAGATGAAAGCTGTATTCTTAATCCACCCTACATTTCTTTGTCTTTTTTTTAAATAAAAGTTTTGATTATATAAATTCTTAGTACAGATGGTCTTTAACAGCAGTCTTTATATCAGTCCCATGAGGCTGGGAGTGAAAGTCTTTCCTGTTAAACTTGCTTTATGTGCCTACAACTTGTTATCTATGCCCAGATTATTTGCATTGTGAGATGGATAGATGGGCATGTTTGGGAGCCATTTCCTCCTTTTTGCCTTGAAAGTTACATTCATTGTAGCCAAGTCCTAAGACTTTCCCCTACACCACTACTCTCTGGGCATCTTTAGCTGGAGATGTTAGTTTAGGGAGATGGGTGGAAAAATCTTACTTATATTGAGGGCAGAGAAGTTGATGGGAAGTATGGGAAAGAGAAACATAAGACTGTGTCCTTTCTACTATGTGTGTGTGTGTGTGTATGTAATCTGTAAGTAAGGATTAATTGGAAAAGAAGCTGGAAAGACTCCCTATGGAGTTGGACACATAAAATCCAGCTCTCCTGAGAAGTAAGAAAAGAAGTAGCCTTATTTATTGGAGCACAGAAGTAGGAGTCAGGAGACTCACACTGCTACTCTCTGCCCTTGAACAACTCTGTTCATCTCTGTGATTTCTCCTTCACTATAAAAGGAGAGGGCTAGACTAGATGATAACTCATGTTTATTCTATGAGTCTGTTCTCCATGTAGCACCTGGATTACCTCTCTCACATGCGGGTTCCCTAGAATTAAATCCCTCGTTTAAGGTACTTTATGGGTTGACATCCATTCAGAGCCATAGCTCATGAGCCCCTGCCAAAATGTTTATTTTAGTCAGCCGGAGAATAGAATTAGTTCAAAACAGTCATTTAATGAAATAATGAGAAAGGTGGTAATAGAACTTCCCCTACCCACCCCCCCAAAAAAAAACACAAAACCGTAGCACCCTTTGCCACAATTATATATACTGTCAATGGAGAGGTGGGGCATGGATCAGGATCACATGAGAGGAGTACCTGTCTAGGAAACATGAGTGGCAGGGAGCATTCATGGACAGGAAGCTCTTGGCTTCAATACTATGGGACTACTGGTGTTTCCTGCTGGTGTAGTTTTGCTGCCCTCAATGAACCTGCTCCCTAATAGGTGTGATGTCTCTGCTGGGTGCACTGGTCCCTAGTCTTATAGTAACTGTAGGATGTGGTTGTCTGCTGGGTGTTGCTCTTCTTGTATTGTGCGTATGTTACTCCTTGTTACGGGTTTCTGGGCTTTGTCATTTTTGGGCCGTCTCAATTCTACTTTGATAGAAATAACGGCTAGAAACTCACTCTGGTAAGGGCAGGTAGTTGCCACATCTAGCAAACAAAAGGCAAGCAGAATGTTCATAGGCTGTGAACATAGGTTAATACTTATATACACACACGCACAGAGGAGTTGAAATGACAAAGTTAGCCTATGTATGTGTGTATACACACACACACACACATATAAATAGAGCTATATAGATTTATCTACAAATCTGTAGATAGATCTATCTACAGTACAGACATGGGGGGGGGGGGAGGTGTTGGGAGGAGTAGCCCAAAATGAAGTGGGTGAAAGTCCCTTCTGATTGGAAAAAGACCAAATTAGGACAGATCAAGGCATCATGCTGCTGTGATGTTTCCCTCTTGTTGCTTTGCCACAAAATGAGACAGAAGTCTTCAAGGGAGGATAAAGGTCTAGTTTCATGGTGTCAAATGTAAACAGAAACAGGGGACACTAAATTGTATATAATAATCTTTGCAAGGCTAGATGTTGACTTAGAAAACTACATGTTAACATTATGTATGTTTTGTTATATTTTTTATTTTGTTAAAAATATCTCCCAATTAAAATTTTAATCAGGAGTGTTGTGGGCTTCATCCCCCAACCGCTAGCTGATAGAGAAAGCGAAGAAAACTGAATATGGCTGACTCTGTCATCAACTTTCTATTAATTGTCTCTAGTAAAACTGTCTCCAATAAGAAAAAAGAAAAAAAGTAGAGAAGTCACTTTGCAAGTATTTTTTAGACAAACTTGGCTACTAGTTGTCTTTGAATAGATAAGCCCTGGGCAAATAATGAAAGATTCAATAAATTAATACTATTCTAGTCTGGGGGAGAAACTACGCTAGATTAAGTAGTTATTGATAATAGTTTAAGATTAGTATAAAAGGCACCTGATTGTACCTGCTTTGTGTTTATTTACATCATACTGTAACATTTCATTCTTTTAACTATATTGAAGTGAGAAGTAATTATTTATGCTTTATTGTTTTTTAACAGAAAAAGCACAATTAAAAAAAAGTATGCTATGTATATTTTGTAACTTCAGTGTACTGGAATGTGGTACAGTGGGGAGAAAAAAAAAAGAACCCTGGATTTGAAGTCAGAGAACCTGGGTGTAAATGTGGACTGGACTGCTTCTTACCTGTTTTGACCTTGGGCAAGTCATTTGACCTATCTGTGCTTCAGTTTCTTTATCTATAAAAATTAAGGGATCCAGGGGCAGCTAGGTGGTGCAGTGGATAGAGCACCGGCCCTGGAGTCAGGAGGACCTGAGTTCAAATGTGACCTCAGACCAAACACTTGACACGTACTAGCTGTGTGACCCTGGGCAAGTCACTTAACCCCAATTGCCTTAAAAAAAAAATGAAGGGATTGGGCCAGGCGGCCTCTGAGGCCCCTTTAAACTCTGAATCAACCATCTTATGTGCAATGGGAAGTCTAGCTTTGTGGACCAAGATGCCATAATGTAGGCCCTGCTATCTGGCTGGAGGCAACTCTCCAAAGTAGACTCACTGCCTCAGAGGAAGCCTCTAAAGGACTAGTAGCCATGTAAACCCAAATCTATAAAGTGATCAATAACATAGTTTCTCCTCACGGTTTCTTTACCTTACAATTTACCCTAGTGCTTGCCTTTGCTCGGCTCTTACCTCAGACATCCTGTCGTCAGCCTCTTCCAATCATTCCTCCTTTTCCCTGATTTCTTTTAATCCCCCACTTCAAAAAAAATCTACCTTCATGCCCAAACCAGCCGCCAAAATGAAACTAGGAGGGCGATGAGATTGGTAAATAGAAAGGACTAGAAAGGGGTGTGTGGCTATCTTTATCGTTCAGTTGTTTTAGTCGTGTCCAACTCTTTGTGACCCCATTTGGGGTTTTCTTGGCAAAGTTACTGGAGTGGTTTGCCATTTCCTTCGCCAGCTCCTTTTACAGATGAGGAGACTGAGTCAAACAGGGTTAAATGGCTTGCCCAGGGTCACGCAGCTGGTAAATGTTTGAGGCCATGTTTGAACTCAGGAAGATGAGAATGTGTGTGTGTATACAAATATATAACCTACCTTTCTTTTTATTTCCCATTTCACGGCACTGAATTGCAGCTTTGCTAATTCATTAGAAAGAGTTCCATTTTATCTCCAATTTCTACAGCCTTGGGAATAGGATTTCTGGAGATGCTTTGGGTTATATAGTGGTGATGACAAATCTTTCTATACTCAGTATGCATGTGGTACCAGTAAGAATAGTTGATGCCTCCATCCTTCTCTCTCCTACAGATTACAAGCACTCCATTTCCTGGGGTCTACCATGTGAATCGAGTGCTATTTATATTCTCTCCCCCAGTGCTAAGGGGAGACAAAATGTATTATGTCACCAATAAGGCAACGTAGAACGGGGCCCGTTAACCCCTCCAAGACTTCTCGTGGATGAAGCCTGAGAATTACAGAAATCAGATGTAATGTGGGCTGGGGTATATTCTGAGTTATAACACAGTCAGTGGAGACAGAGACTAATTTCCTGGAAAGGAGAATGAGCGCCCCCTGCTGGAGGCAGAGAACTGCAGCACAGGGGAAGACGGTAAATGAGTAACCATCTACTGCCAGGTGTGTCTAAGGAGAGCTTTGAGAAATGTGGCAACCCTTGTTTTACACATAGTAAGTGTTATTGCTTATTGACTGCTGCCGAAGACCTGCTCAGGGAAGTCCTCTTAAGTGATTGATACTGCACAGGTTTCTACTGGTGGGGTTGCCCACTGGTAGGCATAGCTATTTTTTCTGGCCCTAGTGGCTTAGTGGATAGAATGCTGGACCTGGAGTCAGGAAGACCTGAGTCAAATCTGGCTGTGTGAGCTTGGAAAAATCACAACCTCTGCCTGCCTCAGTTTCCTCCTCTGTAAAATGGAGATAATAATGGCACCTCCCAGGTTTGTTTTGAGGATCAAATGAGATCATATTTTAAAGTGCTTTGCAAACATTAAAGTGGTATAAATGCTTGCCATTATTGTTATTATTTCTGTCTTGTGGGTCCGTGTGCAAGAGGAGACTGTGACTACACTTGAGGTGATAGAAAACAGCACACTGGCAGATACTGAAGTTCTCAGGTCATGGGGGGACAGGGTGGGCAGCAAGCTAGAGAAGTGAGAAACTCCCTCAAAATGTACCTAGGCCCTTTGTGTTGGGAGAGGGAACAAATTCTCATTCTAACAAAACAATATGGGTATACAGTGGAGTTTACTCTAGTGTAGGGGTGGGGAACCTGTGGCCTCGAGACCACATGTGCCCCTCTAGGTCCTTGGGTGTGGCCTTTTGACTGAGTCCAAGTTTTACAGGACAAATGTTTTTGTTAAGAGGATTTGTCCTGTGAAGTTTGGATTCAGTCAAAGGGCCACACTTGAGGACCTCGAGGGCCATGTGTGGCCTCAAGGCTGCAGGTTCCCCCACCTTGCTCTAGTGGGATTTTCACTTGTGCTGTAGCTTAGCATAGTTCTCTCTCAAAGCAAGTATAGGCAAAGTGTTGACCCTTTACTATGTCTGAAATCTGGATATCAAATCAGTAGATACTTGCTGAACACTTAATTGCATGCAATGCCTTGTGTTTGGTGCTGGGTACCAGTAGCTATTTTTATTTGATATGGAAAAACTGATAGTTTACTCCTATTACATCATTTCTTGACTGCCATAGTGGAGGAAAAAGCTGTCCCGTATTTTCCTGAGAAAGCTCTAGTTCTTATTCCCTGGAGAACCTGAGAATAATATAGGAGACATTCCCTGTCTTTGAGTCCAGATAGGACAGCCATGCTACATAGAGGCAGGGTCCTTAAGAATTCCCAAGATAGGTTCCCCAGGCTCTCCCAGTCTTCCATTGGCACTAATTCTTTAAATAATAATAATAATAAAAGCCATGAGCCTCTTTGCTTGATTGGTTATGGGACAGATCATCATCTTAAGGCCAAGTGAGGGGCAGCTAGGTGGCACAGTGGATAGAGCTCTGGCCTTGGAGTCAGGAGGACCTTAGTTCAAATCCAGCCTCAGACACTTGACACTTACTGGCTGTGTGACCCTGAGCAAGTCACTTAACCCCAATTGCCTCACCAAAAAAGAAAAAAAAAAGGCGAAATGGTCTCTGAGGTCCCTTCTGAATTTAAGATTCTGTGATCCCGTGAAATACAATTGAAATAGGCCAAAAAGAAGCCAAAGTATTCTGCATTTATTGCAAGCCCTTTAGATACTTAACAGGTCAAATCTTGGAGATAGTTTTGTGAGTTTGTTGAATGGGCCAGCTATTTGTTCAAACCCAAGTGCAGCCTCATCCAAAGGAAATGCTGACTGGACTATTTTCTGGCTCAAGATTAGAAGTAGGGAGATTAATCAAATAACTGTTCTAATAGTCCAGGTGACAGGTTGTGAGTACCTGAACAAAAGCTGGTGGACTGAATGGAGGGGGTGGGAGGAAGGATGCAAAAGATATCCTGGAGGTAGACTCCTGAGCATTTGCAAATTTGATTAGGTATAATGGGGTGAGGGAGAAGAGGGAAGAGGTAAAGGCAGATCAGATACCTTTCCCAAAGAAATCCAGTATTTTGCTCTTTGACAATTTGATCAGTTTGCTTGAAGCAGAATGATGTAGCAGAAAAAAGTATTGGATGAAGTTAGAAGACCTCACACTAATACTAGCTGTGTGACCTTTGGCAAGTCATTTATCCTTTCTGACCCTCAGCTTCCTTGTCTGTAAAATGGGAATAAGGCTACTTGCACAGGCAAACCTCAGAGGACTTTTGTGAGTAAAGTTCTTTGTAAACCCTAAAACTATTTGGAAATGTCAGCTGTTTTTACAAATAGGCAAAGAAAAAAGTGAGCAAGGGTTGCTATCCTGCCACAACCATTCAGTAATAGAGCAGAACAAGCAGAGACTATCCTCATTCTTTCCCTGCTGGTATGATGTGTATGTCATACTGTACTTCCTGAAAAGTAGATTCTCTGTACTAAGGGATGGAGGTGGGAGAGGATGCCAGAGGGCCTATGAACAAAGAAGAGGCCTTTTATGGCTGTCATTGCACTGGGGCATGGTAGGGAGGCTGGGGGTAGAGGTAGTGAGTTACTAGAGAATTTATTATCAATGGACATGTTTAGTTCAGTCCTCTCCTATCGTAGATGGTCCTGTATTCAATTCATATCCTTTCACAAGGCTTTATTGAACATCTACAATAATAATAATAATTTCTATTTATCTGAAATCATAAAGCATTTTTCTCAAAACAACCTCCCTGTGTAGGCAGTGTAAGAAATATTGTGCCTGTTTTAGAGGTTTAGAAAAACTACATGACTTGCCTACAGTCACACAGCTGGCTGTATAGTATAAGTATCAGAGCTGGGTCTTTTACTGAAATTATCTGATTCAAAATCCCAGTGCCTTTTCCATTACACCACAAAAAGTACAAACACTGGAAACCAATATGGGAGAATAATACATGATTGTGCCAATCTTTTCAGTGTGACCTATAGAAGGTCATCAACATGGGCTCACAGCCTTCCAGCAAACCTTCTCCACCTCCAGCGGTATTATCAGGGACCATGAGGACGCAGTACTGTTCACCTGCACTGACCCAAGTCTGCTGACCTCAGATGTGAAGGGAGGCAGGTAGGCTGCTCAGAGCCTGGTCCTAGAAGAAGGATATTTGGGGTGGAAAAAAGTTCCTGTTCTATGAATACAGAATTTAGGAGTTAGAAGGGACCTCTGAGGCCATCTAACCCAACCTGTTCTGGAGCAAGAATGCTTTCTACAGCATCCCACAAAGTGGTGGTGTTGGGCTTATGGGAACAGGATATGGTGAGAACCAATAGATTCATGCAGGCAGTAGCAGGGAGAGGCTGTCTTGGTTAAGCTTATTGCAGAAAATCCCCAATAGATAGTCAATAGTTCTTTTATAGAGTATGGGGAAGGATCCTTTATATGTGTAGGCAGAGGGGAAGGAAGCAATGGAAAAGGGGAGACTCAAGATGACAGATGGGATAATTAAGAACCAGCTTCTTCTAGAGATGGGAAGGGATTTGATGAAAGACGAAGATGGGGTATCTAGATGAACTTTACTGTACATTCAATACATTACCATTTAAACAGAAGCCTAAGAGGCTTTTAAAAGTACATCTGTATAGGGTTTGGAGCTAGTCAACCCTGACCCTTCTGCTCATTCTAAGAAGGTGTTATTTTTTAGCATTTAGCCACCAATAACCACAGCCAAGCTAAGCCAAAAGGACAATGCAACTTCAACCCCAAAGGCCACTTAGACAAATCACATCAAAATAAATTGTACTATAGTTCATTTTTTTCTGTTTCTGATGCCAAAAGGGAAGAAGAGTGGTTGTTCATTCATTTCAATCATGTCTGACTCTTTGTGACCCCAATTGCAGTCTTCTTGGCAAAGATAGTGAAGTGGTTTGCCATTTCCTTCTCCAGCTTATTTGATAGATGTGGAAACTGAGGCAAACAGAGTGAAGTGATTTGCTCTATGTTCTAGCAGAGTTAGAGGCATGACATTTTCCCCTAGATTTACATTATTAAACTGTCAGGTTCCCGTCAAGGGGGAAAAATATACCAGTAGACATGGTTGCAAAAATTTTTTTGTGAGGATGGGGTTAATTTGAGAGTCAACCCTGCAGAATGCTGATTACTGTTATTTCACAGACCACATGGACTTGTAGCTCACATCTAGCAGTTCACATACTTAAGAGTTTGCAGCACTTAGACTCAGGATTTGAAATTGGAAGGGACCTTAGTAATCATCTTCAGGGATTTTTAACCCCAGGGAATCCATGGTAGATTTCAGAGGGTCTGTGAACTTGGATGAGAAAAAATTAGATCTTTATTTTAATTGAAATTTAGTATTTCCTTCAATCATTTAAAAAACATTTTGAGAAAGGGTATTTAGGCTTCACCAGACTGCCAGAATGATTTGATACAAAAAATGTAAGAATCCCTGAACTAAACTAGCCCCCTTATTTTACAGCTAGGGAAACTGAGGACCAGAGAAGTGGCTCTTCTTTTTTCCTTTTTTGTCCTGCATTTATCCAGCATTAAAATTGAGTTGTAGTAGAATTCATCAGGAGGTGCCACTTATGCAGTGTGTGTGTGTGTGTGTGTGTGTGTGTGTGTGCGCTAGCTTGAAGATTTCCTAAATTAAAGCCTTGGGTTCTTATAAATTAACTTTCTTCATTCTGTTCATTTGAAATTCTGTGTATTGAGCCCATCTTACTTCCACAAGGACCCACAGAAATTCCCTTGCCCCATCTGTCCACTACTGTAGGAGAGTTCTGATGGTCCCTATTACTCAGATGTGTTGTGTACACTGATGAAAAATCCTGATGGCCCTAAGGCTGCTGGATAAAATCTTCTAACACTTGCTTGTGTCTCTTAAAGACTCACCTGATATGCACAATAGATTTTTAGCAAATTGATTTCAAAGAGTTCTGAGAGAAAATTGGTCGGGTCCCATGAGATTCCACAAGATAAATTGTCCCAAGAGAGATGTACTGCTCTTCAAAACAAAATTCTGAAGACACGTGATTCCAAGCAGAAAGAAAAGGGGAAGCTGTCTAAGGAGACCACTGGGACTGCCATTTCTTTTTGAGAGGATGCAGAAGATGGAAGTAAGGACAGACAACTGAGCATGAATATGAAAGATTGACACAGTCCTGTGAGAACATGATCCAGATTTCTCAAGCCCATAGTGAGCTGAAGCTAAGGACAATAACAGTGGCTTTTAAAATAGCTACATGGGGGGAAAGAAGAATATCAAACTGCTGCCCAGATTGGATGGGATGATGATAACAGACAAGTGGAAGCAGAGTAATTGAAATCTTATTTTGCTCTTGTTTTCTCTGCTAACAGAGAATGGCCTTCAGAGTAGGATTGATAGATAGAACTGAAATAATTACCCGGGAATTCAGACTCAGGATTAGTGAGGACAGGGTAGAACACTTAGAGGGTCTCAATGAGGGTCCACAAGGTCAGATGTTTCACAACCCAGAGTACTGAAAAAACTTGAGGCTGTGATTGTCAAGAAACTTATCGTGATCATTGAAAAATCATGGCGAGCTCTTGGTCTTAGCACCATCGTGACTATTTCTACTTTACTGTAAGAACCAAATGGAGGAAGAAGTGAATGCCTGGGCTGAATAAAGCACAAGAGGAGGCAGAGGTCCAAGTTGCCTGACTGTGCTAATTACAGTGGTGATAGGAGCAGGAGTGTGGAACAGCAGAGCCCGGGTCACATGTTGATGGAGCCTTTGGAGAGCTAGGTCTGTCTCAGCTCTCCCACCTGATCCAGAGCTCTCCATCATCTCATGTAGAACTTTGCCCATCATTTGAATTCTCCCCAACATAGGATATTCCATCATTTCTCCCAAAGTTTATCTACCTGAAATCATTCACTTAGTTATGTACCATTCTGGATTGATTGTTTTCTTTGTGCTACAATTATAGTGCTTTTGTAATAAAAGATTTCTCTTTTTTTTTTTTACTGAAAACAAAACAAAAAATCATCAAGAATGGAAGAGGTGCTGCAAGACTGAAGATAGGCAAATGTCCTGATTGCCAAAAAGGGAATTTCTCTCCCTGTAGGGTAATGAACTCTACTCTGATTCCTGGCAAAATTTTAGAACACACTGTTGATTGTGTGTGTGTGTGTGTGTGTGTGTGTGTGTGTAAGCACAAAGAAAAGGAATTGATGGTGTGTATTCATAAAAAATACATTGTGCCAAGTATACTTTATTTCCTTTTTTTTTTCAGAGGATTTCTAGCCAACCTAGTTCATCAGGGAAATGCTATAGACATTTTCTTCATGGATTTCAGCATAGCATTTGAGAAAATTTCTTGCAGTACCATTGTGGACAAGATGGAGGGATGTGTACTGCATGATAGATTGAATGATTAAGTCCATTCCTAACTGGAAGAATGACCACAGGATAACACAGTCTCAGATTCAAATTCAGCTTTACTCAAAAGGCAGTTGAATGGTGTATAGGTGACCTGAACAGGCTGTACCTACTACATTATGAACACAGAACTAAAAGATATCATTATTGATGTATGACCGAAAAAAAAGTGGGCTGGTTTTGTCAGTATGAAGGATAAACAATGCACAGCTTATATGCGACAATGGCCCCATTTTTAACAAGGGAAAACAAGTGAGTCACCTCTCTCTCACAGTGTACATGTTGAGTAGACCCTCTTTGAAAGATTTATAGAATGATATGACAAGAATTGCAATAGGCTGGGCAGGTAAGGGTGTGTTGCAATCTACGTCATTAAAGGGAGTACCCACATCAGTGAGATCATGGATCTATCAAAGTATCAAAAAATGGAGATCTCTAGTGAAGGATCATAAGGTTCATGTATGACTCTATTCTGTTCACAATTTTTTTTTCAGTGACTGGGATGAGGGCATCGATAGTATGTTTATCAGATTTGTGGACGCCATAAAGTTGGTTAAAAGGAATGAAATACTACTGGACTGAAGAACTGGGTCCAAAACAATCTTACAGGCTTTTTTTGTTGTTGTTTGGTTGTTTCGGTTGTGCTGACTCTTTGTGATCCCATTTGGTTGCTTTGTTTTTGGCAAAGATAACTGGAGTGGTTTTGCCATTTCCTGTTAGAAGCAATAGGTAGAAGCTCATTTTTGTGGATGTGAAACTGAGGTAAACATGGTTAAATGACTTGCCCTGGGTCACACAGCCAGGAAATATCCAAGGCCAGATTTGAACTCAAGTCTTCCTGACTCCAGGCCTGGTACTCTATCCACTGTGCCACCTAGCTACCCTTAACAGGCTATAATGATGGGTTAAATCTAATAAGATGGAATTTAACAGGGATGATGCACAATCTTCAACATGGATTCAAAAATTCAACTAAGTAAGACAATCTGGATATTTTAGTGGACTGCAAATTTCATATGAGGCAATAATGTTTCATGGTAGTTGAAAAGGCTCTTTCAATCATGAGTTGCATTAGAGGGTCCAGAACAAGGATAGTGACAGACCCTATGTGCTCTGCTCCGGTCGGACCCTCAGGGAGTGGTGTAACCACTGGGGACATTTTAGGAAAGCTATGGAATGCATCCATAGGAGTGTGAACGAGGATGACTACAAACCATGCCATTTATATTTGGTTGAAGGTACTGGGGTTAACATAGAAAAGCAAAGAGTTATGAGAAATGTGACAACTTCTCTGAGTACTAGAAGGACTGCCATGTGGTTGAGGAATTAAACTTGTTTTGTTTGGCTCCAGAGGACAAAATTAGAAGCAATAGGTAGAAGTTACAGAGGCAGACTTTGGTTCACAATAAGGGAAAACTGCCTATTAGAAGTCCACAAGTAGAACCGGCTTCCTTGGGAGGTAATGTCCCCCTTACTGCACTTCTTAAGAAGAGGTCAGATGTCCGTTTGTTGAAGATGCTGTTGGGTTAGATGATCATTTGGGTTGGATGACCTCGGAGGTTCCTTCCTGCTCTGAGTTTCTGTGATATATTTCATGGTGTTGGGTGGGAAGGGAAAGAGGTATATATCATTATTCTAAGATGATGCACTTTTTATCTTGGTCTTCTCCTCACCAAGTGAATCATCCTCAGTTCCTTTAACTGAGCACTTACCAATGGATTAACTTTCTTCAAATGATCTTATGGGATGTCAATGAGTCAATTTTCCATGCCTCTTCTGCTTTGTGAGTATGCCCATGATCATTATTATGCTTTAAGGACCCTGATGGGCAAGCTGGTCTCTATTGGAAGTAGTTGAGGGGTAGAGGAAGGGCAAGTTGATAAACTTCTAGTATAAATGGAAGAACTCTAGGAAAACTTACTTCAACCAACTCATTATGCTGATGATATCCACAAAGACAAGAGGTGTGGTTAAAGAAGCTAGGGATCCCGAATCTTAAAAATTCCTACTTATTAAAAGGAAAAAAAAACCAAACCCAAATATCTTTACCATAAAACCGTAACAACAGGCTAGGCACAGAAGAGACAGCTGCTTTGTTCAGAACATATGAGCCTGTGAAGGTGGCTGCTGGGGAAGATGGCAGTTTAGCTCCCAGTGGCTTCCCCTCCATCTAACCCACCCTGGCTGGGCTCAGTGAAGGTAAATTTGTGTATTTCTTCAGAACTAGGCCTCCCTAGGTCTTGCTACAAATCAAACCAGGACACATTACCAGTGAAAGTGTTTAATAGTTAAATTATTTAAATAGACTTTTTCAATTTCCATGGGAAATCATAATTGTATCTGTTTTTTTGTTTGTTTTTTTTTTTTGCAAGATCAGGAATAAACAGAGTGCACACTCCTTAGAGAAAAATGATGCTTAAGATCTACACGTCATCAACAGTCACAACTTGGGGTGGAAAGGGAGTAGAAGGGACAGACAGGCAGGGAGAGAAGTTTTATAGGTTCAAGGCCTGGAAGGGACCATAATTATGGATCAATTTATTCTACCCCCTCACTTTACAGATGGCAAAACTGAGGCATAAGGAGGATAACTGGAGAGAGAAAAAAGGGAGAGAAATTTAGGGGAAAAGGGAAGAGACTGAGAAAAGTGACAAGGGGAAGTGGGAGAGGACCTCTCAAGGTTGGAGATGTTTCTAACAAAGACCAGCAGTAAAGAGGAAGCATGGTGACACAGGCAGATTGAGTACATACTTTACTCAAATTGGAAGCAAACCTTAAAACAGAAACCAAAACAACCATGGGTATGAAAGAAAGCCAACAGAATACAGTGGGAAACACAGGTGCTTCATAAAACTTAAAGGATGTAACAGCAGAAATATAATACAAAGGCAGACTTGGCAGTTTTACAGTTCATACCCTTTGCTCCTCAGAGATGTGCCCTAACTGGGAGTGGGGGAAACAGCATATCATAGTCAGGCAGTCATGGTGGAGAGTGTCAGTCAGGGGAGTTGGAAATAAAAGGCTGAGATTAAGTGGCATTATGTAGTGGGCCGTGGTGTGTGTCTGTGTCTGTGTCTGTGTCTGTGTGTGTGTCTGTGCAGGCACCTGTGCACAACCTAGGATGTCTCAGCAAGAGGAAAACAAGTTTCTGTGCACATAATAATTTTCATTGTTGAGCACAGTAAAACAGGCCCCAATTTTGGTTCTCCATGAGAGCCCCAGAGAGTAATTCTGCCCTGAGAAGAGTGAAGAGTTGGAAAGATATGGGTCCGCCCCCAGACGTTGGATTTGGTTTAAGTATCTCTTCACTGTACAGCCTGACTAGTTATCAAAACTCTCCCTTCACTCCACAGATTACAAAAAACAAAACAAAACAAAACAACAGAGTTCTTTATGTTGTCTTTAAAAGAAAACCTCAAGGGTTTATTTTCAATTCAATTCCTCCAACATATATTAAGGAGCTATTATGTCTAGAAGCTGGGCATACAGAAACCAAAAAAACCCAAAACTAAAAACAAGCAACCAAAAAAAAAAAAAAAGAAAGCAAGAAAAAGAAAAAACAAACCCACAATACAAAACAAATGTTTGTTTCTTTCAAGGAACTCTTATGTCCTACTGTCATGATTCAGACCACCAGAGGCAAGGGGAAAAGGGTGCTACCTAGGCATTGGTGTGGAGCTCAGAGCTAAGGACCTGATGACCACTTTGAGGTACACTGTTCCAGGTGCGGAGTAGGGGTCCTCTGTGGAAATCCACCTGCCTCTGAACCAACTTGGACAAGTAGAGGAATTGTCAGTTGGCTTTTTTTTTTTTTATGGAAAAAAGAAAAAGAGAAAAGGAGGGATGAACTGGGCAAAGGCTCTTCAGAGAAATCAAATTGAAACCAGCAAATGGCACTTAGCGCTATTTTCAAGTCCCCTTATAGTAGGGTAGCCCCGGTCAGGCTCAAAGATGGTTCGAGTACAGCAAAAGAAAACCTTTTCAGATGAAAATATGTTGACATGGTAGGATGGCGAGGCCACTGGTACAGTAATGCTATTTATAGAGAGGGTAGGAATTCTCCACAAACCCACCTCAGCTCTGGAAAGAAATCTTCTAGTGGTTCTGGCACTCACCATTTATGTTCTTCTATAAGGGGAAGTGAGGGGTGTGTGTGTGTGTGTGTGTGTGTGCTCCCACTGTGAAAGTACAGTACCTAATTTACCCTGAGGTCCCAGAAGCAGATAAACCCACCGCTGATTGTACCCTGTAAAACTGAAAACTGCCAAATGGGAAATGAGCTGACAGCACAGAGCGGGGCCTGGCTCCACAGCTTATATACATACGTACAAATAGACAAGCCAGACACACCAGCAATGACACCCTGCTGCACACAGCCACTTTCTGATATAGAGAATTTACAAAATATAGAATTTGGTATCTCTGTTAGATCTCCAAGTTTTCAATATTACAAAATAAAAGATACAAAAATGACAAATCTCAGGGCTGGGATCCCTCCCTTCCCCAAACCCCAGCACCCTGGCCTGAAGTGTTGATTTACTTGTGTCTCTCGAACGCGGCAAACTAGCACGTGCTAAAGAAGGGCACGGAGAACTGTTTTTGTTTTGTTTAATAAATATTTGCTTTTCTCAGAGCCATGGGAGCCTCCTGCTACCCCTTCCATTCCCCTCCCCGCCTTGGAAAGAGTCTTGTTTAGACTGGGTGTACTGCTCGTAAAGGGGAATGGGGAGGATGGAGGAGGGCACAGTTAATATGGCTAGAGTCCTTCCTGTGACAGTGCCATGGCCAGCAATGCCAGAAGGCCTCAGTGGAACAACGGCCAGGCCACCATCTGAGTTTTAAAAAGCTTGCACAGAAAAGCAGCATCTGTGGGGATCCCCGAGCTTTCCCTGGCTGATGCCCCAGGTTCTTACCCCGAGGGCATGAAGTCTTCCCCAGGCAGCTCCTGCCTCTTCCACGAGTGTGTCAGGTTGCACTACACCAATAAATACTAAGCTCTTTTCCACCCTATGGAACTGACGCTGCCGTCAGTTAGAAAACTCAAATGATTCAGGTCTTCTCCTAGCTGACATATAGAGCCACATACATCTTTGGTCAACTTAGTGCTCTCAGGGAAGTTGACTCCCCCAGGGTCCTTCTGGGGCTCCTGCCCCCAAGGAGAGGAGAAAGCTGGTTTTGGAGTCACTGTGGAAAAATACACCAGGACACCCTGTGGGCACTAGAGCTAGGCTTGCCCACCTTGCCTGGCACAAAAGAAGTCATTTTCCAATTCTCCAAAAGCCGGTCTGCCTGGTACAGCTTTGCCCACTCTGCCTGCTGCTAACTGGGTGGAGGTCCTCCATTGAGGAAGTAGGTCATCATCTCCCCTTTGCCTTTCACCTTGACGACACCCCGGCACTCCAGCTGGTATGTGTTGGCGGCCAGCACCTGGTACATGTCTGTGGTCACCTGGGGAAAGAAAGAAGAAAGGTGGAGTGGGACTGAAGAAAAGATCTGGAGGATGCGTATTCAGGGGAGCCACACCAGTGCCACGGACTGCAGAGGCCTTTCTATTTCTTTATATTGTGTCCTTAACCCAGATGCTTGGTTTATGTCACAAGAAGGATAGCAAGGTGGTGAGGAAATGGGTGTATCCGTTAAAGGTCTTTTCTCTTTTCAAAATAGGGAGCAGAACCCAAGGCATTCATCTATGCTAACAGAGGTTGAAGGGGTGCAAATGATCCCAAATAGTAAAGCAGTTCAACAAAATCATACCTGGGTCCCCTGCCCAAATCAACACCTAGAACTTGTTTGAGCAGTGGTGAGAAGGGGATTCTGAGTTGTCACAGTTAATTCATTATTTGGATAATTGTGTGTATTAACAGTATTTTGTTGCAATTACTTAGTTCTGTTAGAGCTACCTTCTATGGGGATTTGGTGAGAAGTTGTATGTGGCCCTTCCTCTGTCACCTTACCTGGGACTCCAAATTTCTAGTTTTGTTTCTGTCCTGGGAAGCAGGAAGAAGAAGATTGAATGATCTTTGGCAAAGCTAGGTCTGCGGCCACATGGTGCTACCCTGAGCCTCAAGGGCCCTGGTGGCCATTAAACTAATGGCAGTCTGCCTCATGGTTTTGTATATGTCTCTGTCTGTAGTCCCTAGAATGAAATTAGTGTCACTTCTTTTTTTTTTCTTTTTTTCTTTTCTTTCTTTCTTTTTTTTTTTTTAAGTGAGGCAGTTGGGGTTAAGTGACTTTCCCAGAGTCACACAGCTGGAAAGTATTATGAGTCTGAGGCCGGATTTGAACTCAGGTCCTCCTGACTCCAAGGCTGGTGCTCTATCCAGTGCACCACCTAGCTGTCCCGTGTCACTTCTTAAATCTTGGAGCTGGAAGGGTCACCAGGGATCTAGTCCTTCCCCTACATTTTGCAGAGGTTAAGTGACTTGCCTGGGCTCATACAGCTAGCTAGTGACAGATCCAGATCTTCTCTGAAAATATTCTTCCTGTTGTACCAAACTTTTTCTGACAGAGCATCAGAATTTGAGAAGCTCCAGGCCACTATTACTGAGGGCATGAGCTGAGTGGCAAGAAGGGAGGGTTCACAAGTTCTTGACCCTGATGAATGGAGAATAGAAAAATGTTTCCCTACATCTTTCCAGGCATGTGTGTTTGTATGTAGGTGAGAGGGCAAAGCATCCCCAGAAGGAAAATAGTTTTTAATTAGCTAGACTGTTTGCTCTAAAGTAATCTGGTAGAAGCAAAGCTCCCTTTTAACTGGGTATTGCCATGTGAGTCTTGTATGACTACAGTCAGCTAAAGCTTACTTCTCTTTCACATGTCTATTTCCTCTGTGTATGTTCCTGAAGGCATTGACTAGCCTCCTCCATTAGTCTGGAACCTCCCTCCCCATTCCCACACTCCACACAATGGGATTGCCTCTTCCTTCTCTATCTCTCTTTTTATTCATTTTTAACATTTTTCTTTTCTTTTTTTTAAATTTTGAGTTCTAAATTCTCTCCTTCCCTCCTGTTCCTTCCCCACCCATTGAGAAGGCAAGCAATATAACATCAGTCATATATATGAAGTCATGCAAAACTATTTTTGTCTTCCTCTATTTCTCATAGTGCCCTGCAGATGGCTCTACATCCAGGGAATGTTTTATCAATTTAAGATCGTGGATGACCAGTCCATTGGTTAACATCAGTGCTTTCTTACCATCTTCTACTGTGGGACTGATAAGGTTTTGCAAAAATTGTTTCCTAAAATTTAAATCAAGCTGTCAGGGTCAATCAGTCCCTTATAGCCAAATCTAACAACACCATAGTGAAAGCTCTGAGATTCCCATGCTTGGAAATCTCTGACATAGGAGGGAGCTTCATCTGTATGGGCTGGGGGCAGGGGGATTACTGACTGAGATGATCTGCCACTCACCTGGATGCGGTCGGGCACGCCAGTGCTGTCCATGCGACTGGCCACATTCACTGTGTTGCCCCAAATATCATATTGAGGCTTTCGAGCTCCAATCACTCCAGCCACCACAGGGCCAATGTTGAGCCCTATAGCAGAAAAGGTAGGGAGAAAAAAGCATCAAGCTCTTGCACAGGCTATGCTTTTTTGCGGGGGGAGGGAGGCTAACTTCCCCACTTCTGCCCCAAATCCCATCTCTTAGCTCCTGACGGGTCTTTCTCAGTCATTCCTGGCTTCACATCTTTAAGTCTCTCCCCTTTCACTGCCTCTTTCCCTCTTACTGTCAAAAAAAACCACTCAAGTCTCTACCATCTTGGAAGGAAAAGGGGAAAAAAAGTTTGCTGGACCCAATTTCTCTCCCTCCTTTTTTTCTTCTTTCACTCACTGTCACATTTCTCCAGTAAGTGCTTTATAAACTGCTGCTTCCGTTTCCTCACCACACATTTAACACATTCCTTAACCTTCTACAATTCTACCCTCACCCCACTTCTGAGATTGCTCATTAATGAATTTGGAGTCAGAAAAACAGATTTTTAGTCCCAGATCTATGTGGGGTAGGGATAGGGACTGGACCCGTGATTTCATCGGGATAGCAGACTCCCAAGTGAGGAGTTCTGTATAGTGCAGGTTAATCGGCAATATTTGCAATATGTAGTCTTAGAGGGTTGCCCAGAGCACTGAGAGGTGCTTGCCCAAGGTCACGCAACTATTATGTGTCCAAAGTAGGACATTAATCCAGATCTTCCTGGCTCTAAAGCCAGATCTCTAAACATTCCATCATGCTGCCTACAGTGTCTGTATGATCTTGTGTAAATCACTGAATCTCTCTGGGCTTCAGTTTCCTCACCTATACAATGGGAATGCCAGACTAGATGCTCTCAAAGGTCCCTTCCAGCTCTAAATCTATGATCACTGTCTTCCTCAATTGCCTCTTCTCAGTCTACTTCTCTTCCTTGACTTCTTTAAAACATGATTCTATTGGTCAATCCTTTCTTTCCTCTCTGGGTTTCTTTGCCAGTATCTTCTCATCTCTTTTACCTCTTGGACTGTCCTTCCTGGCTCCTTTTCCTTTGCTCTGCTTGTGGGAATTCTCAAAACTTAGTCCTCTGCCTTCTGCTTTTCTCTTTGTATTCTTTCTCAACTCTTGGCATTGCACAGGTGATCCCTTATGTCTCTTCCACCTTTTATTGTTGTTACTCAGTAGTTTCAGTTGCGTCTTCACAACTTCGTGACCCCATTTGGGGTTTTCTTGGCAAAGTTAATGGAGTGGTTTGCCATTTCCCTCTCCAGCTCATTTTACAGATGAGGAAACTGAGGCCAACAGGGTTAAGTGACTTACCCAGGGTCACATAGCTAGTAAGTATCTGAGGCCAGATTTGAACTCATGTGTTCCTTTCTCAAGGCCCAGCGCTCTATCCACTGTGCCACCTAGCTGCCCCACTTTTATCCCTCACCCAAATCATAGGTTCATACTTCCAGCTATCTACAGGACATCTCCACTTGGACTTGATGAATTTGAAGTGATAGCAGGCCATCCAATATAGAACTCTGTCATTTGTGATGCTTCTCTTTCCCTCCATATTCAGTCAATTGGTTCTCGAATGCAATCATTTCTTCTTTTGAAAGACCTCTCATATCTGTCCTTTCCTATTCTACTCTTGCTTAGTTCATAGAATCATGGGATTTAGATCTGAAAGGAATGTTTCACTTTTGTCTTTTTATCTCCAGGGCCTACTGACATGTCTAGCATGTAGCAAGGGCCTAATAACTGCATGTTGACTGATTGAGTCTAACCCCGACTAAAATCACACAGGTAGCAGAGCAGTTCCTCTAACTTCAAATCCAGTGCTCTTTCTACTATACTGCCTTTAAGCCCTAGTCACCTGTCACGATTACTACCCGAAGCCTCTTAACTGGCCTTCTTGTTTTCAGTGTTTCCCCATCCAAGGCTTCAGATATACCTTAAGAATTGTTCTCAACATATCGCTCCCCTAATCAAAACTTTTTAGCTGTTCTCCCTACTCACCCTTGCCTAAGTGCTCTCCTGGATAAAGTCTAAATTTCTCATCAAGAAGCTGAGGCTCCCTGTAATTGTCCTCATCCAGCCCATCCATCTTTACCATCTACTGTTCCCCACTCCAAGTCTTCTGCTCTACTCAAGTCTCCTTACTGTGCAATGAATAGGACATAATCATTCTTGCCTCTGGACTTTTACTCATGTTGGACGTCTTGTCCGGAGTACCCCCTCCTCTTTTCCTCTTCCTCCTGATACCTCTTACCATCCTTCAGCATCTGGCTCAAGTTTCATCTCCATGAAGCATTTTAAATAGGTCTCTGTTGACACCTTGTGAATGTATCATACCATCCCTGTCACACAGAGGATTCGCCAAGGTTAAAGGCCATGTCTTGTCCCTTATACCCAAGAGTGCCAAAGCACCTTAGGAGTTCACCACAGATTTACTGATTGGCTGGCTAGATAATCTTCTAATGGATTCAAAGGCCCCAAGACAATGGAAAAGGAAAAGTATACATAACTTAAATGTGGGTGGAAAGGGAATGGCAGCCCAGAGGGTGACAGTCCCATAGCTCCCTCCCCAGGGCTAGTCCACCAGGCACATCAATTCCCTCCCTCACCTATCTTCATCTGGAAATTGTTGAAGGAGTGCTCATTAATGTATTTCATTTGGTCCATTAGCTTCATGGCAAAGTCTGCCAAGGCCTTGATATGTGTCTTCCCTGCTTTGTCATAGGTGGAATCATTGAGGCCAGAGGCAGCCATGTAAGTGCTGCCAATGGTTTTGATCTTCTCCAGCTGCCGAAACTGATCTTCACTGATGATCTAGGCAATGAGAAAGAAGAGCTTGAGTCCCCAGAACCCAGGGATCATACAAATGACAAGACAGAGAAAATAGAAACTGAAGGTGTGAGGGCAAGGTCTTATGGTTTTCTTGCATGTCTTACCTCCCCAATAATAGCTAAGGATCCATGTCTTAAACTTCTGTTGGTTTTTTTCTCCCCACTGTGCCTAACATAGTGCTAGGCACACAGTAAGAATGCGTATCTCTTCTCTATACACTAGTAAGAAACATCTACTCAGAGTATTCCATAGCTCTTTTCTGCCCCAAATCCCTAAGTGGCTCCCAGATGTATCAGATTTAAAATTTAATTACAACTTAGGATCCTTTTGCCTATCTACCCACACAAATCTTCCCTCATTCAAAGGCTCATGAGCTCCATTCCAGTCAAGGACCCCTCACTTCCCTCCTTCACCCTCCATAACTCTTTCACTTCTAGTTAATTGATAGAATGTCGAGTGGAAAGACCTGGACTTAAGGTCTTACATCACCACTTGCTGCCTGTGTGACCTCATTTTACTGCCCTGAGCTTCCTTTTTCCCATCCATAAAATGGAGATTAATAACACTTGTGAGGCTGGGTGGAGAAAGTGCTTTGTACACCATATAAAACATTCTATGAATGTGAGAATCTCAGAGGTCTTCTAGCCCGGTGGTTCCCATTTGGGTGCTCTCAACCATGGTCCTGGGGGTTTGTGCTAAAAATTCTTAAATGTTGTCTTAAGAAATAAATAATTGCCCATTTAGGTTAGCAAAGTACTTTGTATATGTACAAACCCCTCATGGGGGTTCACAACACAATTTTTGTTGGGCCAGTGGTCCAACCCATAGCAAGAATCCCCTCCATGACATCTCCAACAAGTGGTTACCCAGCCTGTGCTTCACAACCTCTAGTTCGAGGGAATCTACTGCCCTCCCAAAGGAGTGTACCCCAGTTCTAACAGTATCAGGAAGTTTTGCCTTCAATTGAGCCAAGAGCTGTCTCTGCAAGTCTTCTACACAATATTCCTAGTTCTGCCCTCTGGGACCAAGCAGAACAAGTATAATTCTTCTTCCATGTGACAGCCTTTTAAATCCTTGAACACAGCTAAACATGGCCCCTTAAGACTTCTCTTGTCTAGGCTTTTACTCTCATCATCTCCCAGGCTTTTCACGTGCCATTGCTCCTGGCTCCACACGATTAAGCCCTGTCCCTGACTTCCTTCCGGATCTTCCTCCTCAATGACTTCTGCTTTCAGGAATATTTCCTCCCCCCTCCAAATTCATTATTCCCAGTTCTGTTTGCTCCTGGTCACTCTAACCCTTTGTGTCTTCTTGTGCTACGTGTTTTAGCCAGCTGTAATTTCTTGTGTTTTTGCTTTTATCCCTGTTGTCCTTAATTTGATATGGGTGCACTGCTTCCCCATTAGAGTTTCTTTAAAGGTGAGGGGTGTCTTTCTTCCCTTGCATTTCCCCCCAGTACTTGGGACAAAGCTAGAGCACACAGGAGGAACTCAGCTCAGATGTTAAAAGTTTTGGTTTCCCCCACCACCAAACATCCAAGTCCCATCTTTGAAGGCACCTAGTGATTGAGTATTGGCCAGCCTGACAGCATTCCTCATGGTAAAGATTCAGGAATGAAAATGTCCACACTTGCTGTACCTCTTGGATTGACTAGGTTTCTGTTGGGTGCTCCCATGTGTATGTATGGGGGAGGGGGAGGAATGAAGATTTCTCTTTCTACAACCCTCAAAGGGCCCACCCCACATGATCTCTTCATCCTTCACTCACTTCCCTTCACTAAGTAATTCACTTACTACCTGCTGCGCTGAGACCTAAAAGTGAAGAGGTTATACTTGCCATTCTGCAAGAAAACCAGTGGCTTGAAAAGGTCATGACCTCTCTTATTCTGACTAGGGAATAGAGAAGGGGCCTGTCTGTCTTTAAATCTAAAACATTCTCATTTGACTGATTGAGGTTTAGGATCAATCAGTGCTGTCCAGTGGCAGGATCTGAAACAGATGATCCCTGGAGGTCCTTGCCAGCCCACGGGGCCCCATGCCACCATGTTTCTTGAAGTCCCAGCACCTCATCAAAGTCAGCGATGATCTCATTGAGGAGTCGGAGACATTCCACCCCCTCGTTGTTGGCTTCCAGCTCCACGTAGAACTCAGAGAAGTTGGAAATGGAGGCAAACATGACAGCCACACATTCACATGACTGGTAATACAGCTCATCATTGCGCCGCTCACGAGCCAGGAAGTGTGCCGCCACATCCTTGGGCAGAATGTTGTGTAGCAGCCTCCTGTTGTAGGCCTGGAGCTCCTCCATCTCCTCTTTCTCCTCTGTGGCCTGGAGGGAGAGGGAGGAGGTAAGAGAGGGGCTGTGGAGAGAGGGAGTGAGGGGAGGGGAAAGGAAGAAGAGAATAAGAAAGGAAAGAGGAAAGGGAAGGACAAGTAGAGAAAGTCATGGAGGGGCAGAGGAAAAGGTAGGCATTTAGGAAAAAAGAAGGAAAAAGGACAGAGCTAATGAGGAATAGGAAGGTAGAAGGTAGAAGATAAGGAGGGAAGGAAGAAGAAGGAAAAAAGTAGAAAGAAGGAAAGGTGGGAGAAGAAATGGACCCAGTCTTCCAATTATAATGGGGAAAGATAAAGAGAAATCTCAGAATTTAAGGTTAGATGGCAGTAGATAAAATCTTGAAGTAGGTAAAATGGATCTACTCTTCATGCATGCAATAAACATCATGTACATGTGTGGGCAGCTGCATGAACACAGTGAATCAAGCACTGGACCTGCAGTCAGGAAGACTCATCTTCCTGAGTTCAACTCTGGCCTCAGACACTTCCTGGCTGTGTGACCCTGGGCAAGTCACTTAACCCTGTTTGCCTCAGTTGAGTTGGAGGAGGAAATGGCAAACTACTCCAGTATCTTTGCCAAGAAAACCCCAAATGGGGTCACAAAGATGATGTTTTCAGACATGACTGAAAACAACACCTACTCTGTCCAAAGCACTGTCCCAAGGGTCTGGGGAGGGGTTGTGATACAGAATTTAAGTAAGACCCCAACAAAGATAACTGCATACATAATATTAGGGGGAAGGAACAAGCATTTTTTTTTTTAAAGCCGCCTACTGTGGGCCAGGCACTGTGCTAAGTGCTTTATAAGTATTATCTCATTTAATACCACCTGGGGAGTATATTATAGAGTTATGAGTCAGAGGGGGAGAAGTTACCCACAAAACTTCCAGGAGGAGGTAGTAATTGGATAGGGCTTTAAAGGATGAGCAGAGGAAAAGGGGGAGAGGGGACACTGTGTTGGGAAGGGGATCCATATCTTGTTTATTTCTGTATCCCTCATGGCACCTAACACAGTACTTGGTAGTGCTTGGTTGTTGTTGGATTAATTAGTCAGGAAAAAAAAAGCCTCCCAACTCCACAGCTTCCCTGAGCTATGATCTTGTGTCAGCCTGGCCTGACAACAGACACTGCCTTGTGACATAAGAGCTTCACAACCATAGGGACCTTGCACCCTCCACATACCCCTTGGGAATGATGGTCATATTCCTTTCCACTAGCCTGTGTCCCTTTCTGTTTTCAAAAATCACTATACCCAGGCAGCCCTCTCTGGTCATGCCACTGTTTTTCATCCTCTAGCATTTATCTATAGGCAACCAGTGCCTCAGTGGATAGAGTGCTGTGCCTGGAGTCAGGAAGACCTGAGTTCAAATCCAGCCCCAGACACTTCCTGGTTGTGTGGCCCTGGGCAAGCCACTTACCCTCCGATTGCCTGACAAAATGGAGCCACTGTATCCACTGGAGAATGAAACAGCAAACCACTCCAGTATCTTTGCCAAGAACACCCCAAATGGGGTCACGAAGGGTTGGACATGACTGAACAACAACAATAGGAACATTTATCATTTACAGAATTTTGTAGTAATTTGCATATTACTTTATATGTGTATTTTATATGCATTTTTATATGCATTCTTAAAGTCGGGGGCAGCTAGGTGGCAAAGTGGATAGACTGTGTCTTGAATCAGGAAGACTCATTTTTGTGAGTTAAAGTCTGGCCTCAGACACTTACTAGCTGTGTAACCCTGGGTAAGTCACTTAACCCTGTTTGCCTCAGTTTCCTCATTTATAAAATGAGCTGGAGAAGGAAATGGCCAACCACTCCAGTATCTTTGCCAAGAAAACCCCCAATGGGGTCACAAAGAGTTGAACACGACTGAAAACAACTGAACAACATTCTTAAAGTCATAGAGTCCCAGAATGTTCGAGTTGGAAGGAACCTTAGAGATGACTGAGCGTCCTCTTTTCTACAGATAAGGAAATAGGCCGAAAGAGATGAAGTGACAGCCCTATTAAGTAACAGTGCAAGTGATTCCGTCACCTCACCTTATTCTTCACAGTGTTTTTCTTCACTCCTACAGTCGATCTTAATTCGGATTCTAATCACTTCATTGCTGCTGGATTGTTTGCAGAATGATTGCTTTCTCTGACTCCAGTTTCTCCTCTCTCTAATCCATCTTTCCAAACCTTTTCCTGCTGGAATGGATCTGGTCTCCCTGACTAGACAGTTCCAAGGACATAAACCCCTCGTTAGAATGGGATCTCCCCAAGGATAGAGACTTTTTTGCTACCCAGTCTACTTGTCATCATTTCCTGCTTCCTCCTTTAGCCTCCAGCTCAAGCCTGGGTTCTGTCCTTGATCCTGCGTTCTTCTTCCTCTCGGTTCTCTTCTTTAGAGAGCTCATACATTCTTAAAACTTCCACTGTTACGTCTGTGCCAAAGACTCCCATATGGACCTCAGTCACTGGAGGTTCAATCTCTAGTTGTTTATTGGGCCCTTCTACACTGAATTGATGACTCAGACTCAAGAAGTACAAAGCAGAACTCACAATCTTCCCCATAGCCTCCTCTCCAGCCCGAACTCGCTTGTTATTTTTGTTTAATAGCACTACTCCTCTACTTAAATCCAAATATCTTATCAGTCCCTCAGCTGACTTCCTGCTTCAATGCCTCATTGTGACATATTGATGCATTCTTGAGAGCTACTCAGGTACTGAGTGGTTTTACCATGCTGAGAAGGCTACAAAAGGAAGGGTCCAATGATGGATTATGTTTCTACTGAGGGGCCTCTGTAACGAAATCTGGAAAGGTTTGTCACCAGAAGTTGCCTGCAAGGCTGTTAAGATTTTTGTTTGTTTGTTTGTTTTTAAGCCGGAGTAACTCTGGAAGGCCATCTAATAAGGTAGAGAGGGGTTGTAATCAGCATCATTGAAGGGAGTACCAAAATCACATACCTTTGAAGTATTGGTACTTCAATATCATATCATTCAGTAAATAGGTCCCAGTGATTATTCATTTGCTTTGTTGCTTAGATTTGTCTTTTCTTCTCCTCTTCATTGCTACCACTCTATTCCACGCACTTATTGCTTATGTCCAAGCTAATATAATGGTGTTTTAACTAATTTTCCTCCTCTCTGATCTGCCTTACACAACATTGCCAGGATCAATATTGCTAAAGGACTACTTTATCATATTACTTTTTCTGCTCAAAACCTACACTGCCTAGAGAACCTAGTCAAAATTTCTCCGCTTCCCATTCTAGACCTTTCATAATCAAGCCCCTCTTTGCATAAGAAATCTTAGCTCCTGCCCCCCTAGATACCAACTGAATTGGCCTCCTCACAATTCCTCTCACTCCCATTCCGTACTCATTCCTATCTTTGTGTTTCTGTTTACGTTCTTCTCAGAGCCTGGGAATAACCCCTTCCCTCCCTCCCAAACCTCCACATTTCTCCTTCCCTGTCTTTCCTTCATTAGTTACCTTAAGTCCCACTCCCTCGAATTAAATCTTCCCAAAGTTCCTCAAGCCCACACTGATTTCTGCTTTTGATCCTTATATAGCATTAGTCTTTAACATATTTTTTTGAATTTGACAATATACAGCCACATGTGGCTTTCTAATTGTTAGATCATAGATCTTGAGCTGGAAGGGGTCTCAGAGACCATCTAGCCTAACTTCTTCATTTTACAGATGAGGAACCTGAGGCATAGGTATGTTAAGGGACTCGTCTGAGTTCACATAAACTACATGAGGGCAGAAGCTGTATACATGTGCATCCTGTCCAGTGCCTGGCACAGTGCGGGGCACATCGAAGATGTTCAATAAATAATTGTTAAATTGAATTGAGTAGCGGCTGTGGAAACAAAAATACTCTGATTCCCTCCAGTAGACTGGGAACGTACCAAGGGTGAGGGGCATGTCTCCTGTCTTCCCCTGTATCTTTTCAATGCCAGTACAGAGTTCTATACATGAGAAGGTATTCGTGGACATGGGAGAGAATTCCTTGGCCAGTCTGTGGCTCAGCATCCTTTGTTCCCACATTCCTGAATCCATGTGTTTACAAGGAGAGTTGTCTTCCCCTGACCCAATTTCTTTGAACACTGACTGGGTCCACTACAAATTTATGACGTAATCTCAATTGGGGCCACACTGTGGCAGGGAAATCCTCTTATACTACCCTACCTGATTGACTATCTACTCACTACACTGGCATTTCCAAATCTTTTCATCCTTCCATCCACCCCCTCTCAGCTGAGAACTTTGATATTTCACTGAAAAAACTGAGTCCATTCCCTTCGAGCTCCCTCTTCTCTTCCTTATCTCCCTCATCAGTCAGATGTCTTCCACCACCATATCCTCCTTCAGCTCTGTCTCACATTGGCCAAGACATGGCCCTCTAATATGCACAAATGATCCCATTCCATCCCATCTTTGCCATCAGTCTTCCTCCTCAGCCATCCCCATCTCTCACTTATCTTCATTCTCTCTCTACTGGCTGCTTTCCTCCAGCCTACAAACACACCTATATCTCTCCCATCCTCAACAAACCTCTCACTTCATCCATCCATGCCTGCTAGCTATCATCCTATAGCTCATCTCTTTTTTCTGACTAACCTCCTTGAGAAAGCTCTTTACAATTGATGCCTCCACTTCCTTTCCTATCACTTTCTTCTTAACTCTGCAATCTGACTTCTGACTGCATCGTTCAGTTGAAATTGCTGTCTCCAAAGTTACCAAATGCAGTGATCTCTTAACTGTCAAACCTAATGGCCTTTTCTCAGTACTCATCCTTCTTGACCTCTCTGCACTGTCACTGTCAATCATTCTCTTCTCCTTGATACTGTCTTCTCTCTAGGTTTTCCACACTTGTTTCTCTTGGTTTTTCTACTTGTATGATCACTCCTTATCAGTCTCTTTCTGGATCTTCATCCAGGTCAAGTCTGCTAATCATGAGTATCCCACAAGACGCTGTCCTGGGCCCTTTTCTTTTTTCCCTCTATACTATTTCATTTGGGGATTTCACTAGCTCCCATTGATCCAGTTATTACACACACACACACACACACACACACACACACACACACACACACACACACACACACGTGCAGATGATTCTCATATCTATCCAGCCCTAACATCTCTCCTGACCTCCAGTCTCACATTTCCGTCTCTCTACTGGACGTCTCCAACTGGATATTCCATAGATATCTTAAACTCAACATATCCAGAATCTAAGTCATTATCTTCCCTCTCCCCTGACCCCACCCCTACTCTCTCCTCTTTCTAACTTTTTCTCTTTTTGTGAGGTAATTGGGGTGAAGTGACTTGCCCAGGGTCACACGGCTAGTAAGGGTCAAGTGTCGATCTGAAGCTGGATTTGAAGTCGGGTCCTCCTGACTCCAGTGCCCCATCCAATGTGCCACCTAGCTGCCCCTCTTTCTAGTGTTCTCGTTACTGCTGGAGGTCATACCATCCTCTCAGTCACCTAGGCTCACAACCTAGGTGTCATCCTTAACTCCTCACTCTCTATTATTCCTACCTTCATAGCACCTATTCTGCTACCACCACCTTACACCTGGTTTATTGAATAGCCTGCCAGCTGGTCTTCCTACCTCAAGTCTCTCCCCACTCCAGCTGTCAAATTGATCTTCCTAGAGGGGAAGTTTGACTACATTACCCCCTCCATTGAATAAACTACAGTGGCTCCCTATCATCTCCAGAATCAAATGTAAAATCATATCTGGCTTTTAAATCCCTTCATAACCTGACCTTGTCCTGTCTTTCAAGTTTTATTATACCTTAATCTTCCTATGTAGTCTGTGATCCAGTGACACTGACCTCCTTGTTCTTCCTTCCTGACTCTGGGCATTTTTCACTGGCTAGTTCTGGTGACTTGAATAATCTCCCTCCTTATCTCTGCCTCCGCATTTCCCTGGCTTCCTTCAAGTCTCAGCTAAAGTCTTATCTTCTGCAAGAAACCTTTCTTGATCTTTCTTTATCTTAGTACCTTCCCTCTGAGATTACCTACAATTTACCTGTAAATATATCTTGTTTGTACACAGCTATTTTCATGTTGTCTCTCCCGTTTGACTGTGAGCTTCTTGAGAGCAGGACTGCCTTTTGCCTTTTTGTATCCCTAGCATTTAGCACAGCACCTGGCACATAGTAGGTGCTTAATAAATGCCATTGATAGGTTGTTGACCTGATTTTGAATGTGACATTAGCTGTCAGTACCTCTATATGTCAGATGACTCAAGCTCTCATAGAATGCTATACTTTGGTGGCTCAAATGATAGGCACAGAATTACAGAATCACAGATGTGGAAGGGACCTGAAATGTCAACCAGTCCAACCCATATCAAGTACGGGAATTGCCTTTACAACATCCTGACAAATGGTCATCTAGCCTCTGCTTGAAGGAAGCTTTCTATTTCCCAGGGCAGTCCATTCCACCGTCAGACAGCTGTGATTCTCAGGAAGGCCAAAATCTGCCTGTGAAGCACCCATCCATCACCCTTAGTTGTTCCATATAGTGCCCAAAAGAACAAATCCCACAGAAATACCCTCAATTTCCCAAACAGTAATGTGACTAATTAATAGAGTGGTTTAAAAAAAAGCCATCATAGTGTAGTGGGGTCTGATAGGTTAAATCAGTTTAGTTTCCATTCCTCTTGATGAAATTACAGGGTATCAGACTCGAAATTCCCCATTGGCTGTAAGGGTATATGATTCTAATGTCCCATTTGGCTTGGCAGAGACAAAATATCATTAGTGATGAAGAAAATAGCATTAGTGGTACAATGTACAGATCTGGAGAGGTTAATTAACTTAGCCAAGGTGATGCAGCTGTTAAGTAGTGGTGACTGAGCCCATTAGCCTAACTGATGTAGCTGAGTCAGAAGGGGAACACAGTGGACTCCAGCCTATTGACCATGCCAGTAAATCAAAATGGGACATGAGATGCAAGCAGCCTCCATAAAAGATGAAAACTTTGGGGCAAGTGTTCCTACAGCCAGCTTTGTGTTTCTGTCTCAACCCCTTGGATTTCAGTACACTGAAGAAAACCTGATATTGGCTCAGGCTTAGCCCTTTATACTTGCTTGTCAAAATTTATACTTTCTGCTTTTTTCCACAAGGGGATTACCTCTTCTCCACCCTCTACTTCCCCTCAAGGCTGTGCTAAGCACCTGCATGTGTCACCTAAGACTGTTCCCATATTGCTCTTCAAAGTTATTGGGATGGGATAGGTTATGGAAGGGAATGTACATGAGCAAGGGCAGGGGCCAGTGGTCTTTAAAGAGCAACATATCAAGGTTCCAGATGTAGTGTGGTGCAGTGGAAAGAGCAGGGGGGATGGCCGTGGAGTCAGAGGATACCTGGGTTCAAATCCTGCCTCTGACACTTGACTCCATTTGTGACCTTGGACAAATCACTTTAACCTTACTGGGCACCTTGATTTCCCTATTTATAAAATAAGAGGAGTGGACTCGTTAGCCCCTGGGGTCCCTTCCCTCTCCAGAGCTATGATTCTATCTGTGAATCCTGTGAACCTTTGCCTCCTGGTGTGTAGAAGGGGAAAGGAGAGGAGAAGGTGGCTGAACAACCACTAATTCTAATGAATCATCAGCTGGAAGAGTAAAGAGGTGCGTCCTCTGAGTCTCATGGCAAGTAACTGGGCTCTTAGAGCTAGGAAGGAGAGGGCTGTGTTGGTGGCATCCACTCCTGTGCCACTAACAAACATGGTCCTTGTGTGGTCCGTGGGCTTTCTGCAGAGAAGTCCAACGAAGGCTGCCTGTGTAGGCAGACTACTCATAAACTAAGGGCCAGCCAAAGGCTCTAATTTTCCAATAGTCAGAAGCCTACTTGTGGCTGCTGACAAACGTTCAAAGAAGGCCGAGGTTCTCAAGACTAGAAACTGTTACTTTATACCTGGGGAAGAATAACCCTTGACCCCGTGCCAGGCCCAGGTAGCTGGCGATGTCTGGCCAAGGGGCTAGGGAGGAGGGCAGGTGTCAGAGACTGCATTTAGTAAAGCCTGAAGGACTGGTTTTGCTCAGCTCTGACAGGCAGTTCCTCCATTTGCTTACTCTCCTTCGAAGAGGTGGAATAAATATACCTCAAGAGTGGGGTAGTAGCTAAGGATGTCTGTTTAGGATCTCTCTCCTCCTTGCTGCTTCTTCCTCCATCTTCAGAAGTGTTTAGTGTAGAGGCAATCCAGCTTGGGCTCCCTCCAGTGAGAGCATACCTCTTATGGGTTGGGGAAAAGGAGAAGAGAGTGTTGGCCTCCCCTAGCCTCAGCTACACACACTGGATGGTCAGGCACTGAATACAGTGCTGGAGCCTCTTCTGGGCTTCACACAGAGGACAGAAGTGGATGACCTGAGGATGGCCCTGAAAGTAGACTCAGAGATGGGGGAAAGGGCTTGAGGGTGAGACTTGAAAGAAGATAAAGGACGCCTGATCATTCAGCCTGAAAAAGAGAAGGAGCCCGAGCAGTCCTTTTTAAAGTATTTGAAGGATTGTCCCATCGGAAACTGTCCAATGTGGCTCTGGCCTCTGGAAGTTGTTGTCAGAGTATCTGTAATTCTTAACTAAAAATTAAATCCAGGCTCTTAATAGTATAGCACCAAAGATTCAGAGCTGGAAGAGACCTTAGAGTTCATTAAGACCAACCCTCTCATTTTACATATGAAGAAACTGAAGGTTAAGTGACTTGCCCAAGGTCACACAGTAAATGTCAGAGACAGGATTTGAACCTAGGTCTTCCTCCAAGTCCAGCACTCTATACAGCAGTCTCCTAATTGGTGTCCCTGCTTCCAGGTTATTCTGTCTTTGATCCATCTTCCATACCACTGGCAGACTAATACTCCTTATGCATATTATTGAACATGTCATTTCATTGCTTAGAAACTTCCTGTGACTCCCAACTGTTTGTAGAATAACATGTCTCAGCCTGGCATTTGAGGCCTTCCACAATCTAATATAATCTCCTGCTACATAAGCACTTCACTCCAGCCAGACTCAACTACATTCCTCAGACTTTCATGTCATTGTTGTTCATTCATTTTTCGGTTGTGCCCACATCTCCATGACCCTGTTCAGTGTTTTCTTGGCAAAGATACTGGGAGTGGTTTGCCATTTCCTTCTCCAGCTCATTTTACAGATGAGTAACTGAGACAAACATGGTTAAGTGACTTGCCCAGGGTCACACAGCTAGTGAGTGTCTGAGGCTGGATTTGAACTCAGGAAGATGAGTCTTCCTGACTCCAGGCCTGGCACTTTATTCACTGTGCCACCCAGCTGCCCTTGGACTTTCATACTTGCATGTTTTTGCTCATGCCATTCTCTCTACCTTTTATGTCCTATCTAAATTTAAGCTTCAACTTAAATCCTTCCTCTTCCATGAAGTCTTCCCTAATTTCTTTTTCCTTTGAAGTCCCTCAACATTTTCATACCATAACTTAAAATGCTAATTGTATGGTTACATGGAGACATCTTGTCTTCTTGAACCTAGACCATAAGTGCCATGAAGGTGCAGACAATGTCTTATACTTTTCTGTATCCCCCATCCCCTTCTGCCTTCCTCAGTAAATCCAGATAAATGTTTGTTATGTAGAGTAATGATGATGATGATGGGTCAGGCTATATCAAGTTCTGGGAGTTTCTTAAGTAATCTTCCTTTAATCCCCTTCATTCTGTTAATTCCCCTGAAAAACTGGGAGAAGGCCTGCTAGACCCACCTGGCAACCTGATAAATAAGGATAGGGAGTGGCTTACCAATCATTAGTCTCTACCGTAACTAAAATAATTATCTTGGGAGCAAAGGACTTAGGCTTTTCACTGAGGGCTGCCTTGTCCACACTGTGCCCCAACTACACAGCTCTAGAATTACATACAGGCTAAATAAGTTTCTTCCTCATTCCCCAATGCAACAGAAATGAGTGGAAGCCCCACCCACCTACCTGAAGTTTCCAGAGGAAGTCTAGCCGAGCTGTGGACTCCACCTGCTGGGCATGAAGGTACAAAGCCAGCACAAAGACGGAGATAATGATGGGCGTCATGATCTTCAGGGCTACCTTTGTCACATGCTCAGGGCTGTAGGCAGAAAGAGAACATGAGCTTGTAACTTGCCTTGGACAGCACACAGTGGATCTTGGTTCCCTCCATCCCATACCTTCTTCCAGTTCACTCTGTTCTCCTCCTTCCATAAGATAGCTTTCATGTAATTTCATCTAACCTTCTCTCTCTCCCTTCCTCTCTCTCTCTCTCTCATCATTCTCCCTGTTCTTTCCTCTCTTCCTCTTCCTCTCCCCCTTCCTCTCCTCTCCTCTCCCTCTCTCTCCCCCTCCCCCTTCTCCCTCTCATCTCTCTTTCTCTTCCCCTTTTCTTTCTGGGTTTTCTTCTATTACATTGGAAGCTTCCTGAAGGCAGAGATCATCCATTCCAAATTCTTCACTTTATAGATGAGGAAACTAAAGCCCAGAAAGAATGTGACCTGCCTACTGTCATACAGCTGGTTTGTAGCAAAGCAGGGACTAGAATCCAGGTTTCCTGATTTTACAAGGCATCTACTTATTTACCCCCAAGAGCCTAAAACCCTACTTGGCAGGGGTAGCTTGGTGGTGCAGTACATAAAGCACAGGCCCTGAAGTCAGGAGGACCTGAGTTCAAATCCAGCCTCAGACACTTACTAGTGGTGTGACCCTGAGCAAATTATTTACCCCAACTGCCTCCAAAAACAAAACAAACAAACAAACAAAAAAAAACACCTGGCAGTTAATGCACATATTTTTCCATACACGTGACCTGACAATGGTCAGTACCAAGTCAAGGCCATGAGTGCTCACAGGAGAGGAGAACCTGCAGTCTCAAGGTCACATGCGGCCCTCTAGGTCCTCAAGTGCAGCCCTCTGAGGAAATCCAGACTTTACAGTTAGGTTTGGATTCAGTCAGAGACTGCATTTGAGGACCTAGAAGGCCATATGTGGCCTTGAGACTGCAGGTCCTCCACTCCTGCTCTAGAGTAATACACAGTATAGTAGTACAGCCAACTTTCAAATATCCAAGGGCTGAATCTTGTTTCTTCCCTTCCTCTCTTCTGTGCCCTCACAGAAGGAAAAGAGAGGGGGCACACACCAAGGCTGTCAGTGTTGTTGTCCTTCAGTTGTTTTCAACTCTCCATGACCCTATTTGGAGTTTTCTTGGCAAAGATACTGGAGTGGTTTGTTATTTCCTTCTCTAGCTCATTTTACACATGAGGAAACTGAGACAAACAAGGTTAAGTGATTTGCCCAGGGTCACACAGCTAGTAAACGTCTGAGGCCAGATTTGAACTCAGAAAGAGGAGTCATTTTGACTCCAGGCCCAGCACTCTAGCCACTTTGCCACCTAACTGCCCAAGACTATGAGTAGTTCTGGATAAAGGTTGACTGGGACTTTGGAGGAAAGCTGGGATCTCATACTAAATAAAAGTAGATTTCTGGCTTGTCTGGATTTTGATTATCCAGGATTTCATTACACTTTATGGCCACAGATAATGTAGAGATAAATGGTAGTTAAAATTAAAAAAAAAAATTTTTTAATCCTTGCATAGGATTCCCTGGTGGGCATATATAAGATTGGGTTTCAGATCATCCTAATATTTGGATAAATTGCTTTCTAACTAACCCCAGCCTCATCCTTCCAAGCTCACCCTTTTCCCCTCATACCAGTCTGCATGTATCTTGTTTATGATTAAACCTGAGTTTCCTGGCATCTAAAATGAGGCATTACAGCCTAGTAGAAAGAGTGCTACCTGCTATCTGACCTTGGGAAAATGCTTTATGGTCCTAGATCGAGAGCTTGAAAGGATCTTAAAGGGAATTGAGTCTACTCCATTTTTCAGATGAGGAACAGGCCCAGATAAGTTAAGTGATTTATCAAAGGTCACATAGGCAATCATCATCAGAGGTGGAATCTGAACCCAGGTCTTCTGACTCCAGAGATCAATGGTCCTTCCACTGCTTCATGTGATCTCCAAGGTCCCCTCTCGGGATTCTCTGTAATATCGCCTGTCTAGTTGTGTTGTCTCCTATTTACTCTGGATGCCCTCTACATATAAATGGATATTATGCATCAACTCACCACTGCATTGTTCCGTTGTTGTTGGAGAAATCACTGGAATCAGAAGCCAGAGAAAGCCTGAGTCAGCATTGCAGCATTGCAGCTTATGCTCCAACATGTCCTTCCACACACTGGATCCCCAGGATATGGTCCCCCTCATCCCAAAGCCATTTTAACTGCTTTCAGTGAAACACCAGAAAGCTCAGAATTTGTCTACCATTTCCCACCCACATTTTCAAAGCTGCCCAAGAAGTAAACAGAGACAAATTCCACCTATACTTGACCGATGGCCATGCTCACAGCCATTATAGCCTCAGCATCATGATAACATGGACGCTTTCTGAAGCTATTCTGTGCCAACACTGTCTGGAGCTCTCATCATAATTATAGGCTCATAGAACTAGAGCTGTCAGGGACCTTAGAAGTTAACTTCCTCCTTTTACAGCTGAGGAAACTGAGGCCCAGAGTTTCCTCTGGGTCTCAAGGTCACACAGCTAGTAAGTGGTGGAGATTCCAGCTTAGGTGATGTGATGCTAAGTTCAGCACCCTCCCCCCTACACCCTACTAATAATTGCTAGTATTCCAATGATAAAAACTTGTTATTCTCATTCTAAAGTTACTCTAGTGACCCTGGGAATCCTGGGGCCCTCCTGGTCCTACTTCTGTTTGATGACTTCAGGAAAGAGTGTCCTGGGGGCTTGGTGTGTGATCTTCAAGGATTGCCTCTCTATTTTCTCATCTGTAATAGTTCAAGGACTGCACACACCCTAGAGTATGCTACATGGGAAGGAGGTCCCAGTACCTTCTCTAAGTCCTCTGTTCTACCCGCTCACTGTCTGGAAGATCTGCCTTCATACTGACTTGAATCCTTCACACTATGGCTTCTCTTTCATTCTCAGGAGAGATAGGGAACAACTCTTCTCAGTTCTTAAAGGTCTGAAGATGTATTAAAACTGTCCCAGGACCTTCTGTCCTTTAATGTTTGTGTCCAGGATTTTCATCTGTAGCTCTTTCCTCTGCCTAACTCTTCCTAATTCTCTGCCTTATGGACCCACAGGCATTCATGTCCATTAGGGGATTTGATGGTCTGTTTTTATTCCTGAATGGATCCAGGAAGCCTTGAGCAGAACTGAGCATCTGTCTGGGAAGCTTTGGAAGCAGGGGATCAGGTCGGAGGAAAGTGATGACCTGTAGTCTAAATAGTTATCATACAACCAATAGTTATTATTTCATCAGGGGTGGGAAAGTAGAGGTGGCAAATTTAATAAAGCCTCATGTACCTGACCTAATTTAGGTGGGGTAAGTAGTTAAGGGCCAGTGAAATGGGTTAGATGATTTCCTCCAGGTATTCTTCTCTAATCCAAAGAGTCTATGGTTCTAAAATCCTCTCTACCAAGTAGTAGTAGACTGCCAGTGAAGGGAGGGGAATGGAGGGCACAAATCCAGAGGGTGTGGAGGTGCCAAGACCACTGACAACTCGCCACTTACATGACGTTGGCTGTGACCAGCAAGTCAGCGTTGTCAAAGAGTGTGACTCCAGGCACCTCCACCAGAAGCACGTAGATGACCTCAATGATCAGCATCAGCGCCAGCTTCCCGATGCAGCTGATCTGCAGGAACACGGAGCAGGCAAGCAGGCTGAGCAGGACGCTGTAGGTGAAGTACTGCGGGGAGACAATGGGGGAGTGTCAGGCGTGGCTCCGGAGGCCCAGCGAAGCAGACTTCTCCCCTGCCCCCTGCTAGAACTGCAGCTCAGGTGTGCTCTGTCTCTCTAAACTGGGTCACTCCAAAGCAAGGGATTGGGGGCAGGAGCCATCAGAGCAATGAGGAAGAAAGAAAGATGGGGTGACCCGGGGACACTTTTGTGGAAATAAATGTGCGGACCTGTTGTTATTTCAGTCAGTGCTAGGACCTTCTTAATTGGCTAGTAATTCCCTCCGTCCAGGTCACCATCTTCCTGCATCAAACTCAGACCAAGGGAATGACCCAGGGTAGTGGGAGAGAATGGTGGTAGTGGGCTACGGGGTGGGGAGGGGAGAGTTGTCCCTCTCCTTACCCTTCCCACCTGACCTTCCTATCTTTTGTCTAGAAATACCAGACTTCAGAGGGAGATGAATAGTTGGGTCTCCTCCCTGCCTCCCCCTGACTAAGACCCTAGGGAGTGATACAAAGAACTGGGATCTGACCATCTTAGCTGCCACAAAGGACTAGAGCAGAAGGGGAAGACAGAAAAAGGGAGAGAAAATTCTCTATAGGATGCAGCCCAACAGCCCATGTCTGCTTTATCCACTTGAGACACATGGGGGTGAGACCTGAATTACTGGGGTCCTAGCTAGACCTTCTACTCCCAATTTGGTTTAGAGAACTTTGGCAAACAGTTTCTGTAGCAGTGAGGCAGTGCAGCAGATAGACTTGGACCTGGAGCCAGCAGGACTTGAATTCAAATTCTGCCTCAGATACTTATTAGCTATGTGACCCTGGGCAAAGTCATTTAATCTATTTTCAGCCTTCATTTTCTCATCCATAAAATGGGGATAATTTAGCACCTACCTCACAAGGTTGTTTTGAGGACCAAATGACACTTTACAGTATCGGGAAAGCACTTTGCAAACCGTAGAGTGCTATGTAAATGCTAGCTCTTCAGTTTCCAGTCTGGGTGGGGAGGAGGATTTTGGGTTCACTTTGGGAGCTCAAAGTACTTCCTGGGTGATGGGCTGACCAAGCTAAGGTTCAGCACTAGAGCCAAACGCGTTTTTGTTTTGTTTTACTTTGGGTGGAGGTAAAGGGAATAGTCCCCCAGGACCCTTGACTATGTCATCACGATGAGGCCTAGGTCTCTGTCTGCTGTGTGGAGGAACAGGCCATGCCTGTCAGAGCTAAGAGAACACAGGCTCTGGGGCCCATCAATCTCCCATTTATGAGGAGTCGATGAGGCAGGTCCTGATAGATCCCAGGTTTCCTGCAGTTGCTAAAATCAGGCTTACAGCTTCCCAGGGAGAGGGAGCTGCAGGGGTAGGGGGGATCAGAAGAGGGGAAAGGGAGGAGAAATTAAAAATAGTCTCTAGTCATCAGCAAACACCTGTCAGGAAGTGGAAACCAGCCGGCCCTCTCCAGAGTTCTTGGTCCAGATGTGAAAAGAAACAGATAAACATCAGCCTGCAGAGGCGGCTGGGGGAAGGAGGGTAGGGGTGAGAGGAAGTTCAGGAATAATGGGGATGATGGGGGTGGGGCTGGGAAAGAATCAAACAGAAATCCTGCCTTCCCACTGTTGCCTTTGAGGGTAAGCGAGCCTGAAGGAGAGGGATAAATGGGGAAAAAAGAAAGAAACTTGGTCCCAAAGATCCAGGAGAAAAAGCATCTCAGAGAATAGAATACAGTTTGGGCACCAGAAGACCTGGGGTTTAGTCTCAGTTTTAACTTTCATATGCTCCATGACTCTAGATACATCCTGTCTCTTTCTAAGCCTTACTTAACAAACAAAAAACAAACCCAAAACTCCCCCAGCTCTTAGATTTCATTAGCATTGGGAATTCTGGTGAGAAAACTCACTCTAGCAATGAAGACTGGCCGCTTCTCTGCAATCTATTATCTTAGAGAGCTGCCTGGGGCATGGGAAGAATGACCATCTGTCTCCTATGGCAGTGTCTGGATGAAGGAGATGGAGGCCTTCTGCAGGAGGCCCCCATGTTATCCTTCTAAAAGGAACAACTACACCAATTCGGCCTGATTCTCCTTTCCCAGTTCTTGTCCTTCAGCCTTGGGCTGTGTTTGCTCCATCCGTGCGGGAACGTGATACTTTGGGTTACTCTGTCACCTTTCTTCCTCTGAGAGCCGCATGCAAATCTACATTTGAGAGCTGGTGACTAGGATTGTGGAGACCTGGGCTTGGATCCTGGTTCTGAGGCATCAGCTATGTGACCTTGGGCAAGGGCATTTAACTCCCTGAGCCTCATTTTCCTCACCCATACTAAGATAATCCTTGGACCCCCAACCTTTTTCACAGGGATGTTTTGAGGAAAGTCTTTTGGGAAAAAAAAAAAAAAAACTTTTTTGTTAGACCTGTGACTTCTTTGGTACAAGGAACTCCCAGTGAGGAAACCTCCTCTACTGATACAGATGGGTGCCTGCTCTGAAACTTTGCTGCCTTGGCCACTGAGAGGTTAAATGACTTGTCCAGAGTCTCACAACCAGTGTGTGTCAGATATAAGACACGAAGCCAGGTCTTTCTGATTCCCTGGCAGGTTCTCCTGCCACTAATGTCACATTGCCTTTTTCTTACACTGTAAACTCAAGCTCTTATTGTTGTAAAAACAACAATAATCAAGATGAAACCTGATTTTTTTCCTTCTTGTTTCACTATTTATATTTTCCAGAAAGTACAGATGGTGAGGATGGGATAGGGAAGTCTGGCAATCATCTCTCTGCCTCCTCCCACGGAGAGCCTCAGCCCTCAGGTCCCTCCACTCTTAACCCTGACTCCCTGTCTCTCTCCCCTGAATTTTGATTTCTGCCCCTCCTCCTCCTTCCCCCACAAATTCCACAGGGTACCTCTGGAAAATTGCAGTTGGGCCGGGGGTTGCCACAGAAGCCCTGCTCAATGCCCAGGCTGTAATTGAAAGCTGATTCACCCACATGGCAGGCATTGACTTGGTTCACCGTGATGTTGTGCTCCTCCGCCAGGCAGCTGAACAAATCCACAGGGTTGCACATGAACTGGGCAGAAAGAAAGGGACAGATATGAGAGAGTGGTCCCTGAGGCTGGGGTTCTACAGGTGAGCAGACTTATTGTCATAGGATGCAATGGGACTACAACTCCTTGTTGGACTCTCTTTCCCACCTTTGAGTTTTCCCCTACTTCCACTCTGTGGGTTCCACACTAGTGGTGGTTGGGAGAAAGTAACGATTCATTTGAATGCATACATCAAATTGTAGCAGGAAAGGATGAGAGTGTAAGAGTTATCCTGAGTATGTGGTCATAAACATGCATAAAGTCAACTCAATAAGCATCTATTAAGCACCTCCTGAGTACCAGGCACTGTGCTAGGTGCTGGGGATACAAAGAATGAAACAACCCCAGATCTTAAGGAGCTTACATTCTACTGGGGTAGGAGGAGGAGAGACATGTGAGTATGAGAGAGTGAAACTGGTGCTGGACCATTTAAGATATGTGCAGTGATGTCTCCCATGCCCTCCACAGCTCAACTGAAAAGATCACATTGATTTGAATATATGCCATTCACAAATACAGGACAGACCCATTTAAGGAGACCTCTTTCAAAAGAAAAATGTAGGTATATGCTGAAAAATAATTGTCCAAATCACTATATTTTTAAAATGTTACTGTAAAAGGTTTTTTTTTTACATTTTTTTATTGAAATAAATGTCATTAACTTTTATCATCAGTGATTTCTTTATTTTGGACATTTTAATTGTCCTAATATGAACTCAGGTTTTGGTGAAGCTAGATTTGAGAAGAAAAAAGATGGGCTTATATTCAGATCGATAAAATAGTAGTCTAAGTTTTTTAATTAGCTTCCAGCCCTGGGAGTAGGGCACTAAGTGGCTAGAAATAGAAGATTCAATGCTGGATGACGTTAAACATTCAATCCTACCCCTGCCTCAGAGCCACATGGGTTAAGTCCCGGCAGTTAGACACAAGAAGACCTTCCAACAGAGGAAGAAGACCTTATGGGCTGTGGAGGAATCCTTTTGTCCCTTTGCTCGCGGAGCTCTGTCAGAACTAGGCCATGGATGGTGGGACCACATACCATGTTGACAAATGCAGACAGGAAAACCAGGATAATGGTGAAGACCCCAACTATGGTGCTGTTGGTCCGGGACTGGACAATCTTCTTAGAGAGAGTCTGCAGCGGTGCTGGGAAAAGCTGCCACAGGGATGAGGGGGTGAAGAGGTAGGGAAGGAGAAGGAAATGGGGTAGGGAGAGAAACACAGTAAGACTCAGACGGCTACAGCCGCACAGCACTACAGTGTCTCAGCAGATTGTTCCCCCCTCCTCTTAATATGGGGCAAGGGAAAGACCTTGCCTTGGGCTTTGGGTCTTGCTGAGGAGGAATTCCAGCTCCTTCCTCTTCAGAGCCAATCCAAGATACATGGTCTTTGACTGCAGGGCTTTCAACTTTCAGTAATGACTAAGTGTCTCTGACTACTAAGTTCTAAGGAGACTCCATATATCCTTACTTCCCTTGATTCCTGAATCTGCTTGGCTCTCTCGGTTGGGAGATCATTGCACCCAAACCCTAGTTATCTCTCCTGCTGCTGCTGCTTCCCAGCTCTGTCACTAACTAGCTGGGTGGCCTCTGGCAAGGAGGCCTTTGACTCCAGGTGGGAGTGATGATTTGGAATAAGCATGGGGGAGCTTCTTACTTACTGTTCCCTAAGTCCTCACCTTTCATTCCTTTATAGTCCATCACTCCACCAGTTTGATGCTGCTTACTCAGCTTAATAAATATAGCCCTTCCAGATGCTTTTGCATAGTCGATTGAAGGTTTACTGAGGCATGCCACCTAACAGCAAAAGATAACTATTTTTGAAAAGGCTGATTCCAATGGGGAACCCTGCTGGAAGGTCACAGAAGAACGTAAGAGTTAGAGCTGAAAGGAGCCCTAGAGATCCGCTAGATCAAGCTGGTCATTTTACAGGGATTTGCACAGATAGGGATAGGGACTGAATCAGTGGCTTCATTGGTAGGGAGCTCCCTCCACCAATTCAGGCCATCACCCTTTCTGCAACTTAGCCTTAGAGTGACCAAGAGCTCAGGGTTATACAGCCAGTATGTGTAGGGACTGGAACCTAGGCCTAGTTTGATAATGTTTCATTATTGCAAATTAATTTTAGGTCAAGTTTGTGTTTGTGCCATTTGTATATATACTTAGCAGTCCTTTTGGGGCCTTTCATATATTTAGTATATTTACACCAAGCAGCTAGGTGGTGCAGTGGAAAAAGTGCCTGGCCTAGAGTCAGGAAGACCCTAGTTCAAATCCCTCCTCAGACATTTACTAGCCATGTGACCTTGGGCAAGACAAGTAACCCTATTTGCCTCAGTTTCTTCATCTGTAAAATAACCTAGAAAAGGAAATGGCAAACCATTCTAGTATCTTTGCCACGAAAACCCCAAATAGAGTCATAAAGAGTCAGACATGACTGAAACAACTGAACGATGAATATTTACACCCAGTTTCCTGAGGTCAAATCTCTATCTACAAAACCACACTGCTTCTTGGAATAGGTTCTTAATAAATGTTGTCAGATTGATGAGGATACTAAGGCCCAAATTGGTAGTAAGATTTATGTCAAGGTCATATAACTAGTAAGTAGTAGAGCAGGGATTCAAAACTGGGTCCAGAGAGCCAGGATAACAGAGAAAAGGCAGGGACTTGCCTGAGTTCTCCCAAATTCCCCTCCAGAAAACTTTAAATAAGGGGCAGCTAGGTGGCAAAGTGGATAGAGCACTGGCCCTGGAGTCAGGAGGACCAGAGTTCAAATCCAGCCTCAGGCACATAACACTCACTAGCTGTGTGACCCTGGGCAAGTTATTTAACCCCAATTGCCTCACCAAAAAACAAAACAAAAACCTTTAAATAATGCCTCAAAACAAATTCTGGAGTAGCAGAACCCACAAAAAGATGGGGGTAAAGCAATTTTCCAGCCAAAGACAACTTAGAAGGTTGGCAAGAAAGGTCTTCACAATGGAATAAGAGTGGAGCACAGTCCAGCACAAGCATCGGCCCCAACTGTGCAACAGGAAACCAGGAGCAGGTCTTGGGAGTAACTGAATCAGTGATGGCAGTGGCTACTTCTGCAGCTCTCAGCCCCCAGAGGTTAGGAAACTGGTCAGAAAGAAATGGTACCTTTGCTGGCACCAGGGGCAGGACTCTGATGCATGGTCCATATTCAGATCCATGTCCCAGGATGAGGAGGAGCACTAGCATACATACCAGAGCTGGTAGCCACAGGGGACCCTGGTCACAGTTCCAGGGTGGAAGACAGTGCATATGGTCACTCACAGACCAGAACACAAGCCAGGAGAGTAGTAAATACACCTCTCCTTAGATCAGACCACCTTGGAAGAACTGAAAACTTACAGACCCCCAAAACAAGCTACACAAAAAAACCTGAAGCTTGAGGCAGTGCCCTCTTCACCCCAAGAGCAGAGCCCAACTTTAACATAAAGCTAAAAGTCAAGAAATAAGTTAGAAAAATGAGCAAACAACAACAACAAAAAGATCCTTACCATGGAAAGTTACTGTGGTGACAGGGAAGATAAAAACACACACTCAGAAGAAGACAACAAAGTCAAAATTGCTACATCTAAAGCCTCAAAGAAAAATGTGAATTGGTCTCAGGCCAAAAAAAAAAAAATGCTGGAAGAGTTCAAAAAGGATTTTAAAAATCAAAGAAGAGAGATAGAGGAAAAATTGGGAAAAGAAATGACAATGATGCAAGAAAATCATGAAAAAAGAGTCAACATGCTGGTAAATGAGGCACAAAAATAATGAATGAAGAGAATGCCTTAAAAAATAGAACTGTCCAAATGGAAAAAGATGTACAAAAATTTTCTAAAGAACACCTTAAAAAGTAGAATTGGTCAAATGGAAAAGGAGGTACAAAACCTCACTGAAGAAAATAATTCCTTAAAAATTAGAAATGGGCAACTAGAAGCTAATGACTCCATAAAACATCAATAAACAATCAAACAAAATTAAAAGAATGAAAAATAGAAGAAAATGTGAAATATCTCATTGGAAAAAAAAACAAGTGATGTAAAAATAGATCCAGGAGGGACAATTTAAAAGTTATTGGACTACCTGAAAGCCATGATCAAAAAAAGAGCCTAGACCTCATCTTTCAAGAAATCATGAAGGAAAATTGCACTGATATTCTAGAACCAGAGGGTAAAACAGAAATTGAAAGAATCCATCAATCACCTCCTGAAAGGGATCTCAAAATGAAAACTCCCAGGAATATTATAGTCAAATTCCAGAGTTTCCAGTTCAAGGAGAAAATATTGCAAACAGCCATAAGGAAACAATTCAGATATTATGGAGCCATAATCAGGATAACAGGAGATTTAGTAGTTTCTAGATTAAAGGATCAGAGGGACCTGGAATATGATATTCCAGAGGGCAAAGGAGTTAGGTTTATAGCCCAAAATCACCTACCCCACAAAACTGAGCATAATCCTTCAGGGGAAAAAATGGACATTCAATGAAACAGAGGATTGTCAAACATTCCAGGTGAAAAGTCTAAAGCTGAATAGAAAATTTGACTTTGAAATGGAAGCATAAAAAGATAAACAGGAAAGAGAACTCATAAGGAACTCAATGAGGTTAAACTGTTTACATTCCTACATGGGAAGATGATTCTTGTAACTCCTAAGAACTTTTTCATTATTAAGGCAGTTAGAAGAAGCATACATAGATGGAGGGCATGGGTGTGAGTTGAATATGATGGGATGATATCTAAAAAAATTAAAGTAAGGGATGAGAAAGATGAATGCACTAGGAAAAGGGAGAAAGGAGAAGTAGAATGGGGCAAATTATCTCACATAAAAGAGCACAAAAAAGCTTTTACAGTGGAGGGGAAGATAGGGAGGTGGGCAGAAATGCTTGAACCTTACTGTCATTGGAATTGGCTCAAAGAGGGAATAACATACATATTTGGTTGGGTATAGAAATCTGTCTTATTCTACAGGAAAGTAGGAGGGGAAGGGGATAAGAGAAGGCCAGGGGTTGGGGGGTAGGGGTGTTGGACTGAAAGAAGGACAGATTGGGGAAGGTGGTAGTCAGAAGCAAAATATTTTTTGAGGATAGACACGGTGAAAGGAGAGAGAGGGTAGGATAAACAGGGAAAATAGGAAGGAGAGAAATATAGTTAGTAATCATAACTGTGAAAAAAATTTACAGCAAGTATCTCTGATAAAGGCCTCAATTCTCAAGTATATAGATAACTAAGTCAAATGTATAAAAATAAGATTTATCCCCTACAGATCAAAGCATACTATTTGCTATTTTTTTCTTCTGTTGTGTTTTGTTTCCTCTTTCTGGGGGTTCCTTCTATTGGTTCTAATTCTTACAATATCACTAATGAGAAAATATATTTAATAGGAATGTATTTGTATAGCCTATATCAGATTGCGTGCTGTCTTGGGGAGGGAGGTGGGGAGGGAGGAGGAGAAAAATTTAAAACTCAAAAGTTTATGGAAGTGATTGTTAATAATTCAAAATAAATTCATTTAAAAAAACACAAAAAATGGCCTTTTATAGGCTTAAAAATCACTTTAAAAAAATAAGAGTCATTCCCCATTTGAGAAATGGTCAAAGGATATGAACAGGCAGTTTTTAGACAACTTGATCAAAGCTATCTGTAGTCATATGAAACAATGCTCTAATTCACTATTGACTACAGAAATGCAAATTAAAATAACTCTTAAGTACCACATATCAGATTGGCTAATATGACAGGAAAGGAAATTAACAAATGTTGCAGAGGATGTGGAAAAATGGAAACACTAATGCATTGTTGGTGAAGTTGTGAACTGATTCAGCCATTCTGGAGAGAAATTTGGAACTTTACCTAAAGGACCACAAAACCATGCATACCCTCTCCTCAGCAATACCACTACTAGATCTGTATCCCAAAGAGATAAAAACAAAAAAGGAAAAAGACCTTTATGTACAAAAATATTTAAAGCAGCTCTTTGTGTGGTGGCAAAGAATTGGAAATTGAGGGGATGTCCATCAATTGGAGAATGCCTGATCAACTTGTGGTATATAATTGTGATGGAATACTATTGTGCTATAAGAAATGACAATTAGAATGTCCTCAGAAAAACCTGGAAAGACTTACATGGACTGATGCAAAATGAAATGAGCAGAACCAGGAGAACAGCAGTAACAGTGATACTGTACGATGGTCAGCTGTGAATGACTTAGCTGTTCTCAGCAATACAGTTATCCAAGACAATTCCAAAGGATTTATGATAAAAAATACTGTCCACTTGCAGAGAAAGAACTTGTGGAGTCTGAATGCATATTGAAGCATATTTTTTTTTTACTTTCTTCATTTTTCTTGGTGGTGGTTGTTGTGTTTTTTTTGGTTTTTGTCTGTGTTTTCTTTCACAACATGACTAATATGGAATTATGTTTTGCATGACTGCACACGTATAGCCTAAATAAAATGGCTTACCATCTCAGGGGGGAACAGGAGATGGAGGGAGGGAGGGAGAGAGAGAATTTTGAATTCAATTTTTAAAAATGAATGTTAAAAATTGTTGTTACATGTAATTGGGGGGCAAATAAATATTAAGAATAATAAAAAACCCAAACCCTGGGTCCAAATTCAGTGCTCTTTCAACTATACCGTACTGGAATGTATCTGTTTGTCAGAAAGAACTTCAGAAAAGGAAGGCAGAAAAGGAAGAACCAAAGGATCACAGATCCAGAGCTGGAAGGGACCTCAGAAATCCATGTAGTCTAACCCCATCATTTAAGAGAAAAAGAAACGGTGGCCTACAATTGAAATAATTGGTCCAAGGTCTTATAGATAATAAGAACCAGAGGGGCAGCTCGGTGGCATAGTGGATAGAGCACCGGGCCCTGAAGTCAGGAAGTCCTGAGTTCAAATCCGGCCTCAGACCAAACACTTGACACGTACTAGCTGTGTGACCCTGGGCAAGTCACTTAACCCCAATTGCCTCACCAAAAAAAAAAAAAAGTAAGCACCAGAGATGAGATTTACTTCTCTGTATGGATTTTTAAAGCAACCTAGACCATCCAAATTATTCCAAAAGGGTCCTTCTAAATCGGGAGTTCTTAACCATTTTTTATGCATGCTATGGACCCCTCTGACAATCTGGTGCAGCACATGGACCTCTTTCACAGAATAATAGTTTTACATGCATAAAATAAAATACATAGGATTGCAAAGGAAACCAATTATGCTGAAATAAATTTACCAACATAAAACAGGTTCATGGAATTTTAAGAACATCTGTTCTAAATGAAGTCAAAGTTATTATCTACATGCTTAATTAATGTTTATCACAGCTACCATATTAATTTGATGTCAGATTTATAAACTGTATTTGTTTGTGCTGTTTTTATGGACACTTAATAACCTACTGGGAGCCCCTTATGTAATCCATTTGTATGATAGATATATTTATGCCTATTTTATAGGGCTGACAATGTTTTTTTTATCTTAAATAGTAGAGGTTTATGACTGGGGTACCTTTGTTTCTCTAGCAAATGGTTGGTGATTGCTGTGATTTATTTGATGCTGAGACCCCAGTCAGAAACTCAGCTCCCAATTAGAACATTCTTCCAATGAGAAACTTCAATCTGCTTTAGGACTAGGATCTGCTTGAAGAAGGAGTTTCCAGAAATGTATTACAAAAAATGGTGAGGTTTGCCTGCGTGTCCTGAAGGTCACCATCCTTGGGAACCTTCAGGGTGCTTAAAGTAGGAGGGGTAGTATTTAGTCTTCCTTGTGCCATCCCCTCTGCTCCTGTGAAGAGAAGAACCAAGGATGACCTAATTCTTAAACTTTCAAAGGCCAAGTCTGTGCCTGGACACAAGTCCTCCTGACCAGGCATCTGGTAGTCCAGTGAATGAAGCACTGGGCCTGGAGTCAGGGTGACCTGAGTTCAAATTCATCCTCAGACACTTACTAGCCCTGTGGCCACAGGCAAGTCATTTAACCTCTTTGCCTTAGTTCCCTCATCTTTAAAATGGAGCTCATAATAGCACCTACCTTTCAAGGTTGATTGTGCGGATCAAATGAGATATTATTTGGAAAGCATTTAGGATAGTGCCTAGCACATAGTAGGTGCTTAACAAATGCTTGTTTCCTACCTTTCCTCTTTCCTTCCTCTCTCTATCCAGCTGCCCTCCCTGACAATTCACCTCTCCCCACCCCAATGCTAACTGTTCTTCTCACACCCCTTTTTCCTAGAAAAAATGCCTCCTAGAAAATGGAGATAGACCATTGTCACTGTGTTCTCTTCTATTCCCCATACAAGTCCCAGCCTGGATTTCCTTCACTGAACTCTGCAGTCATTGGGCTGCTGTCCTATCCTGCAGACTCTCACAGCTTCAGGTCTCACTAGGACAACAGCAAGGTGCTATGGCGAGAAACAACCAGAATCAAATGAAATCAATTTGGTTAGAGTTTTTTTTTTCTTTTTTCTTTTCCTTTTTTATGAAAATTCTGAACTTAAAGGAAGAGAGCAAAACATTTCTTTTAAGTGCTTACTAGGTGTTCAGCTAAGTATTTTTACAAATATTATCTCATTTGATCATCAATTTAGCCAACAACAAATAAATGAATATTTCCATATACAAAAGCTGCAAATCTACAGCTTGCTTTTCTTTTGAATGATATAATAAATTCAACACGATGTTTTCAAACCTGACCTGCTTATCTGTGTTTCCTATGGACTGTCATTCTGTTCTATTCTATCCATTTTTTTAAAATGGCTCAATGACTAAGGGATTATTTTGAAATAGAATGCTGGACTCCAAGTCAGAAAGACCTGGGTTCGAATCCTTTCTCAGACATTAACTTGCTCTGTGATCCTGGGCAAGTCACCTAAGCATTCTGGGCCATATCTTCCTCATCTGTAAAATGAGGAGGTTGGGCTCCATGTCCTCTAAGATCTCTTCCATCTCTAAATCTATGGTCCTGTGATCCTCTCAAAGAATATGAGAAAATATGAGTTCCAGTTTGAACTTAGAATTTCACTAGGTAGGGTTGGTTTTGGATTCTTTTTTTGGAGTTTTAATTAACAGTTTCATTTTTTTAAAAGATGACTTGGGGTTTAGCTAAATAATGCTGTTTTTTTAAGATCATTTTCATCATGTTGCATTTTTACAACAATAAACATAAATCAGTTAAGGCTGTGTAGTTTTTGCTGAGGCAATCAGGGTTAAGTGACTTGCCCAGGGTCACACAGCTAGTAGGTGTCAAGTGTCTGAGGCAGGATTTGAACTCAGGTCCTCCTGACTCCAAGGCCGGAGCTCTATCCATTGCACCACCTAGCTGCCCCCCAAGGCTGTGTAGTTTTGAGGAAAGAAAGCTGTGTGGTGACTTGATTGTGATCTTCAAGTATATGTCAATGGATTCATGTTACATGTAAACAGAATTCTACAATCATGCAGTACTTCCTGTATCGATGTAGATCACAAACCCATCCATGCCTTCTCGTCCTGTGCAATTTTCATCTATGTCTTTTTAGCAATCTACCAAGGGGGATGCAACTTAATTCAACAGGTATTTACTAAGTGCATACTGTGTGCTAGGTATTGGGCATAATTCAGTATTTCCATGGATATGTATTCTCAATGGTATGGATGTTTGTTCTCACAGTGTTGATTTCAACCTATTCATATCTTCTTTTGGTACCAGGAATATAAAGCCAAAATATTCTGAAATCTTTCCTCCAGTCTGAGTAATTTTTTTTTTGTGGCATGTCATGGGCATATGGCCTCTGAAGCCACAATGATTATCTTAAATCAGAAAAATTATTAGAATCAGTGTGAACAGTGTAGCCACTGAAAAGCTGACAAATTAAATAATGCACAGTTGCAGTCTGTCATGGAATCTTCTATGATCTTAAAATATGCATGGAAGATGCTTTGTTTGAGGAGAGACTTCAAGGCTACATTTTGCTCTAAACCAACTATTTTATTTTATTTTTTGGTGAAGAGGAATCAAGAAACAATAGACACAATTAGATCATATACTCTCTACACCTCAGTACATATATTTTAAACCTCATAGTCAAATGTCAAATGCAAAAGGTTTTAATGAGGGAAATGCTGAGTAGTTGTTCCCCCTGTACCCAAAAGGAGCAGAAATAAGCCCATGAGAGATAGCACTGTATAGTGGGAAGAGCAATGTAAGTCAGGAGAACTGGGTTCTACTCCTAGAACTGTGATCAACTAGCTGTTGAAACTTCAAAAGAACTTCCTGGCAGCGCAGGAAGTGAAAACCTGAAATGATTCTCTGAAGGATGTGATGGAAGCCCCTTCCCTATTGCTTTGTTGTTGTTGTTTTTAATTGTCTCTGTAATTTTTATAATTAATAAATTTTTAGTTTTCAACATTCACTTCCATAAGATTTTGAGTTTTAAATTTCCTCCCCCTTCTTCTCCCTCCTCAAGATGGTGTGCAATCTGATATAGGCTACTTATACATTCATATTAAACATATTTTCACATTAGTCATGTTGCTTTCTTTGTTTTGCTTTTTTTTTGTTTGTTTGTTTTAGAGGCAAGTGGAGTTAAGTGACTTGCCCAGGGTCACACAGCTAGTGTCAAGTGTTTGGTCTGAGGCTGGATTTGAACTCAGGTCCTCCTGACTTCAGGGCCTGTGTTCTATCCACTGCACCACCTAGCTGCCCCACATTAGTCATGTTGTACAGAATTAGAACTAATGAGAGGAACCATGAAAAAGAAGAAACAAAACAAAACAACAAAAGAAAAGGATAACAAATAGTATGCTTCCATCTGCATTCAGACTCCAAAGTTCTTTCTCTGGATGTGGATAGCATTTGCCATGATGAGTCTTTTGGAGTTGTCTTATATTCTTACATTGCTGTGAAGAGCCAAGTCTATCAAAGTCAGTCATCACACAATATGGCTGTTACTGTGTACAATGTTCTTCTGGTTCTGCTCATTTCACTCAGCATCAGTTCATATAAGTCTTTCTAGGTTTTTCTAAAGTCTGGTTGCTTATCATTTCTTATAGCACAATAGTATTCCATTACATTCATATACCACAACTTGTTCAGCCATTCCCCAATTGATGGACATCCCTTCAATTTCCAATTCTTTGCCACCACAAAAAAGAGCTGCTATAAATATTTTTGTACATATGGGTCCTTTTTGCATTTCTATGGTCTCTTTGGGATATAGACTTAGAAGTGGTATTGCTGGGTCAAAGGGTATGCACAGTTTTATAGCCCTTTGGGCATAGTTCCAAATTGCTCTCCAGAATGGTTAGATCAGTTCACAAGTCCACCAACAATGCATTAGTATCCCAATTTTCTCACATCCTCTCCAACATTGATCATTTTCTTGTTTTGTCATGTTAGCTAATCTGATAGGTATGATGTGGTACATCAGAGTTGTTTTGATTTGCATTTCTCTAATCAATAGTGGTTTAGAGCATTTTTTTCATATGACTATAGATGGCTTTAATTTCTTTCTCTGAAAACTGCCTGTTCATATCCTTTGACTATTTATCAATTGGGGAATGACTTGTATTCTTATATAGAGAACTGAGTCAAATTTATATTTTAGAAATGAGGCCTTTATCAGAGACACTGGCTGTAAAAATTGTTTCCCAGCTTTCTGCTTCCTTTCTAATCTTGGTAGCATTGGCTTTGTTGGTGCAAAAACTTTTCAATTTAACATAATCAAAATCATCTGTTTTGCATTTTATAATGTTCTCTATCTCTTGTTTGGTCATAAATTCTTCCCTTTTCCATAGATTTGACAGGTAAACTATTCTTACTCTCCTAGTTTGTTTATAGCATCAGCCTTTATATCTAAACCATGTATCCATTTTGACTTTATCTTGATATAGAGTGTTGTTGTTGTTTTTACAAAAAGGATCCTATTGAGATATAATTCCTGAGTGGCCAAAGGCAAGAGGGGAGAATTACTACAATGATAATGTCACAGTGTTTCTTACTAGATTTTCTATGTGACTAGAGAAATGGATGGAGAAATGCCCAAAACCAGGAAAGGGAGGTGGATGGGCCATGAGTGATTACTCTCATTAGATGGTGCCATGTTTTTTCCTTGGATTAGACTTCTCCATAGCTGGCCTTATGCTGTTGTTCCCACCAGGGGCTGAGAGATTTAACTTTAAGACTGTAGCAGAAGAGGATGTTTTCCAGAAGGTAAGCTTCTCCCTCTCCTCAGAAGGAAAAAGAAAAAGAGTTTTACAACCCAGAAGAGATAGGAAGAATGAATGGACCTGGGTTTTTGTGACCCTGGAGTGGCTTCTCAGTGATCGATTGCAGGGTGGGATAATAATAATGAGATGACATTAGGGGCAGCTAGGTGGCGCAGTAGATAGAGCACCAGCCCTGAAGTCAGGAGCACCTGAGTTCAAATCCGGCCTCAGACCGAACACTTGACACTTGTTAGCTGTGTGACCCTGGGCAAGTCACTTAACCCCAATTGCCTTAAAAAAAAAAAAGATGACATTTATATAGCACTTTAAAGTGGGGGCTTGCAAGTTTTGACATAGAAAGGGTATGATGTTGTAGTGGAGAGAGGTAAATGAAGGAAGCTGGAGGTGACAAGATGCCATAGCAGGAATGGATATGTTTTCCATTTATTAGTCTTTCCCTTTCCCATTGCCTAGAATGGCAATCTTGGCATTAAGGAAATGAAGCTTGGGGTAAAGCCAAAGGGAAAGAAAAGTAGTGAAAGTGGGACCAAAAAAAAAAAAAACATTTTCAGAAATGACCAGAAGGTATTTGTGCTAAGCAGTTGTCCCAGAGAGGGGCTCAAATTAGTCAGGGGGCAGAATGTATAGTGGCAACAAGGTGTAGTTAAAAGAGCCCTGGAAAATTGGGTTCTTATAAACGTGATACCGCTGACCAAGTGGGTGAGCTAGGCAAGTCATTTTCCCCTCCCTGGGACTCATTTCTCATCTGTAAAATCAGAGGGTCAAACTAGATAGCAAGTTACTAAGGACCCTCCCAGCTTTAAGTCTATGATCCCATGATTAGATAGTCTCTGAGGCTCTTTTCAGCTTTATACTCTTTGAGCCTATGGGACGCAGGGATTCTGTTTGGGACGTTGGTGGCATTTGGGACAGACAGCTTTACACTTGTACTTTGGGGACCTTCCTTTCTATCTCCCACTAAGGTCGAAGGATCAGAGCTCACTGGACCCTACCTGTGGCAAATGTATTCAGAATATTACTTCTACATCATCCCTGACGCATGAAAACCTGCCTCAGATGGGTCCAAAAGGAGAGGCAGAAGTGACACATTCTTGTCAAGGTCCACATCTGCTTTCTTTCCAAACAGGCCCACAGTGAAATATCCCAACTTTCCCCACACTGATCAGCTCTCCAATCTCGCTCCTTAACAATGACAGCCACAGATGTCTGACCACAATGCCATTCGCTACTTCCTGTGCTCTGTCCTGAGAATAATTTTGAATCTTCAAAAACACTAGCTCCAGGAAGTTGGGATAGACACTGGGGACAGCCCTATGCCCAGCAAACCAGAACCAGGGCTTCTTTGGTCTTCCCTTTATCTACTTCAAAAGCACTATATCCTCTTAAGTGGAAAAGAGGCCATGGAGGATGTTTGTTTGCTTACTCACCTTTACACAGGAGTAGATCACGGAGACAAACACCACTATGGTCAACAGCAGGAAACACGTCAAGTAGAAAGCCAGCATAAACATGGAGCTGGAAGCAAAGAGAAAGTTGGAAGGATTCTTGGACAGTCTGGGGAAAAGAACTAAGGTTTCCTTCAGTAAGGTAGGAAAAGGCAGTTACTCTGGCTTCGAGGGAATAAGTAGGTGATTTCCACACCCAGGCTTCCAAAGGGAAGCACCTCTGTGGTACATTAATTAGGCTATTCAGAGAGGCCTTGTCTAGTACAAGGGGAAGGGTACACTACACATTATAAATTTTAAAAGAACTATGGATCCCAGCTTTTTCTTCTGGATCCAGGATTCTGAATTGAAAACATCCTTCTAGGTAAAAATTTGGGATGATTTCTAAGAGAATTCTGACACAGAGCTTACTCCATTTTCTCTAAACGTACCTTGTGATGATCACTAGGGCTCAAACTCAAACTTGTAAACAGATTCAGAGAATCTCTCCTCCCATAAATTTTTTTTTCTTTCTCAAAATGTACCCAGTGTTCTTTGTTACGTTTCCTGATGACTTAGAAGCAGCAAAAGCCTAGAGAAGACTAGGACCTAAGCCCTAGTGTTGAATAATAGATTTTCAATACTTTAACCATTTTTCCATCATTTGATTAATTTTTATTCATGCATCCATTCCTTCATTCACAAAAGCATTTATTAAGTAACTTATATGTCATGCACTGTTAGGTGTTGGGGATATAGAAACAAAAACAAAATACTTATTGTCCTCAAGAAGCTCACATTCTGGGGGGGAGATGGGGAGACACATGACATGAACATGTAAGTAAACAAAATATACACGAAGTAAATAAAAAAGTATGGGGGGGGAGGAGGGGAAGAAAGGACCTAACAACTGGGGAGTCAGGACACGCCTCACAGAGGGGCATCTGAGCTAAGCCTTGAAGGGATCTGAGACAAGGAGAGACAGCATAATGGGGACAGCCTATGCAAAGTCAAAGGGAGATGAGATGATGTACATGGGGAGTGTGGCAAGTAGCCTTGTTTGTCTGGAATATGGTTGTCTTATTTATTCTTCCCTTAAAATATTTAGAAGTATATTTTCTTGACTTCATAAGAAATTACAAAGATTAATAGATTAAAAGAATCTCAGCCATTTTTGGAAATGTGTTGCACTGGAGTCTTTGGGGGAGGGGGCGAGAACTCTGCTGATATCTGTCCATGGTGCTAGGGTACAAACTAGAGTAGACCCACATATTCATTGGGAAGAGTTAGGATCTGCTAAATCCACCCCCTCCCATTGTCTCCTAATTCCTATAACAGGTCCAAGTCCAGTTTCCAAGAAATCCTATTTCCATTTTTTTCCACTTCAGTCACAGTCTTTCAACAAGACATAGCCTATGGGTTTGAGCTCTCCATCCCTCCCTCCTCCCTGTCACTTTCAAAGGGAAATCACAATTATAGATGATAGATACCAGCCTGCATGAACCTGGGGGAATCCCCAGGGAGGGAAAATAATGGTAGCAAGTGCATTTTATTTTTGAATTGTCAGTCTCTCCACCTGGGGTGTGCAAAAACAAACAAAAAAACACACCTTTAAAGTCTTCTGAAATTCCTTTGCTTGCAATAACAGAAGATTGGGCCCAGAGAAGTTAAGTACTGTTTGCTGGGTTAAAGGAAAATGAAAACCTCAGCAGGGAAAGTGAATACTCAGCAGCCATTTAAGCCAGGCATTTGTTCCAGTCCAAGTGCCTGCACTTAACTGTCTTAAACCAACTTGTGAAGGGGAAAAAGAAATTCTTTATAACAAGGAAAGAAACACTTTTTAAAGTGAATTTTTAAGCTTCCCGAGAGGGGAGATTTGTGAGAGAGTAACTTCAGTCAATTCTGGCACCACAGAGCTGCTGCCAGAGAGTAAAATGACATCAGCACAACTTGGAAACTGAGGCAACCCAATCCATTGATCTGTGTTACTATAGAAGCAGATAAAAGTTGTTGGGGTAATAATGATATGCAATTATACACAAAAGGGGGGACTTAATATGCATACAGAATGTGATGTTCTTACTTATATTACAATTACTTATTTCCTTCTAACATTTTTGATACCACTAGTGACTTCATTTCAGCATAGACAAATATGGAAACAATGAACCACCACACAGTGTATGGCCCATTAATGACCTGGATGAATGTTTAGTGTGTGAATGACGTGCCTGGCATTTTAACTCACATATCACAAATCAGACAGTAGTCAGTGTTTTCCCCTTTTAAAGAATCCCCTACATTGAGAAACCTTCCACTTAATTCCATTACCCACGCTCTCTCTCTCCTCACCTCCTAGGCTCATAGACTTAGAGCTGGAAGGGACTTTAGAGGTCATTAAGTCCGAACCCCCCCATTTTATAGATGAGAAAACTGAGGCCCAGATTGATGAAGCCACTTGTCCTAGGTCACACAGCTAGTAAATGTCTGAGGCAGGACTCAAACTCAAGTCTTCAAAGTCCAACAATAGCCCCTGTACCACCTAGCTGTCATTTGATGACATCATAGAGTAAATCTTGTTTCTGGACCTAAAATTTGCTTTGTTGGCTAGAGAAACAAGTGTCCCTACCCTTCTGAGACCTGGGATGCTCGAAATCAAGAAGAGTGGGGCAGAGGAAGTACTCACTGTGGCACGATGGTGATCTGGACAAAGCAGATGAAGAGGAAGACAAGGGAGGCACAGGCCACGTAGGCACCGAAGCGATCATCCACCTGCTTGGAGTACTGAGAGGAGGAAAGGGAGAGGTTTGGAAAGACATCTGGAACGTAGAATCAGTCAGCACTGACTCCATAATTCACTCTGATGAGTCCCTCCTTGGGCCCCATCAGTTTACACGGCCTTTCATGACAGGGTTAGTGCCCTAGTAACACCACTAGATGGGGATAAACCAACCCAGATTGGTGAGTCGGTCTGGGAGGAGGGAGGGAGAGGAGTTCTTCCTAAATAATCAAGAATTTAAAATTCTTATTACTGGGGTAAGCACTGGAGGCAGAGTCTGTCTAACGCTCATTCCATAACTTACTCTGCCCACAAGTAGAAAGTTAATGAATAAAAGCAGCAAAATTATATAGTGGAGGGTATACCTCTGCTGTGACCTTTGACAAGGTATTTCACTTCTGAGCCTCAGTTTCTCCATCCATAAAATGAGCCTGTTGAACTAGATGATTTGTAAGTAAGGTCCCTTTCAGTTCTAACATTCTCCTAACATTCTCAGTACCCTCTCGGAGAGATGCAATGTGGCACAGTTGGTAGAGAGCTAGCCTTGAGTCAGGAAGACCCAAGTTCAAGGCTTTTCTCTTATGGTAATGGCTGCGAGACCCTGGACAAATCACTTGACACCTCAGTGCCCCCTGCTATGCTGTCCTGTACTCTCCAAGGCTATAAGCTGTATTGTAGATGTCTGTGTGTAGAGCGTTGTCTCACTGGAAATTTCATATACCAATGAAATCATAGTTAGGGGCCAAAAAAATGATTTATGACTGATCCACCAACAGAAACGGAAGGATTTTTCCTACCATCCAGAATTGTCTTGGCTCAGATTCGAGCCTCTTGCCTTCCCTGTAGCTCTGGACCACACCAGTCCCTTGTTCTGTTCTCCTCTCCTCTCTCACTGTGGCCTACCCATGGGCCCAGCAGTAGCTCAAAAGAAAGTGATGTGCACATTTAGAAAGTTCTCCATCCCAAATGTGCATATGGACTATTGTGCTTGACCTGTGGTAGAGCTGTCTGAGCTCATGTTGATTTGATCAGCCACAGTCGGATGGACACACTGTATGTTGACCCCAATATTGTGATGCCATTTTGGTTCTCTTCAAGTACAAAGGGCAACAATGCCCCCTGGGCCCCACATAGGACTCACTGGGGACCTAGGGACATATACATGTACCAGGAAGAGGAGAGTTCCCAAGTTCAAGTATTTGGGGAAAATTAACCAGGTGATTTCTGACTTCTCCCTCTCAGAGGGGACTTTGTTCTCTAACAGTCACATGAGAGCAAAACAAAAAATCTCGTGGACAGGAAGAACCAAGAGCAATTCAAGCTCATGACTTAGTGACAATCCACAGGGCTGCAACAGCCTGTCGTCCCAGAACTTTTCTGCTGCCCATTCTCCTCTGCTCATTTGTTTTCTCCAGCCAGCTCCCGGTGATCTGCACGAATAAAGCTAATTCCTATTTTTAGTCACTGCCCCTCTCCGGCCCAAACTGTCTCATCTGTAAAATATAGGAATTGAATTAGATGATCCCTGAGGTCCCTTCCAGCTCTAATACTCTGGGATCCTATGATTAATTATAAAAATATAATTGACATTTACATGGCACTTGACCTTTTCAAAGCACTTTCAAAAGCTGTCATTTAATTAGATCCTTACCACAACCCTGTGATGTAGGTAGAGCAGGTATTTTGCCCAATTTAGAGATGAAACAGCGGAGATCATAAAAGGTTAAGTGACTTAACCCCAAATATAGCTAATGGGCTAGCCTAGTTAGAAAAAGAATCCAGGCCTCCATCTTCCTGCACCAGGCTCTTTCCATTTTTATCAACTGGCTGTTGCTGCAGGCTATGCTAATGGTGCAGAACTATGGCACACATAATCCCAAACAGTGGATAATCCAGAAGTAATTTGTTTTGGCTTTGGAAAGCATAAAGGTTTTTCCACAGTAGATCTATCTTCCTAATTAAGTACTCCTCAGTTTAACACTGAAGTGAGTTTACATTCCCTGCATGCATACCAGCTCACAAGGGAGGCCATTTGGTGTTGCAGAAAGAACACTGGAATAGGAGTCAGGAAACCTGGGCTTTGGTCCTGGCTCTGCCACTAAGTATCGTTGTATCTCTAAACTCCACTTCTCTGGGGCCTCAGTTTCTTCAACTACAAAAATGAAAGACATAGAATAGATGGCCATCTCAAGATACCCTTTGTTATCTCTCATATTCTATTACTCTAGTTAGCCAGAAGAATGCTGGGTGGTACAGTTCCTTAATAACATAGTATCTAACAAATAAAGGCTATAAAATCCCTCTTATACTCTCCAGTTTTTGGTTGCCCCCATTTCACAGGTGGAAAAACATAGGCCAAGAAAAGGGACCTCACCTACTTTACCGAAGGTGTTTTTCTCCAGAGATTTAGCACTTGAAGTCAATGACTAGTAACCTAGTTGGAGTCATCGGTCTGAGGAGAGGAATGCATGCTTGGGTTTTGAGTTCTACGCAGCCCGGAACTGACTCCCCCACCCCAAACCCCGTTGTCTGCCCGGGACCGGGTTACCTTTTTCTCTAGGTCAGGCTCTCTGAAAGTTAAGAGGAACTTCCGAACGTGCTCTGACCGCAGCCGATCAATGCTCCTGGCATCAATAGCTCGGCCCAGGAACTCGTCCACCTCGTCCTCGGGGTTCATGCTTTCTTGGGTGTTCCTGGGGGGGGAGGGGCACAGACCCAAGACAGATACACCACCCAGGGGGAAGTTACATTAGTGGGAGCATGTGTTCTTGTTTCTGGACCGAACTCTGGAGGGGAAGCACGGGGGAGGGGAGGGGAGGCAGAGCAAAGCAGTGAGGTCAAGCTCAAATAGAAATGGCCCATTAAGTCATGCATAAAGGTCCCTGAGGGATGCATACTAACTTAAAAAAAAAACCACATATTAATATAATCTATGTTTTATTGTATTTTTATTTATTTATTTATAATTTTAATTATTTTTTTAATTTTTCAAAAGAAAATTTAACATAAAATTATTTTAATTATTTGTTAAATATTTCCCAATTACATTTTAATTTTATTCGGGGCTGTTGTCGGTAGGATTGAGGGCCACATGAGAGTGTTTGATACCTCTGGAGTGGAGTCTTTTATGAAGACAATAGAAACCTGAAGGGCCTGTAATCCAAAAATCACAGCCAACTCCTAACTGTCTGTTATCACAGGGGAGGGTGGAGGGGAGCAGCACAGGCTACTGAAATTCTTAGAAAACCCAAACCTGTCATTTTTTTCACCAATATGGGTTATGTCTCACATAAAAGAAACCTGACAGGCATTAATCAGAACCTTGCAGAGCAAATAACTTGGAGGGTGATCATTCCCATCACAAAAGGTTTAGTCACTTTACAAAAAAAGGTTTCACTGTAGGATTCCTTTGACCAGACAGCTTCCTGGGTCTGATAACTTAATTTACAAAAATCCGATTTATGCACAACTTTTAGATGAACAAGTCCATCTTCCTAAAGTAAGCCACACTTGTAATTTGTAACCCTCACCTTCCAGCCAACCCTTTAGCCTGTTTAGGGAAGAAGGCAAAGAAGCAGGAGGGTGGAGATCAGCATCAACAGACTTTGGGCCTCAACATCCAATCAAATAAGTCCTCTTCTCCCAAAATAGGGATGTTTGGCATGTCTGGTAGTTTCCCCTGAAAGAGAGACTCAGGATCCTCCTGTGATTTCTTTCTACCTCCCTTGTTGCCAAGGGGAAGAAACTTAGCCAGCTTTCTGAGGAGGGGGATGAAATGGACTGCATTCTCAATTGGGATCCACACCACTGTAATGGTGGAGAGATGATGGCCACGGTGGAGAGGATGTAAAACACATTTGGGTCAGAATACCTCAGAGATGATCTAAAGCTGGGGGGTAGGCCCAGAGGGTGGGGTCCTTAACTTGGAGACTTGTTAAAAATAAATTTGTTTGTTTTTTTAAATTTTGATAAATATTTCAACATAACCGGTTGCCTTTGAAATCCTATGTATTCTATTTTATGAATTTAAAAAAAAAAAACATTATCCTGAGAAGGGGTCAATAAAGCTTTCCCTGACTGCCAAAGGGATCCATAACACAAAAAAGAATAAGAAACTCTGACTAAAGTCATCATTGCTACTTTGTGATTCCATAAATATTTTTCCCTAGAATAATCTAACCACAAGGGTTTGGAGTGATCTGATGGGGCTGGCTGTTTGGAAAACTGAACTGAATGTGGCTCTGCCCTTGACTGGCCTTTTTAAGAGTAGGTTACTTTTCCTTATCCCCATCTCCCAATCTTAGCTATCCTTTTCCTCCTATAGTAGAAAGGACACTTTGGAATCAGAGCACTTGGGTTCAAATCCTGATTCTGACACTTACTACCTGTATGACCTTGGACAGACTCAAACCCATCTGTGCCTCAGTTTCCTTATCTGTAAAATGAGGATATTGGACTAGATCAAGTCTGAGGTCCCTTCCAGCTCCAGTCCTATGATCCTTAAGACCCTCTCAAGGCACCCAACATCAAGGATTGGACAGGCCTCTCCCTGCCAAGATTCTCAGATCAGTTGTTTTCCTTAACCCTGTTCAGCTCCAGGTTACATATTGATTGGGTAGAGAGAAGGAAGGCCCATTTGAGAACACAAGGTGAATCCATCCTGATACAAGTTCTTCACCAGATCCTAGAGTCCTGCTGGGCCCTTTAAACTGGGAGAAGGAGTTCAGCAGAAGTTGGAAGGTGGGCATACCATTATTCACAAGAGGAACTTCCTCTATTCAGTGTTGCTAGATATCCCCATTAAATATTTGGTAGAAAGAAACTCATTGAAGTTCCTCATCTGTACAATGAGGAATGAACCCCAGGGCTTCAGTAGTCCTTGGCTTCATGATTCTCTGTGAATGCCCCATTCCAATTTGAATTGTTTCTGAAGACACCTCATAGTCTTGTGTTTGGGCCTGATCAAACACCAGCAATGAGTAATACCAATCAATACCTCCTCTCTTCCAGGTTTTTGTGTGAGGATGCTCCTTTATTCTTCTAACATAAA